>NC_069504.1:754526142-754881142 GCF_027579735.1 Bombina bombina
TGGGGTTGGAGGGAAGGGAGGTGATATTTAACAGCTTTGCTGTGGTGCTCTTTGCCGCCTCCTGCTGGGCAGGAGTGATATTCTCAATAGTAATTAGATGATCCGTGGACTCATTGTGTCATTAGAAAGAAAGTGTATTTTGACTTGAGTGTCTCTAAGTTCTTATGTAAAATCCAGAGAGTGCAGTTCTAATTATTTTTTTGGAGATTATATATATATATATATATATATATATATTCACACATATATACACACACACATACACACACAATAGTTAAATACACACACACACACACGTAGGTCACAGGAAGAAGCAGCTCTATGTACATTAATTTATAAAACAACCTTGTATCATTGTAAGCAGATATTTACCTCTGTGAGACGTACTGCACTTTGCTGAGCCTTCATATTCCCTCTACCTGAATATGCCTGTGGTAATTCTGTGATGTTATGGTCGCCATCCTGCTCACCCTCACTCTCTGAGAGGTTGGCGCCTCTGCAAGACAAGCCTGATGGTTTGACAATGCACTGGTATAAGTACTATAAGCACAACCTTGTAGTAGATCATTTTAAGAAGGTGTTGGTACAAGTCCAAGATAAACAGGATAACTCACATATTCAAAAAGAAAGACAATATTTAAATGGATTTGAAGGTATAAAATAACATACAAAGCAAATATTCAACATGGAACAAAACAGTTTGTAATTTACATGAATATTTTTAGTTTAACTTGAAATTTATTTATTTTTCCTTAAACCTGCACTGCCTCTCTTTGTAACTGCTTCCACAGCCAACAGGGAGTAAACCAGGTGAATAAGCATTCCATTTGATATCTACACCAACATCACCAGCATTGACAGCAAGATACTTGGCTAAATAATGACACACACAGCAGAAAAAAATTGCGTGTGTAAATGTATGCAAACAGTACTTGCACAATGCCCTGTGTGTGCGCATGTTTACAAAAACATCTGCTTTGGCTGGTTTGAATCAAAGAATTGCTCTTTTTTCCCCAACAGGTATTAATTTAAATAAAATGGAAACATAAAGAAACACAAGTTCACTGTTAAAGTACATTTTTTTTAACTGTACTAAATGTAGTGACCGACTTGTGTTCCTTTACATCTTGTCTGATGTGACTCTCAAAGCTCGTGTTAGACACCACTACAAACGACCACCCACATAACATGCAATTGTGTTATATAGCCACTCACCTGACCAGCAGTTCACTGATGTCCTCCCAACGACTCATGTTGGGGAATTTTTCCTGAAGAAGTTTCTTCATTCCCTTGCTCATCCCAACTGGAACTACTTTTAGACTACTGTATAAAAAAAACACATACATAAAATAAGTGGCCTAGAAAATGTATACAGTGAGTTCTGATCATACACATCTATACAGTCATGCTTTCAATCATGCTTAGTGATTGTAAAGTTTTTCAATTTAATGCCCAGTATATAAAATTATTCTTAAAAACAGTAGCACTTTAATTCATTAATTTTTTTTAACCCATTAGTGACCACAGCACTTTTCAATTTTCTGACCGCTTGGGATCAGGGCTATTTTTACATTTCTGCTGTGTTTGTGTTTAGCTTCAATTTTCCTCTTACTCATTTACTGTACCCACACATATTATATACAGTTTTTCTCGCCATTAAATGGACTTCTAAAGATACCATTATTTTCATCATATCTTATAATTTACTATAATTTTTTTTATAAAATGATGAAAAAAAATGGGAAAAAAACAGTTTTTTTCTAACTTTGACCCCCAAGATCTGTTACACATCTACAACCACCAAAAAAGTTCCATGCTAAATAGTTTCTAAATTTTGTCCCAAGTTTAGAAATACACGTTTACATGTTCTTTGCTTTTTTTGCAAGTTATAGGGCAATAAGTACAAGTAGCACCATTTCCCCCAAAAATTAGCGATAGTTACATAGTAACACTGATATCTGTCAGTAATCCCTGAATTAGTAGACAACCCAAAGTATTGATCTAGGCCCATTTTGGTATATTTCATGCCACCATTTCACCGCCAAACACGAGCAAATAAAAAAAATCATTAACTTTTTCACTAACTTTAGGTTTATCACTGAAATTATTTACAAACAGCTTGTGCAATCATGGCACAAATGGTTGTAAATGCTTCTCTGGGAACCCATTTGTTTAGAAACAGACATATATGGCTTTGGTACTGCTTTTTGGTAATTAGAAGGCCGCTAAATGCCACTGCGTACCACACTTGTATTATGCCCAGCAGTGAAGGGGTTAATTAGATAGCTTGTAGGGTTAATTTTAGCTTTAGTGTAGAGATCAGCCTCCCACCGGACACATCCCAACCCCTGATCCCTCCCTGACCCCCTCAAACAGCTCTCTCCCCCCCCCACATCACAATTGTCACCGCCATCTTAAGTACTGGCAGAAAGTCTGCCAGTACTAAAATAAGGCTTTTTTTTTTTATTGATTCTGCAGTGTTGGATCCCCCCTTAGCCCCCAACCTCCCTGATCCCCCCCCAAACAGCTCTCTAACCGCCCCACCCACTACCTAGTTGCTGCCATCTTGGGTGCTGTCTGCCAGTACCCAGCATGTTAAAAAGTCTTTTTTTTAATATATAAATAAATCCCCAATTTTCTGTAGTGTAGATGCCCCCGATCCCTTTCCAAACTTTTAATTCTCCCCTCTCCCTCCATACCTTTTCTGTAGTGTAGCGGTCCCAGTCCCGCCTGCTCCCATGCACCCACCCCCCACTACCGGTACCTGAAAGGAAGTTGACCAGCAATGGGCCGCCCACCCGCCATGGCTCCCACCCACCAATGATCGCCGATGCAGAGAGGGCTACAGAGTGGATCTCTCTGCATCGGATGCCTAAAAAATGTTATTGCAGGATGCCTCAATATTAAGGCATTACTGTAATAACATGAAAGCGGCTGGAAGCTATCACGATCGCTTCCAGCGCTTGAAAACCCCGATGTCGTACAGGGTACGTCCTTGGTTATTAAGTGACATTTTTTTGTAGGATGTAACCTGTACGTCCTTGGTCCTTAAGGGGTTAGAAACGCTTCACTTGTAAAATAATTTAAATTTAGTTATAGTAAACATTGCGCTGTTCCTCCACCAGCATCTCATTCTTTATTTTGCGGATTGATGATTAATCCGGTTTCATCCAATCAGTGCGTGCCCCATTTGGCGTCCAGTTCGTGGGGCACGCAACGATTGGATGAAACCGGATTCATCATCGATCTAGAAAATAAAGTATGAGATGCGGGCGGAACGGCGCAATGTTTACTATCACTAAATGGTAATTATTTTACAAGTGAAGCGTCTTTAAAAATGTTAATGAATTAAAGTGCTACTGTTTTTAAGAATGATTTTATGTACTGGGCATTAAATTTAAAAACTTTACAATCACTAAGTATATAAACACACACACACACATACATATATACACACACATACACAAACACTGGAAAAGAAAGAAGCACTCAAACCTGGGAGTAGATTTTTTTAGCCCAGTTGTGCTTTACATAGAGGATTACATTCTTGAGGTGTCAGCTTGGCTCCACGCAAAGCGACAGTCCAGCACCAAATTACCAGACAACATCTCCCTCTAAATATTGCCAAAATAACAGTGAATCGTACATCTGGGATTGTCATGTCTCATTCATGAAAAGCACAACTGAGCTAAAAAGAGTTTGCATCTAGAATAATCCTAGAACAAGTTATTTAGATTTCATTCACACTATGGTTAAAGCATATGAATGAAACCCAAAATTTGTCTTTCATGGTTCAGATATCAAATTTGCTTAATTCTCATGGGTATACTTTGTAGAAGAGCATACCTTGGTAGGTAGTATGCACTTGTCTGGAGCAATAAATGGCAGCAGTTTGTGCTCTTGCAAATGTAAAACATAATAATTATGAAAGAAGCATTTTGGGTTTCACGTCCCTTAAATGTATCATATAGTATATAATAAAAGTCAGAAACCAATCATGATTGAAAGCTGCAGGTTTACAAAGCATTATTTAAAAAGGTTGGACAATCCATGATGAATATTTTTAATAAAAGGTCTGTAGTGAAAATATTTGTTCATTTGAAGGGCTGAGGAGCAAAGTTCTGGATTTCTTTCAAGAAAATAGAAATGTATTTAGATATAAACTAACTTAGAAAGTAACGATTCTACAAGATATATATGGCATTGCCCAGTGGGCTAGAATGTGCCAATGCAGACACAAGCACTCTCTTAAAGGGACAGTCAACACTAAAATTGTTATTGTTTAAAAAGTTGGATAACGCCTTTACTACTATTCCCCAGCTTTGCACAACCAACATTGTTATATTAATTTACTTTATAACTTTTAAACCTCAAAATTTCTGCCTGTTTCTAAGCTACTATAGACATCTTAATCATGTTTTTTATTTGCTTTTCACAACAGGAGACTGCTAGTTCATGTGGGCCATATAGATAACATTGTGCTCACGCCCGTGGGTTGTGCACAAAACAGCTAAAATGCAAGTCAATAAATAAGAAATAAAAAGTCATGTGATCAGGGGGCTGTCAAAAGAGGCTTAGATACAAGGTAAACACAGAGGTTAAGGAGATTATCTATCTTTTTAAACAATAAAAAAATTGGAGTTGACTTCCCTTTAACTAAATTCTATAGAGATACTGTAGAAATTGGGATAGGCAATACATTTCTATAACATCCCACAATTATAATTATCTAAAATAGGCTATAAATAAATAGCAGGAAGTTCAATTGAAAATGTTTCAAAAAAACTTTTTTTTTCAATTTTAGGAAGCAAGATAGAAATATCTTAAAGGGACAGTCTACGCCAGAATTTTTATTGTTTAAAAAAGATAGATAATCCCTTTATTAACCATTTCCCAGTTTTGCATAATCAACACGGTTATATTAATATACTTTTACCTCTGCGATTATCTTGTATCTAAGCCTCTGCAGACTGCCTTCTTACTTCAGTTCTATTGACATGCATTGCATTTTAGCCAACCAGTGCTGGCTCCTTAGGTAACTCCACAGGAGTGAGCACAATGTTATCTATAAGGCACACACTACAGCTATCTAGGTGTAAAAAAAAAAACTGTCAAAATGCACTGAGATAAGAGGCGGCATTCAAGGGCTTAGAAATTAGAATGAGGCTACCAAGGTTTAGCTTTCAACAAAGAATACAAATAGAACAAAGCAAATTTGATGATAAAAGTACATTGCAAAGTTGTTTAAAATTGCATGCGCTATCTTAATTATGAAAGTTTAATTTTGACTAGACTGTCCCTCCTAGAGTAGTTTGAAGCAGATGTTAGTACAAGGCCAATAAAACTTACTAGTGTCTGAATTCAATCTGTTTTGTGTCATCATTATAATTTATGAGGATACATCTCTTAATGGTATTTAAGTTTACCTAGGGAAAAAAAACCAACAACAAAACAGGACTTTAGCTGAGGATGTCTCAGAGCGTTTACATTGCTAAACATCATTGGAAATTTTCAAAAGACAACACAATGTCATCAATGACATCCACTTCACATGTATCAAGTAACAAATGAATCCAACACTATATTATAAACAGCTATACACTATAGATACATATATATCTGGGGTGGTCAACAGGGGGCCCATGGGCCATATGCATTCCTCTGCACTTGTTTTTGCTGCCTTAGGGCTAAAGCAGAACTGAAAATGTGCGCCATCATTTTTGTGGCCCAGGAAAAGGCACAGCAAAAAAATGTGCTTTGGGGACAATGTGACTCAAATGAGCGCACTGGAGGGGAGAATAGCAGATGGAGGATACCCGTCAAGATTACCTAAATCTGTCAAGGAGACACTGAACCATTGTTAGAAAATAAATTAGATGTTTGATTGCCATACTATAGCTGTAAATGAGTTAGTGTTCTGTAATAAATGTAATAGTGTAATGAGTTAGTGTAGCTGTAAATGAGTTTGCGTTCTGCTCTAAGCAACCACTGTATAGTATAGCCACAGATCAATATATTTGAAGTCTTAAAGAGCTGCATATGCAGCCCCTTAAGACTTCAAAAATATTGATCTGTGGCCATACTATACAGTGCTTGCTTAGAGCAGAACACTAACTCATTTACAGCTATTTTTGACACAATCAAGGGAGATATTCACTAGTGTTTTCAAGTTGTTTTGCAAGGCATTAATAAAGCGAGTTTTAAATGCTTGTAAAACATGTATTTTGTATGCATAGCGTTTGTAATGCAGTATTTATACATGGAGCCAGATTTACCAATGATTAGATGGACAAGGTTCACATGTAATGAACCTGCACACCCAAGATTGCAAATTGTGATGTCATTCATGCAAAGCCACTAACTGCATGAGAGAACTTCTAAATTACTCCAGTTGAATCAGTGAAGGGTGATTTTTCATCTAGCTGAATCCAAAAAAAATTATTTTGTGATTCAGATAGAGCATGAAATTTTAAGCAAGTTTCTAATTTACTGCTATTGTCATTTTTTCTTTGTTCTCTTTATCTTTATTTGAAAAAGAAGGCATCTAAGCTTTTTTTTTTTTGGTTCAGACCTATGGACAGCACTTTTTTATTGGTGGATGAATTTATCCACCAATCAGAAAGAACAACCCAGGTTGTTGACCAAAAATGGGTCGGCATCTAAACTTACATTCTTGCATTTCAAATAAAGATACCAAGAGAATGAAGAAAATGTGATAATAGGAGTAAATTAGAAAGTTGCTTTAAATTGCCTGCTCTATCTGAATCACAAAAGAAATCATTTGTGTTCAGTGTCCCTTTAAGTTTGCGAAAAGGGTTTAGGAAGCAGTGGTTTAAACTGCTGCTGCATAAAAATCAGTTGCAGGATCAAATGAGCAAACCTACAACCAATTGGGGCATTTGTCTCATAATAAATAAATATTTATCAAGAACTCACTTTAACATCCCTTTACACATTTCACTGATGTCTTACATCTAAATATAGCACAGTATCAAGCTGGCTAATCCTGCCGATCTGAATAATATTCACCCATATTGATAGGCTGTTTCAATAATACATTCAAATTTAGCATTCCTGTCTGAAAATGGGGCATTTTCTTGCTCTACCAGTTATCTCCATGTCTTTTCTTTTAACTTCAATTTATGTGCCATCAAGTGCAAGGCTCAAAAACTCCAGGTATCAGGGAGCCACTGGTGCCTTAAAAGTAAGCCCTGATTTAGAGTTACCAAGACACCCATGGGTGCTCCTCCCCGCTTTCCCAGCCACACCATAAATTTAGCTTGGTGTGGCTGGATCCTTTCTAGGCCTTGCAGTTGTGCAATACAAATCAAACATTTATTGTGTAATTACATGTATACATATTACATATGTATCCAGATGGGCAAAAGTTTCAGGCTCCTAAATTTATAGACTGGCTCCTAGATTTTGAACAAATTTGTCTATTGTCTCTCTAATCATACAGGCTATAAACACTCTTACCTTGTGCACATTAATGGAGGGGAACATATTCTGGAACATAGAGGCCATTACTTTAACATGCATCCCTTGAGTGCCAAAGTTATTAAGCACAAGTAAAGGAGGGTGGGTGAATTGCTGCTCATGCATACGATGTCTCTTGATTGAGGAGATCACATCCTTCATCAGGGAATACTGCAAGGGATGAGGGGACAAAGGGGAAGGAAGGAATATTTTAAAAAGACTGAATGGAAATGACTTAAAAAGGACATTTAAAACTTCTTGCTTTTGTGTAAAAAAAATATGATTTTTTTCTGCGCTTCCTAGATAGTACAAAAAGCAAAATCTGTAACCTGCAAATCTTAGGCAATTTGCAGCATTTTGAAAACCGAGGTTGCTAGGGAGTGTGAGAAAGGCACCCCCCCCCCACAAAGGTGTTTAATAAAGTGGGGGGAAAAGAAAAAAATGAAAACAGCTTAAAGTAGAGATAAAGAAGAAATTCAAGGTTGAAGCAAGACATGAATGAATGAGAAAAGCACATACAGAGTAATATTTGGGTGTAAAAGACAGATATATAGTTATAATACTAACCTCATTTATTTTAAAGCTCAAGGTTGGTCCTCTTGGTAGACGGACAAATTTCTGGATGTGGAGTAGGAAAAGAAAATTAACAGTCATCTAATAGATTTCTAGTACATTATATGAAAAAGGATTTCAGGTACCTTTAGAGCATGTGATTTTAACCCCTTAAGGACAAGGCCATTTTTCAATTTCTTTCCCTTAAGGACCAAGGCTATTTTTACATTTCTGCGGTGTTTGTGTTTAGCTGCAATTTCCCTCTTACTCATTTACTGTACCCACACATATTATATACCGTTTTTCTTGCCATTAAATGGACTTTCTAAAGACACCATTATTTTCATCATATTTTACAATTTACCATAAAAAAAATTATAAAATATGATGAAAAAATGGAAAAAAACACACTTTTTCTAACTTTGACCCCCAAAATCTGTTGCACATCTACAACCACCAAAAAACACTCATGCTAAATAGTTTCTAAATTTTGTCCTGAGTTTAGAAATACCCAATGTTTACATGTTCTTTGCTTTTTTTGTAAGTTATAGGGCAATAAGTACAAATAGCACTTTGCTATTTCCAAACCATTTTTTTTCAAAATAAGCGATAGTTATATTGGAACACTGATATCTGTCTGGAATCCCTGAATATCCCTTGACATGTATATATTTTTTTTTAGTAGACATCCCAAAGTATTGATCTAGGCCTATTTTGGTCTATTTCATGCCACCATTTTACCGCCAAATGCGATCAAATAAATAAAATTGTTCACTTTTTCACAAACTTTTTCACAAATATCAGGTTTCTCACTGAAATTGTTTACAAAACTCTTGTGCAATTATGGCACAAATGGTTGTAAATGCTTCTCTGGGATCCCCTTTGTTTAGAAATAGCAGACATATATGGCTTTGGCGTTGCTTTTTGGTAATAAGAAGGCCGCTAAATGCAGCTGCGCACCACATTTGTATTAGGCCCAGCAGTGAAGGGGTTAATTAGGTAGCTTGTATGGAGCTTGTAGGGTTAATTTTAGCTTTAGGGTAGTGTAGTAGACAACCCAAAGTATTGATCTAGGCCAATTTTGATATATTTCATGCCACCATTTCACCGCCAAATGCGATCAAATAAAAAAAATTGTTCACTTTTTCACTAACTTTGGGTTTCTCACTGGAATTATTTACAAACAGCTTGTGCACAATTATGGCACAAATGGTTGTAAATGCTTCTCTGGGATCCCCTTTGCTCAGAAATAGCAGACATATGTGGCTTTGGCATTGCTTTTTGGTAATTAGAAGGCCGCTAAATGCCGCTGCGCACCAAACTTGTATTATGCCCAGCAGTGACAGGGTTAATTAGGTAGCTTGTAGGGAGCTTTAAGGGTTAATTTTAGCTTTAGTGTAGAAATCAGCCTCCCACCTGATACATCCCACCCCTGATCCCTCCCAAACAGCTCTCTTCCCTCCCCCACCCCACAATTTTCCCCACCATCTTAAGTACTGGCAGAAAGTCTGCCAGTACTAAAATAAAAGTTTTAATTTGTTTTTTTTATTATTTAAAAAAATAATAATCATATTCTGCTGTGTAGGATCCCCCCCTTAGCCCCCAACCTGCCTGATCCCCCCCAAAGAGCTCTCTAACCCTCCCCCCACTATTAGTAACCATTTTGGGTACTGGCAGCTGTCTGCCAGTACCCACTTTGCAAAATAACTTTTTTGTTTTTTAAAAACCTAACATTTTCTGTAGTGTAGCTGCCCCCCTCCATACCCTACACCCTCCCCCTCCCAGATCACCCCCAGATCACTCCTTGATCACCCCTCCACCCCACCACCATCTTCCAGCCAAAAAAATTCACATAACAATTGCGTTAGATCGCGATCGCGATCGCGCCCCTCACCTCCAGCGCGCGCACCCGGCATAATAAACAGCCGGAAGGAAGTTCCCCAGTGATGGGCCACCCAGCCACCTCCCTGCAATGGCTCCCACCCACCAACGATCAAGCACCATCACTGGCCGATGCAGAGAGGGCCACAGAGTGGCTCTCTCTGCATCGGTGTGCCTAAAAAGGTATTGCAGTGATGCCTCAATATTAAGGCATCACTGCAATACCTTGAAAGCGGCTGGAAGCGATCAGGATCGCTTCCAGTCGCTTGAAACCCTTAACGACGTACAGGGTACGTCTCTGGTCTTTAAAGACCAGCTTGTGTAAGACGTACCCTGTACGACATGTGTCGTTAAGGGGTTAAATAACTTTCCAATTTATTTCTATTATCAAATTTGTTTCAGTCTCTTGTTATTCTTTGTTGAAGCAGCTGCAATCCACTACTGGGAGCTAGCTAAACACATTGGGGGAGCCAATGACAAGGAGCATATATGTATAAAACATATCAAGAGAACCAAGTAACTAAAATAACATAAGAAAACTGGAAAGTTGCTTAAGATTGCATATGTTCTAGTTGAATCAGGGAAGCTTAAAGGGACAGTATACTGTAAAATAGCTTTTCCCTTATTGTGTTTACAATTGCTTTTTTTTACCAACTGCAGAGTAAAAATGTATGAAAATTAGCTTTTTAAGGTTTTTTTGTGTATATTAATTCTCTGATTTTGTGTTTTGAAGCCACAACCTAATAAAATGGGTTGAGCTTTTAGGTATAATCTGATCTTATTACTGTATCACATTGTATACATATACATTCTTCTTTATCTTATATCTGTCCATAAAACAATCACCAGTACTTGGAGAGAACAATGGAAAAACATAATTTATGTAAGAACTTACCTGATAAATTCATTTCTTTCATATTAGCAAGAGTCCATGAGCTAGTGACGTATGGGATATACATTCCTACCAGGAGGGGCAAAGTTTCCCAAACCTCAAAATGCCTATAAATACACCCCTCACCACACCCACAATTCAGTTTAACGAATAGCCAAGAAGTGGGGTGATAAAAAAGTGCGAAAGCATATAAAATAAGGAATTGGAATAATTGTGCTTCATACAAAAATCATAACCACCACAAAAAAAGGGCGGGCCTCATGGACTCTTGCTAATATGAAAGAAATGAATTTATCAGGTAAGTTCTTACATAAATTATGTTTTCTTTCATGTAATTAGCAAGAGTCCATGAGCTAGTGACGTATGGGATAATGATTACCCAAGATGTGGATCTTTCCACACAAGAGTCACTAGAGAGGGAGGGATAAAATAAAGACAGCCAATTCCTGCTGAAAATAATCCACACCCAAAATAAAGTTTAATGAAAAACATAAGCAGAAGATTCAGACTGAAACCGCTGCCTGAAGTACTTTTCTACCAAAAACTGCTTCAGAAGAAGAAAATACATCAAAATGGTAGAATTTAGTAAAAGTATGCAAAGAGGACCAAGTTGCTGCTTTGCAAATCTGATCAACCGAAGCTTCATTCCTAAACGCCCAGGAAGTAGAAACTGACCTGGTAGAATGAGCTGTAATCCTCTGAGGCGGAGTTTTACCCGACTCAACATAGGCAAGATGAATTAAAGATTTTAACCAAGATGCCAAAGAAATGGCAGAAGCTTTCTGGCCTTTTCTAGAACCGGAAAAGATAACAAATAGACTAGAAGTCTTTCGGAAAGATTTAGTAGCTTCAACATAATATTTCAAAGCTCTAACAACATCCAAAGAATGCAATGATTTCTCCTTAGAATTCTTAGGATTAGGACATAATGAAGGAACCACAATTTCTCTACTAATGTTGTTGGAATTCACAACTTTAGGTAAAAATTCAAAAGAAGTTCGCAACACCGCCTTATCCTGATGAAAAATCAGAAAAGGAGACTCACAAGAAAGAGCAGATAATTCAGAAACTCTTCTGGCAGAAGAGATGGCCAAAAGGAACAAAACTTTCCAAGAAAGTAATTTAATGTCCAATGAATGCATAGGTTCAAAGGGAGGA
Source organism: Bombina bombina (assembly GCF_027579735.1). Classification (NCBI taxonomy): domain Eukaryota; kingdom Metazoa; phylum Chordata; class Amphibia; order Anura; family Bombinatoridae; genus Bombina; species Bombina bombina. The sequence goes on from NC_069504.1 coordinate 754,538,105, forward strand.
GCTTGAAGAGCTCCCAGAACCAAATTCAAACTCCAAGGAGGAGAAATAGACTTAATGACAGGTTTTATACGAACCAAAGCTTGTACAAAACAATGAATATCAGGAAGAATAGCAATCTTTCTGTGGAAAAGAACAGAAAGAGCAGAGATTTGTCCTTTCAAGGAACTTGCAGACAAACCCTTATCTAAACCATCCTGAAGAAACTGTAAAATTCTCGGTATTCTAAAAGAATGCCAAGAAAAATGATGAGAAAGACACCAAGAAATATAAGTCTTCCAGACTCTATAATATATCTCTCTAGATACAGATTTACGAGCCTGTAACATAGTATTAATCACAGAGTCAGAGAAACCTCTTTGACCAAGAATCAAGCGTTCAATCTCCATACCTTTAAATTTAAGGATTTCAGATACTGATGGAAAAAAGGACCTTGTGACAGAAGGTCTGGTCTTAACGGAAGAGTCCACGGTTGGCAAGAGGCCATCCGGACAAGATCCGCATACCAAAACCTGTGAGGCCATGCCGGAGCTACCAGCAGAACAAACGAGCATTCCTTCAGAATCTTGGAGATTACTCTTGGAAGAAGAACTAGAGGCGGAAAGATATAGGCAGGATGATACTTCCAAGGAAGTGATAATGCATCCACTGCCTCCGCCTGAGGATCCCGGGATCTGGACAGATATCTGGGAAGTTTCTTGTTTAGATGAGACGCCATCAGATCTATTTCTGGAAGTTCCCACCTTTGAACAATCTGAAGAAATACCTCTGGGTGAAGAGACCATTCGCCCGGATGCAACGTTTGGCGACTGAGATAATCCGCTTCCCAATTGTCTACACCTGGGATATGAACCGCAGAGATTAGACAGGAGCTGGATTCCGCCCAAACCAAAATTCGAGATACTTCTTTCATAGCCAGAGGACTGTGAGTCCCTCCTTGATGATTGATGCATGCCACAGTTGTGACATTGTCTGTCTGAAAACAAATGAACGATTCTCTCTTCAGAAGAGGCCAAAACTGAAGAGCTCTGAAAATTGCACGGAGTTCCAAAATATTGATCGGTAATCTCACCTCCTGAGATTCCCAAACTCCTTGTGCCGTCAGAGATCCCCACACAGCTCCCCAACCTGTGAGACTTGCATCTGTTGAAATTACAGTCCAGGTCGGAAGCACAAAAGAAGCCCCCTGAATTAAACGATGGTGATCTGTCCACCACGTTAGAGAGTGTCGAACAATCGGTTTTAAAGATATTAATTGAGATATCTTTGTGTAATCCTTGCACCATTGATTCAGCATACAGAGCTGAAGAGGTCGCATGTGAAAACGAGCAAAGGGGATCGCGTCCGATGCAGCAGTCATAAGACCTAGAATTTCCATGCATAAGGCTACCGAAGGGAATGATTGTGACTGAAGGTTTCGACAAGCTGAAATCAATTTTAGACGTCTCTTGTCTGTTAAAGACAGAGTCATGGACACTGAATCTATCTGGAAACCCAGAAAGGTTACCCTTGTCTGAGGAATCAATGTACTTTTTGGTAAATTGATCCTCCAACCATGATCTTGAAGAAACAACACAAGTCGATTCGTATGAGATTCTGCTAAATGTAAAGACTGAGCAAGTACCAAGATATCGTCCAAATAAGGAAATACCACAATACCCTGTTCTCTGATTACAGACAGAAGGGCACCGAGAACCTTTGTAAAAATTCTTGGAGCTGTAGCTAGGCCAAACGGTAGAGCCACAAACTGGTAATGCTTGTCCAGAAAAGAGAATCTCAGGAACTGATAATGATCTGGATGAATCGGAATATGCAGATATGCATCCTGTAAATCTATTGTGGACATATAATTCCCTTGCTGAACAAAAGGCAAGATAGTCCTTATAGTTACCATCTTGAACGTTGGTATCCTTACATAACGATTCAATATTTTTAGATCCAGAACTGGTCTGAAGGAATTCTCCTTCTTTGGTACAATGAAGAGATTTGAATAAAACCCCATCCCCTGTTCCGGAACTGGAACTGGCATAATTACTCCAGCCAACTCTAGATCTGAAACACAATTCAGAAATGCTTGAGCTTTCACTGGATTTACTGGGACACGGGAAAGAAAAAATCTCTTTGCAGGAGGTCTCATCTTGAAACCAATTCTGTACCCTTCTGAAACAATGTTCTGAATCCAAAGATTGTGAACAGAATTGATCCAAATTTCTTTGAAAAAACGTAACCTGCCCCCTACCAGCTGAGCTGGAATGAGGGCCGCACCTTCATGTGGACTTAGAAGCAGGCTTTGCCTTTCTAGCAGGCTTGGATTTATTCCAGACTGGAGATGGTTTCCAAACTGAAACTGCTCCTGAGGATGAAGGATCAGGCTTTTGTTCTTTGTTGAAACGAAAGGAACGAAAACGATTATTAGCCCTGTTTTTACCTTTAGATTTTTTATCCTGTGGTAAAAAAGTTCCTTTCCCACCAGTAACAGTTGAGATAATAGAATCCAACTGAGAACCAAATAATTTGTTACCCTGGAAAGAAATGGAAAGTAGAGTTGATTTAGAAGCCATATCAGCATTCCAAGTCTTAAGCCATAAAGCTCTTCTAGCTAAAATAGCTAGAGACATAAACCTGACATCAACTCTGATAATATCAAAAATGGCATCACAGATAAAATTATTAGCATGCTGAAGAAGAATAATAATATCATGAGAATCATGATTTGTTACTTGTTGCGCTAAAGTTTCCAACCAAAAAGTTGAAGCTGCAGCAACATCAGCCAATGATATAGCAGGTCTAAGAAGATTACCTGAACACAGATAAGCTTTTCTTAGAAAGGATTCAATTTTCCTATCTAAAGGATCTTTAAACGAAGTACCATCTGACGTAGGAATGGTAGTACGTTTAGCAAGTGTAGAAATAGCCCCATCAACTTTAGGGATTTTGTCCCAAAATTCTAACCTGTCAGACGGTACAGGATATAATTGCTTAAAACGTTTAGAAGGAGTAAATGAATTACCCAATTTATCCCATTCTTTGGAAATTACTGCAGAAATAGCATTAGGAACAGGAAAAACTTCTGGAATAACCACAGGAGATTTAAATACCTTATCTAAACGTTTAGAATTAGTATCAAGAGGACCAGAATCCTCTATTTCTAAAGCAATTAGTACTTCTTTAAGTAAAGAACGAATAAATTCCATTTTAAATAAATATGAAGATTTATCAGCATCAATCTCTGAAACAGAATCCTCTGAACCAGAAGAGTCATCAGAATCAGAATGATGATGTTCATTTAAAAATTCATCTGTAGGGAGAGAAGTTTTAAAAGAATTTTTACGTTTACTAGTAGGAGAAATAACAGACATAGCCTTCTTGATGGATTCAGAAACAAAATCTCTTATATTATCAGGAACATTCTGCACCTTAGATGTTGAAGGAACTGCAACAGACAATTGTACTTTACTAAAGGAAATATTATCTGCATTAACAAGTTTGTCATGACAATTAATACAAACAACAGCCGGAGAAATAGCTACCAAAAGTTTACAGCAGATACACTTAGCTTTGGTAGATTCAGCACTAGACAGCGATTTTCCTGTAGTATCTTCTGACTCAGATGCAACGTGAGACATCTTGCAATATGTAAGAGAAAAAACAACATATAAAGCAAAATTGATCAAATTCCTTAAATGACAGTTTCAGGAATGGGAAAAAATGCCAAAGAACAAGCTTCTAGCAACCAGAAGCAATGAAAAATGAGACTTAAATAATGTGGAGACAAAAGCGACGCCCATATTTTTTAGCGCCAAATAAGACGCCCACATTATTTGGCGCCTAAATGCTTTTGGCGCCAAAAATGACGCCACATCCGAAACGCCGACATTTTTGGCGCAAAATAACGTCAAAAAATGACGCAACTTCCGGCGACACGTATGACGCCGTAAACGGAAAAGAATTTTTGCGCCAAAAAAGTCCGCGCCAAGAATGACGCAATAAAATGAAGCATTTTCAGCCCCCGCGAGCCTAACAGCCCACAGGGAAAAAGAGTCAAATTTTTGAAGGTAAGAAAAAATGATTAAATCAAATGCATTATCCCAAATATGAAACTGACTGTCTGAAAAATAAGGAAAGTTGAACATTCTGAGTCAAGGCAAATAAATGTTTGAATACATATATTTAGAACTTTATAAACAAAGTGCCCAACCATAGCTTAGAGTGTCACAGAAAATAAGATTTACTTACCCCAGGACACTCATCTACATGTTTGTAGAAAGCCAAACCAGTACTGAAACGAGAATCAGCAGAGGTAATGGTATATATAAGAGTATATCGTCGAGCTGAAAAGGGAGGTAAGAGATGAATCTCTACGACCGATAACAGAGAACCTATGAAATAGACCCCGTAGAAGGAGATCACTGCATTCAAATAGGCAATACTCTCCTCACATCCCTCTGACATTCACTGCACGCTGAGAGGAAAACCGGGCTCCAACTTGCTGCGGAGCGCATATCAACGTAGAATCTAGCACAAACTTACTTCACCACCTCCATCGGAGGCAAAGTTTGTAAAACTGAATTGTGGGTGTGGTGAGGGGTGTATTTATAGGCATTTTGAGGTTTGGGAAACTTTGCCCCTCCTGGTAGGAATGTATATCCCATACGTCACTAGCTCATGGACTCTTGCTAATTACATGAAAGAAATCAACATTTTATTACCTTATCTCTGCTATCACCCACTGGGAGTGTAATCTCTTCTGCTGGCTGTGTTTACAAAGCTTATCTACAGCTTGGACCTGCGGTCACAAACTTTCAGAATAGGTGGGGATACCACATGCTATATTAACTATTTCAAATGCCAATATAAAGGTAAAAGAGCTACTTGTAAATAATTGAATACACTCTAGCAGGTAAAATGGATAATTGGGAACAAATTAAAGTGGAGAAAAATTTTGAGTAAACTGTCCCTTTAAAGTGAATGTAAAAGTTTCATGAATGAGTGTCTGGTTTTTAAAAATACTATTAAAAACAGGGGCACTTTCATTCATGAAACTTTACATTGCAGCGTATTTTTTTTTATTTTAAATATTTACCTTTTTCTTCAGCAAAGCCGGACCGGCGATCCACCGCCCGCTTCTCATGCTGTACTTACCATATAGATGACGAAAACGGCTTCCTCCAATCACGGCTTGTGCACGCTATGATTGGAGGAAGCAGGTGTCTTCATTGCTGTACTAAGTACAGCATGAGAAGCATAGGGGGATCACCAATTTGACTTTGCTGAAGAAAAAGGTAAGTATTGTTTTTAAAAACGCTGCAATGTAAAGTTTTGTAAATGAAAGTGCCCGTTTTTAATAGTATTTTTAAAAAGCGGACAATCATTCATAGTATTTTTAAAAACCGGGCACTCATTCATGAAACTTTACATTTACTTTCATGGGACATGAAACACATTTTTCTTTCATGTTTCAGATAGAGCTAGCTGAACAAATTTGTAAGATAACAAAGCAAATTAGATATAACAAATACATTGAAAAGTTGTTTAAAATTGAAAGCTGTATCTGAATCGTGAAAAAAATAAAAATAAAATAGGGGTTTCATGTCCCTTTTATTTTTTACTTTATTGTCCCTTTAATCTTTTGTCTTCAAATAAGTACTGGAGTAGAATTAAAATTAAGAGAAGCTAAAAACAGGCCTTCTAAAACAACTTACAAAATTGACATTGGTTGTTGTCTTGCTGAAGATCAAAAAATGAGTCACTCCCAGGGGACCTGCCACAGCCACAAAGTCTTTGAGAGTGTTCTTTTTTCGGACCTGCAGAGCAAATAAAAAAATATGAATGAGACCATTTTTATGTAAATATATGTAAATGGATATAACTTTGCAGGGGTGTGGAATTTTAAAAAAAAACTACTTGTCCAAGGGACTAAAGCGGGAGCCCAATCTACTTGTCCCTTGTGACAATCTACTTGTCCCGATTAGCAAATTTAACCAAAACTGTATTTAAATAAGGTTTTAATTGATCTGTATGTAGGTCACAATACACAAGGCGGGCAGGCCACACAGCAGCAGCAGAGGGCTGGGAAATGGAGGATATGCAACAATGTTGCGGGAAAAGAGAAAACATTGCGACATGGAGATGCAGCATATAATGTAGACCCTGCGCAACCTCATGCAGGTCACAGGCAGCATGGAGGAGGAGTGGGATTTCTGCACTGACACAATACGATCGCAACAGCAAAATTCATAAACTATAGAATATTTACAAATATTTTTTGTTTTTAACCTTTACCAACTTATTACCTCACCTAATTATGAAACCATATGTTACTCCCTCTCCCTCTTAAATACGTATAGAACCAAGGTGGAAAAGGAAGAAAAAACAGTAAACTGTTTAAAATAAAAACAAATTAAATCTAAAAATGGGATTATGTACTCAGGATAAACAACATGATTGTTTATTGCACAAAGGGGGAGTTTTTACTATTTAAGCAGGTTATAATACATTGGGGGGGAAAGTTCCGGTGTTCGGACAAAAAAGCGAACCCAACCAACAAAACAGCAAACCACGTCATTTCCTGTGACGTGGCATTCGCTATTTAAACATTTCTCATTTGAATGTTTATGCATGCAGCTTCATACATTCCTGCCTGCAAGCATCAGGGCTTCAGTGTCAACTTTCTGGATCGTGTTTAACACGCTTGCAAGCGATTTTTAAAGATATATATACACCGCACCCCACTACACCGGGGCACTTGGGAATCACGCATCCTTTTATTTTTTTTCTCTGATTGGGATGCGAAGGGCAGACCTTTGGGCTTAGTGAATGTAGTATCATATTTGTTGCAAAAAGTGTAAGGGTGTCATAATTAAGAAATTGAAGGGACATAAAACCCAATTTTTTTCTTTCATGATTCAGATAGAGCACACTATTTTAAACAAATTTCCAATTTACTTCTGTTATCAAATGTTCTTAGTTTTCTTGTTATCCTTTGTTGAAATGCAAGGATGTAGGCTCAGAAGTGTGCACGTGTCTGCAGCACTATATAGCAGCAGTTTTGCAACAATGTTATACATTAGCAGGAGCACTAGATGGCAGCACTATTTCCTGTCATGTAGTGCTTCAGGCACGTGCACGCTACCTACCTAGGTATCTGTTCAACAAAGAATATCATGAGAAGGAATCAAATTTGATAATAGAAGTAAATTGGAAACTTTTTTTAAATTATATTCTCTATCTGAATAATGAAATAAATATTTTGGGTTTAATGTCCCTTTAATTGGGGGTGTCATATTGTTTGTTAAAAAAAAAATAAAAAAAAAATCAATGGTTGCTATACTAAATTAAATGAATTAGGGGTTCCATACTGACTTAAGAAATTAATGAGGGGTGCCACACTGACTTAAGAAATCAATTAGGGGTTACACACTATACACAGTATATGGAACCCCAAATTCCTTTCAGTCAGTGTGGTACCCCTCAATTTATTAAGTCAGTATGGAACCCCTAATTCAGTGTGGCACCCCTCAATTTCTTAAGTCAGTATGGAACCCATTGTTGATTTTTTTTGTAACAAACAATATGACACCTCTAATTAAATTCTTAATTATGACACCCTTACCCTTTTTGCAACAAATATGACACCACATTTATTTTTAAGGTAGTATGACACACTTCATTATTTTTTTTTTTAAACAATATTGACAACCCTCAATTTGTGCAATAAATATGACACTCATGTATACTGACAAACAGCTGTGTGGTATTTATATTATTGCTTAAAGGGACATAATACTCATATGCTAAATCACTTGAAACTGATGCAGTATAACTGTAAAAAGCTGACAGGAAAATATCACCTGAGCATCTCTATGTAAAAAACATAATTTATGCTTACCTGATAAATTCCTTTCTCCTGTAGTGTGGTCAGTCCACGGGTCATCATTACTTCTGGGATATTAACTCCTCCCCAACAGGAAGTGCAAGAGGATCACCCAGCAGAGCTGCTATATAGCTCCTCCCCTCTACGTCACACCCAGTCATTCGACCGAGAACCAACGAGAAAGGAGAAGCTAAAGGGTGCAGTGGTGACTGGAGTATAATTTAAAAATTTAGACCTGCCATAAAAAACAAGGCGGGCCGTGGACTGACCACACTACAGGAGAAAGGAATTTATCAGGTAAGCATAAATTATGTTTTCTCCTGTTAAGTGTGGTCAGTCCACGGGTCATCATTACTTCTGGGATACCAATACCAAAGCTAAAGTACACGGATGACGGGAGGGACAGGCAGGATCTTTATACGGAAGGTTCTTCAGGCAGTGGTTCCTTTCTCCCAAAAACAGCCTCCGAAGAAGCAAAAGTGTCAAATTTGTAAAAAGTATGAAGAGAAGACCAAGTTGCAGCCTTGCAAATCTGTTCAACAGAGGCCTCATTCTTAAAGGCCCAAGTGGAAGCCACAGCTCTAGTAGAATGAGCTGTAATTCTTTCAGGAGGCTGCTGTCCAGCAGTCTCATAAGCTAAACGTATTATGCTACGAAGCCAAAAAGAGAGAGAGGTAGCAGAAGCTTTTTGACCTCTCCTCTGACCAGAATAAACGACAAACAGGGAAGACGTTTGTCGAAAATCTTTAGTTGCCTGTAAATAAAATTTCAGGGCACGGACTACGTCTAGATTGTGTAGAAGACGTTCCTTCTTTGAAGAAGGATTAGGACACAAAGATGGAACAACAATCTCTTGATTGATATTCCTGTTAGTGACCACCTTAGGTAAGAACCCAGGATTAGTACGCAGAACTACCTTGTCTGAATGAAAAATCAGATAAGGAGAATCACAATGTAAGGCCGATAACTCAGAGACTCTTCGAGCCGAGGAAATAGCCATTAAAAACAGAACTTTCCAAGATAACAATTTGATATCAATGGAATGAAGGGGTTCAAACGGAACACCCTGTACAACGTTAAGAACTAAGTTTAAACTCCATGGTGGAGCAACAGTTTTAAACACAGGCTTAATCCTGGCCAAAGCCTGACAAAAAGCCTGAACGTCTGGAACTTCTGACAGACGTTTGTGTAAAAGAATGGACAGAGCTGAGATCTGTCCCTTTAAGGAACTAGCGGATAAACCCTTTTCTAAACCTTCTTGTAGAAAAGACAATATCCTAGGAATCCTAACCTTACTCCATGAGTAACCTTTGGATTGGCACCAATATAAGTATTTACGCCATATTTTATGGTAAATCTTTCTGGTAACAGGCTTCCTAGCCTGTATTAAGGTATCAATTACTGACTCAGAAAATCCACGTTTTGATAAAATCAAGCGTTCAATTTCCAGGCAGTCAGCTTCAGAGAAATTAGATTTTGATGTTTGAAGGGACCCTGGATCAGAAGGTCCTGTCTCAGAGGCAGAGACCAAGGTGGACAGGATGACATGTCCACTAGATCTGCATACCAGGTCCTGCTTGGCCACGCAGGCGCTATTAGAATCACCGATGCTCTCTCCTGTTTGATCCTGGCAATCAATCGAGGAAGCATCGGGAAGGGTGGAAACACATAAGCCCTCCCGAAGGTCCAAGGTGCTGTCAAAGCATCTACCAGGACCGCTCCCGGATCCCTGGATCTGGACCCGTAACAAGGAAGCTTGGCGTTCTGTCAAGACGCCATGAGATCTATTTCTGGTTTGCCCCAACGTCGAAGTATTTGGGCAAAGACCTCCGGATGAAGTTCCCACTCCCCCGGATGAAAAGTCTGACGACTTAGGAAATCCGCCTCCCAGTTCTCCACTCCCGGGATGTGGATTGCTGATAGGTGGCAAGAGTGAGACTCTGCCCAGTGAATTATCTTTGATACTTCCATCATCGCTAGGGAGCTTCTTGTCCCTCCTTGATGGTTGATGTAAGCTACAGTCGTGATGTTGTCCGACTGAAACCTGATGAACCCCCGAGTTGTTAACTGGGGCCAAGCCAGAAGGGCATTGAGAACTGCTCTCAATTCCAGAATGTTTATTGGCAGGAGACTCTCTTCCTGAGTCCATGATCCCTGAGCCTTCAGAGAATTCCAGACAGCGCCCCAACCTAGTAGGCTGGCGTCTGTTGTTACGATTGTCCAATCTGGTCTGCTGAATGGCATCCCCCTGGACAGATGTGGCCGAGAAAGCCACCATAGAAGAGAATTTCTGGTCTCTTGATCCAGATTCAGAGTAGGGGACAAATCTGAGTAATCCCCATTCCACTGACTTAGCATGCACAATTGCAGCGGTCTGAGATGTAGGCGTGCAAAGGGTACTATGTCCATTGCCGCTACCATTAAGCCGATCACCTCCATGCATTGAGCCACTGACGGGTGTTGAATGGAATGAAGGACACGGCAAGCATTTTGAAGTTTTGTTAACCTGTCTTCTGTCAGGTAGATCTTCATTTCTACAGAATCTATAAGAGTCCCCAAGAAGGGAACTCTTGTGAGTGGAAAGAGAGAACTCTTCTTTTCGTTCACCTTCCACCCATGCGACCTTAGAAATGCCAGTACTAACTCTGTATGAGACTTGGCAGTTTGAAAGCTTGAAGCTTGTATCAGAATGTCGTCTAGGTACTGAGCTACCGAAACTCCTCGCGGTCTTAGTACCGCCAGAAGAGCACCCAGAACCTTTGTGAAGTTTCTTGGAGCCGTAGCCAATCCGAAAGGAAGAGCTACAAACTGGTAATGCCTGTCTAGGAAGGCAAACCTTAGATACCGGTAATGATCTTTGTGAATCGGTATGTGAAGGTAAGCATCTTTTAAATCCACTGTGGTCATGTACTGACCCTTTTGGATCATGGGTAGGATTGTCCGAATAGTTTCCATTTTGAACGATGGAACTCTTAGGAATTTGTTTAGGATCTTTAAATCCAAGATTAGTCTGAAGGTTCCCTCTTTCTTGGGAACCACAAACAGATTTGAGTAAAACCCCTGTCCGTGTTCCGACCGCGGAACCGGATGGATCACTCCCATTAGTAAAAGATCTTGTACACAGCGTAGAAACGCCTCTTTCTTTATTTGGTTTGTTGACAACCTTGACAGATGAAATCTCCCTTTTGGGGGAGAGGATTTGAAGTCCAGAAGATATCCCTGAGATATGATCTCTAACGCCCAGGGATCCTGGACATCTCTTGCCGAAGCCTGGGCGAAGAGAGAAAGTCTGCCCCCCACTAGATCCGTTCCCGGATCGGGGGCCCTCAATTCATGCTGTCTTAGGGGCAGCAGCAGGTTTTCTGGCCTGCTTGCCCTTGTTCCAGGACTGGTTAGGTCTCCAGCCTTGTCCTGTTTTGGTGCAGAGGAAGTTGATGCTGCTCCTGCCTTGAAATTACGAAAGGAACGAAAATTAGACTGTCTAGCCCTAGATTTGGCTCTGTCTTGAGGCAGGGCATGGCCTTTACCTCCTGTAATGTCAGCGATAATTTCTTTCAAACCGGGCCCGAATAAGGTCTGCCCTTTGAAAGGTATATTAAGTAACTTAGATTTAGAAGTAACGTCAGCTGACCAGGATTTTAGCCACAGTGCTCTGCGTGCCTGAATGGCGAATCCGGAATTCTTAGCCGTAAGTTTAGTTAAATGTACTACGGCATCTGAAACAAATGAATTAGCTAGCTTAAGTGTTTTAAGCTTGTTTGAAATCTCATCTATAGTTATTGAGTCAAGAGTCTCTTCCAGGGACTCGGACCAAAAAGCGGCCGCGGCCGTGACAGACGCAATACATACAAGGGGTTGCAATATAAAACCTTGTTGAATAAACATTTTCTTAAGGTAACCCTCTAATTTTTTATCCATTGGATCTGAAAAGGCACAGCTATCCTCCACCGGGATAGTGGTACGCTTAGCCAGAGTAGAAACCGCTCCCTCCACCTTAGGGACCGTCTGCCATAAGTCCCGTGTGGTGGCGTCTATTGGAAACATTTTTTTTTTTTTTAAACATTTATTTATTTCCAACAAAGAGTACAATCAAATAAGGATTCCACCTTTACATACCCCATAGGGTCAGGTGTAGCAACAAAAGAAAAAAAATACATTTTAAAAGAAAAAAAAAAAAAAAAAATACTTTTTTTTTTCTTTTCCCTTTTTTTTTTTCCATAGATACATTGACTAGCTGGAATGAAAATACTCTCAAATGGCAGAATTTGTACACAATGTTGGCTATTTTTCTTTTTTCAAAACAAATTAGAACAATATTGATCACACCCACATACTACCTACTCATACACTAAAACAAAACAAAACAAAACAAAAAAAAAAAAGGAGGGGGGGAGGGGAGGGGGAGCTCTCACATTTCTCTCTCCATAATTTCAGTGTCTGAATTATCCTATATCCCACAGACACGTTTCACCTTATATTTCTCTATAATTAGTTATCCATGTATGTGGAAAAAGATCTAAGACTACAAAATCCATAAAAGAGCTTGAAGACAAGAATGGGGTCAGGATAACTTTTTGTATAGCTAAGGGGTATGTTTTAATAATCGGGAGCCAGCCTGCTATGAAAGTTTTTATTCTCTTTTCTGATATAGTTTCTAAGTGAACTGACTCATGTATGATTTGAGTTTGAATCTCTTGTAAGATCAGAGATAAACCAGGAACTGACGTGTCCTTCCAATGTTTAAGAATTTGATGTCTAACAGCCAGTATAATAGTATTTAGAGTGTGGACATAAAAGCCCCTATTGCCGGGAGCCTCTAACCAGATTATCTCATCAAGTGACAAGATAATAGTTGACTTGTACTGTATATTAAACCAATATTCTACCTTACGCCAAAGTTGTATAATTTTTGGGCAGTACCAAAACATATGTAAAATATCAGCCTTGGGTTTATTGCATCGGGGACAATTCCCGTTGCAGCTAGAATAAAACTTAGCTAATCTTGAAGGGGAAATATAATAGTTATTAATAAGTTTTAAATGAGATTCTCTCCAACTCCTAGGAATTTTACATTTTTTTACATTTATCAAACTACGTTGAATTTTAGCGAAATCAATTGTAGGGAAAAAGGGAGTCCAAGGTAGTATCAGTTTATCTGAAAAGATTAATGCTTGTTTAGAAAGCATAATGTCATATAAGAGAGAAATGGACGGGTTTTCTAATGCAAATTTTTGCAAACATAAATTGATATCCGACCATGCATTCAATTTACTCATATCCCACTTATGTGTATTAATAAAATGACGGACCTGTAGATAGGCAAAGAAGTTGGATCTAGGTAGCTGAAAATGTTGAGAAAGAATCCCAAAGGAAATTAATTGCCCATCTTGAGGCAGGATCTGATAAATATATTTAAGCTCTTTTTCAGCCCACTCTCTAAATACTACTTGTTTAAGCCCGGGAGAAAATTGAGGATTTCCTCTGATCGGTAAGAATACCGAAAATGTATAATCTACTTCCAAGCTTGTACAGCACTTCTGCCAAGCCGCCACAATGTTTCTAATAGAAATTAGCGAAAATATCTGTGTTGGTAAAAGATGTATAGGACAATGTAATATCGCTTTCAAGGCACAAGGAGAAACCATGTAAGTCTCCATCTCTATAGACGACACTAATTCTTTTTCAACAATCCAATCCATTGCCGTTTTAGCTAGGCAAGCCCAATTATATAATTTAAAGTTGGGAAAAGCCAGGCCTGCTGCTTCAAAACATTGCATAAGTCTATCTAGAGAAATACGTGATTTCCTGTTGTTCCAAATAAATTTGGAACAGCAGGAATATAATTTGCGCAAATCCTTATTAAGAATGAAAAGCGGGAGATTCTGAAGGGGATAAAGTAAGCGAGGAAAAATAAATGTCTTTATTAAATTTACACGGGCCGTGATCGATAGTGGAAATGTCGTCCATAACTCAATGTCTGATATGATCTTAAGAAATAATGGCGAGAAGTTCAGCCGATACCAGTTTTTCGGATTTTTATGTAAAATTATACCTAAATAAGTTATTGCCTCAACCTCTTTAAATGGATGATCTTGTAAGCTATTTTTGGATTTATTAATCCACATGAGTTCACTTTTATTAAAATTGATTTTATAACCCGCAAATGAGCTGAACTCGTCTAAACATTGTAATGTGGTTGGAATTGAATAGGGGGAGTTCTTTAAAAATACCAATAAATCATCTGCATACAGCAGGATCTTAAGAATATAGGAGCCCATACTGATTCCCTCTAACACATTTCTTAAACGAATAGCTAAGGGTTCCAATGCCAGGTTAAATAAGAGGGGGGACAATGGGCAACCCTGCCTTGTTCCACGTCCTAAAATGATTCTTTGAGATAGCTGACCATTCACAATAAGAAACGAGATTGGGTTTCTATAGATTTTTTGAATAAATTGCAAGAATTGATTCTTAAAGCCAAATTCCTGTAGTACTCTAACTAAATGGGCCCAGGAGATAGCATCGAATGCCTTTTCAGCATCTAAGGAGAGAATCGCACAATCATTTGGCAAATTCTTTTTTCCTTTCTGATTTAAATAATGAGAGTAATCCAGAAAAGTAACTATTTTCCTTACGTTCTTTATGGAGGTCCTAGATCTCATAAAACCGGTTTGATCTGTGTGGATAATGTTATCAAGCAATGAGGAGAGCCTGTCAGATAAAATAGCCATCAGAATTTTATAATCTGTGTTCAACACAGATATGGGCCTGTAAGAGGCTGGTTCTTCCGGATTTTTACCTTTTTTAAGAATTAACGTAATATTGGCGGCTGAGAAGTAAGAAGAGATGGAACTATCCGACTGGAAGTAGCTATTAAACAACCTTTCCAATATAGGAATAATTTCTGGGGCTAGTATCCTATAAAATTCTATCGGTAGAAAATCTGGGCCGGGGGCCTTATTTAATCGCATCTTATCTATCATTTTTTTTATTTCACCTGCCTCAATTGGAGCATTAAGACATGTCAAATCCTCTTCCTGAACTTGAGGTAGCTTTATTTTTGACCAAAATCTATCTTGTATAAATACATTACTATCCTGCTTAGAATATAATTTCTGATAATAAGAGAACAGCACCCTACTAATTTCCATTGAATCCGTATGGCATACACCATTTTCTTTGATAGTCAGAATATAATTCTTTTTCTTTCTATTTTTTATTAATTTTGCTAGATATTTAGTTGAATCTCCATAAAGACCTCTAAATTGACTGTTAAGTTTTGATTCTTCAATATGGGATTTCTGATCTAAAAAAACATCTCTTTCTCTTCTCGCCTCCTGGTATTTATTCCACTTACTTATAGAACGCTCCTCAGAGAATTTCCTGTAAGCATTTCTCACACTGTTAGATAACTGGAGTTCTCGAGCCCTAGCCTTTTTCTTACTATTTATTAAATAGCTCATTATTTCACCTCGTAAGACAGCCTTGGCCGCCTCCCAAAAAATCTCAATTCTATTGAGGAAAGCAATATTATGTGTACAGTAGTCCCTCCATTTCTGCTTAAGCCAGTTAGAAAATCTAGGACTATTCAGAAGATATCGTGGAAAATATAAGGATTGCGTTCCTTTCGAGAAATTAGATGGAGAGGGAAAAGTGAGGTAAATTATTGCATGATCGGATATCAGTATGTCACCAATCCCTGGACTAGTTTGAACAATTGAAAGAGACTCAGATATTAAAAACAAATCGATCCTAGAAAAGGTTCTATGTGCTCTAGATTCACAAGTAAATGTCAAGGAATCAGGGTGTTTAACTCTCCAAATGTCGACCAGTTTTAGCTTTGTACAAAGTGTTCTAAAATATTTGGCAATTTTTTTATATACTTTAGCATCTGTATTGCAGAACCTATCTAATTCTGGAAATAGTGTCATATTAAAATCCCCTGCTAAGATGAGATTCTCCCCCACAAAGGGATAAATCTCAATTTTTATTTTTTCCCAGAAGCTTTTACTGTTTTTATTAGGCCCATACACATTACATAGGACATATACTGCTTGATTGATTTGAATTTGGAGTATAATATATCTTGCCTCTTGATCTTTCTCTATATGTAAAATTTTGTAGTCAAGGTCTTTATGCAATAAAAACGCTACTCCACATTTCCTGTCTATACTTGCAGCGGCTATCACTTCGCCCACCCATTTAATTTTGAGTTTTGCAGCTTCTATGTCGGTAAGATGGGTTTCTTGAATATAGACAATATCTGGTCTCTTCTTAGCAAGAGTTTTAATCATAAGCTTTCTCTTCCTAGGGGAGGATATACCTCCTACATTCCAAGAACATAAATTTAATCCAGTCATTTCATCCTAACAAAATCTTTTGGCTCAATCATTTCTACTTTTCCTAAAATCTGGATTTACTAACACTCCCCTATTCTCCCAAAAAAGGAGAGGAATGGAGATAGAAGAGAGAGAGAAGTGAGAGAGGGGGAGAGAAAAAAAAAAAAATTAAAAAAAAAAAAAAAAAGGGAAGGAGAGAAAAAAATAAATAAAAATTCCTTAAAACAATATAACATATCCAGACACACACCTCATCCATCCACATATATACCACACATAACCTGGCAACCATTAATTTATTCATAATAAAGCATGACTCGGCTGTATCACTTTTCATTTTGGGATTTTTGAACTAATAAATCTTTTGATATCTTCAATATCCTGGAAAACAAATGTAGAATCCCTATCTTCAACTATTACCTTAGCCGGGTAGACCATACGGGCTTTAAATCCATTATTTATTAGCTGTGAGCAGAATGGAGCCATTAACTTCCTCTTCGTGGACGTCTCGTTAGAGAAGTCCTGGAAGAGTAAGATCTTGTTATTGCCCAGCTGTAGGGGACCATTCTTTCTAGAAAGTTTCAATAATTCCAATTTATCTTGGAACTTTAATACTTTGAATATACACATTCTGCTCCTAGCTATCCTCCACCGGGATAGTGGTACGCTTAGCCAGAGTAGAAACCGCTCCCTCCACCTTAGGGACCGTCTGCCATAAGTCCCGTGTGGTGGCGTCTATTGGAAACATTTTTCTAAATACAGGAGGGGGGGGAAAAGGGTACACCGTGCAAGAGAATGACTGGGTGTGACGTAGAGGGGAGGAGCTATATAGCAGCTCTGCTGGGTGATCCTCTTGCACTTCCTGTTGGGGAGGAGTTAATATCCCAGAAGTAATGATGACCCGTGGACTGACCACACTTAACAGGAGAAAAGGAAGATATTTTACCTCACAATCTCCTCAGCTCAGCAGAGTAAGTTCTGTGTAAAAAGTTATACTTCACCTGCTCCCAGCTGCAGGTAAAAATAAAAAAAAATGAAGAAATGAACAGCAGCCAATCTGCATTAGCACTGCTGAGGTCATGAACTCTTACTGTGATCTCATGAGATTTGACTTAACTCTCATGAGATTTCATAGTAAGCTTCCTTTACCTGATTGGTGAAATAATATGAGAGTTCACGACGCTCATCCTTTCAGCTGTCCCAGGACAGACACACTAAAATGCTGCTTAGAAATCCTTTACAATGGGAGGTGGCTACTGAGGAACTTTTGAGGTAAAATATCTTTCTTTTTTACATAGAGATGTTCAGGTGATATTTTCTAGTCAGCTTTTTACAGCTATGCTGCAGCACTTTAAAGTGTTTAAACATTTGGGTATTATGGCCCTTTAAGAAAAAAAAATGCATTTTTATAAAAACAAATGAAGCACCACATGGTAAAAACCATGGACAAAAAATGCCATGTATTTTGTATGTAACTTGGGGAAAACCAAAAAGAAGGGGCCGTTTCACTAAGCCCAGAAGTCCACCCTTCACATAGGATCAGAAAAAATAATAATAAGTTGACTCCCAAGTGCCCCAGTGTAGCGGCGTGCGGTATAGAAATAGTTTTTTGAAAAAAATTGCATACATGCGTGTTAAACACAGCCCAGGAATTTGACAATAGAAGCGTGCGGGCAGGGATGTATGACGTGGCACGCATGCACATTCAGATGAAGTGATTTATTTTTTCTCTGAGAGTTGCCGGGCAGCCACGTGTTTTGGGAGCTGTAATGGCTCCACACACCTTCCCTGCAAAGCCCAAAGGAGATAATAGGCATTTCTGCTTGTGGGATTTCACTTGTGTAATAGCAGAACACAAAATTAAAAAAGAAAAATGTAACCCTATATAAAATAAAAACTCCAGTAAAACACAATTACTATACCATAAAAAAACAGCTTACAAAGATGGGAGGGTTAAAGGGACATGAAACCCAAAAATTTTCTTTCACGATTTAGACAGAGCACACAAATGTAAACAACTTCCCAATGTACTTATTTTATCTAATTTGCTTTGTTACCTTTGTATACTTTGTTTAAAAGCATATCTAGATAGGCTCAGAAGCTGGGAGCTAGCTACTGATTGGTGGCTGCACATATATGCCTCTTGTGATTGGCTTACCAATGTGTTCAGCTAGTTCCCAGTAATGCATTGCTGCTTCTTCAAGAAAGGATTCTAAGAGAATGAAGCAAAATTGGTAATAGAAATAAATTGAAAAGTTGTTTACATATGTATGCTCTATCTGAATCATGAAAGAAAATATTTGGGTTTAATGTCCCTTTAAGTACTTACATCCGAGAACTGATGCTTTAAAAAACATTCATGATGTTCCGCACTATGCAAGCATTTCACATCCTCAGCATAAGATCTACGCCGCTCAGATTTGCCCATCTCTCTCTACATAAGCACACACACAGGCTGTAAGCATTTGCTGTGCGCAAGCTTCTTTTCCTGCTCAATGCCCTCAAGTTCTCACACCGCCGCACCCCCTGCTGGCCACTATTAAAAAAAAAATTTTTTTTAAAAAAATCTTTAGACTTGCTGCGGTCTGCTTGCTCGTAGCAGGGCTAAATGTAAAAAAACAACAACACATGCCTGGTGCACAAAACTGCATGTCCCGGGCGTCGGGCGATAGGAATTGCTCATCCCTGCTTTGCCATAATGAATTTACAAATACATTGGGTATGAGAGCATTTAAATATGGAGAGAGCAATGCAGCATCTGATCAGAAAAGCTTACAATCTACATAGAAATAAAATAAGTTGGGTAAGTGACTGTAAGGGCCATCAGGTCTAGATGTTAGGGGGCTAAGTCCAGGAGGTAACCATAGAGGTGGGTCCAACTGTTAAGGAGTTAAAGGGACATTTAATAATCTAATTTGCTTTGTTCTCTTGGTAACATTTGTTGAAAAGCATATATAGGTGGGCACAGAAGCAACAGTGCACTACTTGATGCTAGCTACTGATTGCTGACTGCACATATATATGCCTCTTGTCATTGTTTTACCCTACTGTGACGAATCAAACCTTTTCAATGTCACAATAGAGAGGTGTGGACATGAAGGGGTTATTAGCACAAAGCTCTGGTTCAATTAACCTTGTAACTCTACAAAAGGGCCTTAAAAGGGACACCACATTAAAGGGACACTGAACCCAAAATTTTTCTTTTGTGATTCAGATAGAGAATGAAATTTTAAGCAACTTTCTAATTTACTCCTATTATCAATTTTTCTTCATTCTCTTGGTATCTTTATTTGAAATGTAGGAATGTAAGTTTAGATGCCGGCCCATTTTTGGTGAACAACCTGGGTTGTTCTTGCTGATTGGTGGATAAATTCATCCACCAATAAAAAAGTGCTGTCCAGATTTTTGAAATAATTAAAAAGCTTAGATGCCTTATTTTTCAAATAAAGATAGCAAGAGAAAGAAAATTTGATGATAGGAGTAAATTAGAAAGTTGCTTAAAATTGCATGCTCTATCTGATTCACGAAAGAAAAAATATGGGTTCAGTGTTCCTTTAAGCCCCAAATCCTGTCCACACTGCTCTAATGAACAATTTCTGCCACCACCAAAACTCTGAAATGAAAGGGGCGTTTTGGAACCCCCCAAAACTCACACAATTTAACAAATTAGGTAACGTGCTTTTAACCTTGTTTTAACAGAGTGTGAATTCAGATATTAGAGCCCAAAGACAGAATGAGATTTTCTATGTGTTTAATAACAAAAATGTTACACAGTGCCAAATTATAGAGACATTCAAAATAACATACAGTTGCAAAGTTACAATTCTTTAAAAAGAAAATGGGACATGAAAAGAATACAGACACAATATCCAACTTATTACCAAGTTCCTTTAGATATGTGGAGAACTGCCGTTCATTATGTCAGTTGCTTGAGTCCCAGGGCAATTCTAACCAAAAGTCTTTCTGTTACATACTCTTAAACTAAACTTTCTTTGTCTTGTCAAGGACACTGCCCTTATTATAATTTATGACGAGGTAAGTCAATGCACAGATAGCCTTGGCTCACAGTATCAGTCTCCAAGAGGAGGGGGGTTTTGCATTCCTACACACATTACACAAAGAAAAAGCAATTCACATTAAACCTTTCCAGGCTGAGACCACAATACCACTTCTGCTGGGTAGCCAATCCAGGTATCAAATACCCATTTTTTTTCTTTCATGATTCAGAGTATGCAATTTTAAGCAACTTTCTAATTTACTCCTATTATCAATTTTTCTTTGTTCTCTTGCTATCTTTATTAGAAAATGCAAGAATATAAGGTTAGGAGCCAGCCCATTTTTGATTCAGAACCTAGGTAGAGCTTATTGATTGGTTTGCTACATTTAGCCACCTATCAGCAAGTGTTACCCAGGTGCTGAACCAAAAATGGGCCGGCTCTTAAGCTTACATTACTGCTTTTTCAAATAAAGATAACATGAGAACTAATAAAAAGTGATATTAGGAGTAAATTAGTTGCTTAAAATTGCATACTATATCTGAATCATGAAAGAAAAAAATGTGGATTTACTATCCCTTTAAGGTTTTACAGGAAGAGGATCTTCAATGTAAAAGGCAAACAAACATGTCTAACAGTATTAGTCATTTCCACGTCTGTTTGTTGTGTGGAAGTTGCATTACATTGATATGAGGTGTAGCAGAACACAGAATGTAAAGAGAAGAATAAGCTGAACTCTGATTTTTCCAAAACTTTGGAATCGGAATGGACAAATTATATGTAGCATTGAGTGATATATTTAGCTTAAAATGGCACAAACAAGGTCTGAAATAAGAGATAACAATAGCAGAGGTAAAAGGTAAATAAAAAACTAAAATCTGACTTCCAGGTTTAATGAGGTAAAAGAAAATGAGGTCTAGCTGGCAAGTGGTGGATAAAGAGAGGAGTAGAGCAAATACCTCCTATTTGTGGTAAAGGATATTAATATGAAGAAGCTTGTTGTTTGATGGTTAAATTGTAGACAAAGAGAGATCCAGGAATGTGTTAGTGGAATGGGCTCAATCACAGGTCTGAAAATGAAGCATTTTGCTATTTCCCTAAAGTAGTCTGGAATGCATACTTTGTGTGCTGTACTTTGCTTTAGTTTACCCTGCTACATAGTGATTGCTTTGTGCAGTGCACAAGCTTGCCTCTGAATGGCTGCAATGGTTATATTCAAAAGGTATATCAGAGGTATATCTTTAGACTGTTCTGGATTTGCAAATCCCTGCCAGATATGCTAACCAAACAGCTCTGCATCTTTTGCAATGGCATGCTTAGTTGCTAATATATAATGTGCATACAATTCACTTTAAGTCACCTGAAAGAAATGGCTAACAATAACAGCCACAATTATAAAAATTAACCATATAACAAAATTAATAATCTCTGGAAACACACTATCTCCAGGACTAGTTAAAATTGTAAGGTTTTATTTTGGGTTTTTATGTTTTAAAATATCTATAATAAAACTCCAATTCCTATAGTCAGAATCCATCAAGGCTTTGCATGATGATCATACAGAGAAACTGCTATACTATGGATGAAATGACTACTTAATTCCACCTTCAGATCAATAGTTACTCCACAAACAAAGACAATCCCATCTTTTCACCTTTAGGGATGAGGCTGTAAATGGCTCCATCGCCCGTCTGACATCCAGTATTAGCTGCTGCACATTTTTTCCTATCTGTCCTCGGCTAAATACAAAGGAATGAGGGACACTGGAATACTCCTCGTCAGCAACATGATTTGCTGTTGCACGCAGTTTCTTCTGGTTCTTCGTCTGTAGGAGAAAAAAAAATACATAAGGATCACTGAACTGCGATACCTAGACCAGTGGTTCTCAAACCTTTTCAGACTGTGGCAAACTTGGAAACACAAATTTCAGTTGCAGCACACGTGTTCTTAATGCTGGGCTTTTCATTAAACGTACATTTATTTTACAGTTTAAACTGTACTGACTATATTCAGATTCTGTGCAGTTTCCAACTTCCTTAAATTCCCCTTTCCTCTCTCTGACCACCATCTACTAACTTTCTCTCTTACTCTACCTGCTACATCTTTGCAAGCCCCCAAGAAATTGCTACCTTACAGAAATTTAAATTACTTGGATCTCAAACTTTTCCACTCAACTGAATCCTCTGCTCTGACATTTCATCCCTCTCTTGCCCAAACCTCATTGCTTTACTGTATAATTTGGCACTAAAATCAACAATCGACAAAGCTGCACCCTTCACTGTTTGTCGTACATCAATCACTCAACGGCATCCGTGGCACACCAAACAAACCAGATATCTTCAGCAATGTTCACTGGCTGCTGAACGGCAGTGGAGGAAATCCCGCACCTGTGCTGATTTCTGGAATTATAAATTCATCCTTAAAGGGATAATAAACCAAATTTTTTTTTCACGATTCGGATAGAGCATGCAATTTTAAGCAGCTTTCTAATTTACTTCTATTATTAATAGTTCTTCGTTAGCTTGCTATCTTTTTTTGAAAAAAGCAGGAATAAAATCTTTGGAGACGGCCCATTTTAGGTTGAGAGCCTGGGTTGCGCTTGCTGATTGGATGGCTAAATGCAGGCACCAATCAGCAAGCTGGCACACCAAACTGGGTACTGAACAAAAAATAGGCTGGCTCCAAAGTTTTCATTCCTGCCTTTTCAAATAAAGATAGCAAAAGAACGAAGAAAAATTGATAATAGGAATAAATAAGAAAGCTTCTTAAAACTGCATGCTCTATCTGAATCATGAAAGAAAAAATTTGGGTTCAGTATCCCTTTAAGTCCTACAACTCTGCGCTCAGCCTGGCCAAACAAGTCTATTTTTCCTCCCTTGTGTCATCTCATGCATCCAACCCCAGAAAGCTGTTCTAAACCTTTAACTCCCTTCTACGTCCGCCTGTGCCCCGCCCACTACCAACCTCACTGCTCAGATTATTGCTGATCACTTCAAAAATAAAATTGACACCATTACAAAAGATATCTGCACCTCACATCCCTCAAACCCAGCAATCCTACCCACCCCTTCTATTAACAAAACTCTATGCTACTTCTCTCATGTAACAGAGGAAGAATTCTCTGTACTCCTATACTTGACTCATCTCACAACCTGCCCACTTGACCCTATTTCTTCACAACTAATTCCCTCTCTCTCTGCTTCAGTAACCCCTACCCTATCTCATCTCTTTAATCAATCTCTCACCGCTGGCACATTTCCGGATACATTCAAGCATGCATCAATCATGCCAGTCCTAAAAAAGCCCTCGCTTGACCCCTCCACACCTAACTATCGACCGGTCTCCTTACTTCCTTTTGCTTCAAAATTATTGGAACGACTGGTCTATAATCGGCTAACTCAATTTCTCACAACTAACTCCTTACTTGATCCACTATAATCTGGTTTCCGCCCTAAACACTCAACAGAAACCGCTCTTGCTAAAGTAACAAATGACCTGTTATCAGCTAAAGCAAAAGGCCACTACTCCTTACTAATTCTTCTTGACCTATCCGCTGCTTTTGACACAGTCGACCATCCTCTCCTCCTAAAAATACATTCATTTGGCATCCGAGACACAGCCCTCTCCTGGTTTGCCTCATATCTCTCAAACCGCTCTTTTTCAGTTTCCTTTAACAACATATTTTGTGATCCTATGCCTCTCTCAGTTGGAATATCACAAGGCTCTGTCTTGGGCCCCTTGCTTTTCTCTCTCTATACACCCTCCCTTGGAAAACGTATAGCCTCCTTTGGATTCCAGTACCACTCATATGCTGATGATACCCAAATCAATCTTTCCTCTCCTGATATCTCTCCCTCTTTACTCAACCAGATGTCCAACTGCCTCTCAGCAATTTACTCTTGGATGTCTTCACACTACCTCCTACTCAATCTGTCCAAAACTGAGCTGCTTCTTATTCCCCCCTCTTCGAGACATCCAACACCTGACATTTCTCTGACGGTTGGAGACTCTATTCTCAACACCTCACACAAGTTTCGCTGTCTTGGGGTCACACTAGACTCAGAGCTCACATTCAACCCACATATACAAGCACTTACCAAATCCTGCCTTTCACATCTACGCAACATTACCAGAATTCGTCCCTTCATTTACTCAAAAAACTACAAAAATACTTATTCATTGTCTCAATTTGTCACACATTGATTATTGCAATCTACTCCTAAATGGCCTTCCAAAACACCGCCTCTCCTCCCTCCAATCTATTATGAATACTTCTGCTAGACTACCACCTAAGGCGCATCAGCTGCTCCACTCTGCCAGTCTCTGGCTCCCCATACACTCCAGAATACAATTTAAAGTATTAACCCTAACTTACAAAGCACTAAACAGTCTAACTCCCAACTATATTTCCTCTGTCATCGTGAAATATTCCCCATCCCGTCACTGTCTCCAACCTTGTATAGCTTCAGACGCTCTTTGAAAACCCACCTATTCAGAGAGGCGTACCATCTCTCCTCCATCCCTCATCCGAACCAAACTAATACATGAACTGCCTAACTGCTGCAACTACAACCGATGTAATAAGCTATCCCAACCTTATGTTTCTGCATCCTAAACCTGTAGACTGTGAGCTCTCCTAGGCAGGGCCCTCTTCCTCCTGTACTAGATTTTTTAGTTTTGTATTTTATCAAAAATCTTTGTCATTGTATACCCCTATCATTGTACCCAGTTTTATTTATAAAAATAAAGGATAACAATAATAATTCTGTCACCATATATATTTTTATAGTAAAACATGACAAAAATAAGAAAACAATTGACCACAATAAATGTTTAGTGTTGAGATGTCTTTTTAACTTACTTGGTACCATAGACCAGGGCTCAACAAACCCAGGAGCCAGGGAACCACTGGCTCCTAGAATTTTACTCCTGGCTCCTAACTTTTCAGGTTAATCACTATAGATCTATATAAAAGATACCACTGTCTGGCTTCTAAAATTATGTCTGGCTACTAAATATTCTTACAGGCTCCTAAATTTTAAACAGATTTGTCAACTCCTGCCATAGACTCATTTGAAAGCATCTCACAAAATACAAGACATTGTACATCATGCATGCACACCATTTATATTAAAGGGACAGTCAAGTCCAAAATAATTGTTCATGATTCAGAGGGCACGTAATTTTAAACAACTTTCCAATTTACTTTTATTACCAATTTTGCTGTGTTCTCTTGGTATTCTTAGTTGACAGCTAAACATAGGTAGGCGCATATGCTAATTTCTTAAGACCTTTAAGGACGCCTCTTATCTGAATGCATTTGACAGTTTTTCACAACTAGAGGGTATTAGTTCATGTGTGCCATATAGATAACATTGTGATTGGCTAAAATACAAGTCTGTCAAAATAACTGAAATAAGGGTTAAGATACAAGGTAATCACAGAGGTAAAAGTTGGTTAAGCTAAATTGGGGAATGGGTAATAAACGGATTATTTATAGTTTTAAACAATAAAAATGATGGCGTAGACTGTCCCTTTAAAAAGCACTTAGATAATGGACGGCCTGCAGGGGCTTAGAAACTGGCAAACTTGGTTATACAAAGACGGAGAAATGGATAGTAATGGGGTTATATATCGTTTTAAAACCAAAAAAAATGAAGTAGGCTGTGGAACTACTGGTCACTCAAAATATCAACTACTATATAGTACAAAGATGTAAACAATACATCAAATTACACCAGAACTAAAGCCACTGAATCCTTATATGAGTATAAACCTTTTACTTTTTATTTGATCAGCAAGCCGTTGCACAATTTATAAGAACTGTGTTTCACACTTTTATTTATTGCGATGTTTATGGTCACTGTTCAGTCTATTAAAACATTTTCTGTACTTAACAACTTATCAGTTAACCAGAGAAGTTTACTGAATGCGTTACAACAATTCGGCAGCCAGTGAATCAAGCACATCGTAGAGTCCTGTTTCTACAACCTTACGTGTTTCTAACCACGATTCAGCATTCACTCAGCCATCATATTCTCAGATAAAACTTCTCACCTTATCTTTCACCATGTTATCCGATCAGCTCCCGTATAACCCACGTGGAGAAGAGCAACAATTTCCGCTTCCGGTAAAACATATGAAAGAAAATGACTTTACGATCGAGTTCCGCGACAATTTAGTTCCGAATGGAAGAAAGAAATTACATACTACTTTACTAAACTAGGTGTAAAAGAGATTACTTAGAGCGCCAAATGCTGGAAATATAAACACTTGTACAGCGAAATTAGCGTATATTACTTTTCTTCAATTGTTGTGGTGGTGGTTGCGTTAAATAAATGCAAAATAAATATACCTAGGCTTAGTCAGTGACGTGAAACAACGGGGCATCGCAGTTAGTGCTTATTTTGTTTTAAAGGTTACATATTTATTTACTAGATTACCCAGACCTCAGGACACTTCAGACCCAAATGCTGAGGAGGATGTAGTAGCCAGAAATAAATTCTCAAAGACACTTAGAAATATTTAAACAATAAAAAGGACTCATTAAAGGAACAGCAAAATTGTTCAATTTTGATTTTAACGTCCGTTTAAATAATTTAGAGGGGTAACCTTTGTGACAATTTTCTACAATATTATAAACGTGACATTATTCAGAAGCATTTTCCAATGCTATTTAGCAGATGATGGACTCAGCAAGGAATTGTCAAAAGGATGCCCTTTCATATAAAAGATTTATTGGTGTTGTGTATAGGTTACCATTTAAAGAAATGCACAAACACGTACTTGCAATACTTACACATGATCATTGCTAAGGATTTAGCATACACTGTGGGCAAGATTGTTGATCAAAGTGAGAATAAGAAAATTCTCACATTTGTCTTAAAAAAAACCCTCACAAATGATATCACCATATTTATGAAAGGTTATGCGCCAATAAAGTCGCAACTTTTCATATGTGCGAACAAATTGACTCATAACCATTCGCAAGTCTTAAGTATATGCAAATA
Source organism: Bombina bombina (assembly GCF_027579735.1). Classification (NCBI taxonomy): domain Eukaryota; kingdom Metazoa; phylum Chordata; class Amphibia; order Anura; family Bombinatoridae; genus Bombina; species Bombina bombina. The sequence goes on from NC_069504.1 coordinate 754,565,319, forward strand.
AGTTGTCTGGAAATGCCTAATTCTTGTAAGGGGTTAAATTTCTTACTTGAATCCAGTCAAGCTATTACCAACCCTCCAACTTAATAACCCATACATTGAATAAAAACACGACACTCAGGGTTGGGAGAAAACCAACCTCCCGCAACGGGGGGAGGGGTTGTTTTATTAAAGCATACTTAAATATTCTAAATAACAGACTGCTAATAGCTGGCAAGATAAACCTGTCCTATCAACCCACTAAGGGGTGTGGCCGCCCTGGGAATGAGGACGCCCTCATTCCGCCTACCTGTCCGCTCAAGGAAGATTGCCCAGTGAGCCGACCAATCCCTAGCCCCTCGGCGACTAGGGTCCTCAACGCCCGCTGTCCCTTCCTTCTATACTTGTCCTGTGAATTAACTTTTGTTGCCACACCCCTTTCCGCCACCCAAAAGAGGACAAGGTGCTCTTGCCCCACTAACAAAAACAAGAAGCCAGGACCTGCCTGATATTACCCAAAAACAAATCCACACCCCTATCTGACAGGTGTACCTGATCCTTCCTGAACAAACCCGCATAATCTATCCTGATGTTATCGTGCAAGACCACCTTACCACCAGTCTCCAACACTACCTTACTCACATCTCTGTTGCACTTGGTTTTACCCGGAAACCCGCCTTCCTGGCAGCCATATGCCCCAAACATTCCTTGAAATAATATTTGACCAAATAATGGTCACACCCTGAAATTGCGCTTTGAGCCACCTAATGTCTGAAACAATGATGGCCGATAAGTCTCCCATCGGCATTGTCCCCACATCATTTCCACCCAAATGGAGGAGAATAACATGAGGCTTGCCCCATCTCCTCCTGGCCTCTGCCACTTGCTCCAGTAAATGTGTCCACATCATACCCCTCCTGCCTAACCACCTAATAGAAAACTTTTCAGACGGCAGTCCCAGCTGCTGTCCTCCTGGCTGCGATGCAGCCCAAATAGCCGCCCAATGAATGTAGGAATGGCCGATAATCCAAATCCTCTTGCAAACTGCGACCTGACCTGAAAGGAACATCAACAAACCATAAGGTCCTGGCTTCCCCAAACTCCCAACCCCAAAATCCACAATTAACAGAACCAAATAAATAACTAACTGACAACACTCCACTTAATACTGATCCAGGGGCCTGATATATTTCTTATACTGCCCTGACGACCACCTCCCCAATGCCTTGATCTGTACCTCTGAATGCCCTGACATAGTGGCGTCCGTGGCCAAGCCAATTTTAAACGAATGTGGGGCCACAACCGCCGGGTCTCACCCCAGCCTGCTCACAACCCTTTTTAAAACTGACCTAAACTGAAATTGGGATAAATACGAACCATCTTTGTGCACTAGAAACGGCCCACCCACATACGGCCTAATTGCAACAAATCTTCTGCAAGGAATTACTGGACAGATAGATGGCTCCACCTGTGAAAGCAAATTGAGCCATCTACCCCTCCATGCCTGATCCGTCTTAGATCTTGCCACCAATACCAACACTGCCTGATCCACTAACCTCACATGCTCCCTCAATAATCCTGTACCCTGAAAACTCCTGGATCTAGCCACTAACTCGCTTATTCTAAGGGCCGCAAAGTATGCCAAAGAGAATGCCACAGAGAACAACAACACCTCAAACTCAGAAATACAAACCCTGTCTAGCTGTTCTATTAAACAAGTAATAATGTCAGATGCGCCTATATAAATTGTGATAACAATAAAACAATAGTGTTGGCAGTAATAAACCAAATGCCTAATGGGTTAAAAAATTCATATTAGTGTAAAAATAATATGTGATAACACACAACCAAAATAAAAATGTGATATAACCCACAGGGCTGGTAAAAATAAAAATATAACAATCACACCAATAATACTAGTGTATAAACCTAAAAGTCCAAAGTTGTAATGGAGTTCATATGGCTGCAAAACACTTCTTCCAAAAGTTGAAGGCAATTCAAACGAAAAAAATCTGTAAAAAGGACAAAAAAGAAGAAGGCGCCAACATAGTGTGATTCAGTATTGAAAGGTGTTCACTCCCCACGCATTCATTAATCGTACTTACAAGAAGTAAGGCACTTGAGGAGTGCTACAACGGCTTTCTGGAACATTAACAGCTGTCCAGGTAGCTGCTCACTCGTAATACAGGTGAATCCCTTGATGCAGTGGCTCTCCTGCTCGTTTAAGATGTGCAAGGTCCCTGCAGCTTTTTTGTCTTGCGGTGCTTCTATCTCTCGTAGTGACTGCCCTCAGGAGATATACCCAACCAGGTGGGCTTACAGCGGGAAATGGGTGCTTCAGGCAGCTCAGTTAGTGCAGGAGAAGAAGAAATGCTTCAGCCTTCTAAGGGCTTTATATCCGGGAAATATCCCGTACAATTTAGAGAAGAAAGCAACTGCTGCCGCCTTTCCACCTATAGCCCCAGGAGAGACACCCGCTACCTCCAGTGAACCCAACCAACTGATAAATAATTGAACCGAAGGAGTCTTCCATGTGGTGTTGAAAACATGCAGAAATTTACCCCACTTGCTCAAAGCAATACTGTAAGCCTCCCAAGTCCTAGGTGCCAGCGAACCTTTTAGCAGTCTTAACGCCGCTCCCCAGAACTCACCACCTGCCAGAAATACGTTGGACAAGTGATACCCTCACTGACCACCACCGGCGTTAACTCCCTAAAATTAGCCCCTCGAAGCTGTGAGAGATTAACTGCACTCTCATTATGAATCCTAGTGACGTCCGGCGCTAAAAAACATTGGGGGGGGGTTCTAAAACCATATAACACTGGGCTTCTAAAACATATAACAGGCCCATCATAAAAAAACTCTGCCTATCCGGATACACCCTAAGTACCCTAATTATTACGAGGTTCGGTGGCATATGCGCCCTTGCCCGTCGCACTCTGCCTGAATTGCTGCTCGCCGCCGTAACGATCCCTTTTTCGACTACATTCATTCCCTGAGTGGGCTCGCCCACAATATATACAAACGTGCCGAAAAAGACACTGTACTCCCCTGTCACACAACTTTTCTTGAAACTGCCAGCATTCTCTGCCCCCTTTCTTACGAAAAGGACGAATCTGCTGACCAGTACTAAATGATTTCACTGCAACTGCCACTGCCCCCTCCATGAGATCCAGATTGGACCAAAGGTCCATTTCTTTCATCCCAAAAGTAAGGACTGGGTTTGACTCCAACATCCTCCTAAACTGAGCATCATATTGACGCCAAGCTGTACCCTTGCCTCGCTCATGGATGTCGACAATGACTTCCATGTATTTGAGAATATTAACTGCCTGGCCCGGATTTGCTTCTATGTAACAAGAAGCTAGCTTTCTAAAACACCTCATCCATTCCTGATAAGTTTCAGGCCTCTTCACTTTCCTGTCCCCTGTACTATCCTCCGCCCTAACTTGATACGCCGCTCTTGACAACTCAAAACTTTTCACATAGCTATCCTGGGTTTCAAATGAGAGTGCTAGAATTCACTATACATGGATAGGTGTCCGCAGTCCCTGCCACCCCTGATTTCTTTCCCTTAATAGAGTCCTGTCCTGCTACAATCCCTGTAGGGCCTGCAACCTCACTCCCTAACAGCACATTATTAACCCCTACCGCCTTAGGCTTCTTACCCACTAATCTACGAATCTTCCTAAATAACTTGCGGTGTTCCTCATCCTTCAGCCCCGTGGAACTATCTGAATCCCCTGACGTAGAGGAATCCTCTTCTCTAATGTGTGGTGCAAGCAATGACTTACCGCTTCCTGCCGCTAGACATTAAATCCATGTGTCCTAGTCTAACTTTTGCCAATCCCCTAGTAGGCGTTATAACTGCTCCTACTGGCCCTTTAAATGCTAATTTTCTAGGGGAAGCAGGCTTATCTACACCTGATAAAGCATTATTTCGCCCGGCAATACCCCTCCCAGCTCTCCCACCCCTTTTATTAGGCAGACCTCTCCCACCCACCTTACGGGTAAGAGACCCACGGGACCCCCTACCCCCCCGTGGCGCTCCCCCTACCTGTAATGAAAGAAAATCCTCAGAGGTAGGAGCCGCACCAGCACCCGACTCAGCTGCAACCACCTTGTGAGGAATAAACTCACACACCGGATCCAAGATGGCCGCCGGAACAGAGGTGGGTGGAGCCAAGCCGAGCGCGCGCACAGCCACAGAGGAAGGAAGGCATAGGATGCCATTCGGTTCTAGGAACGGCGCACAAGGCCTGCCCTCCATCCCCTGCTGCCCAGAAACGAAAGTGGGCGAAGGGGATCTCCCAGGGCTCTGAGCGGAGCTCTGAGGACAGAAGCAGCTGTTCAGCTGCAGTATGCCTCTGCAGATCAGAGGCAAAGGAGGCCACAAGCGACCGGGGAGGAGGCAAAATAGGAGCAGAGAGGGACAGACTAGAAACTGCAGGGACAGATAGCCGGGTGGGAAGAGCAAGGGGCCCCAAAGGAAAAGAACGGATAGGAAAGGAAACTATAGAAGAAGTAACTATCGCCTAGATTTAGAGTTTTGCGTTAGAAGGGGTGTATTAGCTACGCGTTTTTTTTTCTAACGCACGCTGTTTTTTTAACGCTGGTATTTTGAGTTTCAAAACAAGCTCCTAACGCGTATATTTTAGATGCGTAATCACGCCCGCGTTAGACAGTCTCCCATAGAGATCTATGAGAAATCAGAAAAGCACGCTTTTTTCACGCTTTTTTCACCTAACATCTCGTGAGAAATACGCACTGCTCGGTCATATGACCTATACCACATAATGCACAATAAAAACAAAATGAAAATGTAATAACAACAATCACAAAACGTAGCACACACGCATTACACATTCATAAGCGGGGAAAATAAAACATTACACTAAACGAGGAATACACATTTACCTTACGATCCGGAAACACGGAACAAAACAACACAAAAAAAGAATTGCACACTCATACACAAGAAAAACACTCGCATTCAACATTACGGAATATTAGTACAAACAAACATCTACAACACTTCACAAATACGACACCATCACAAATCCACATTTACATTTACACATAATACTATTGGACAATGTTATGCAAAACGATCACTATGACATCATCGCATTCTACACATTCCACAAATACTAGCTCAATATGAGCATGCGCAAATTCACACAACTAATACATATTGCACACATAATAATTACTAACAAAGCACACCTGAACACAATTTACAAGGCAAACCGGTACATCATTAAACATTTACACAGGGTATATAAGCACGACACAAGCATGGCTTCTTTGACTGTGTTGCTGGTGGGTTTTTGGAGATTTGAGATTTAGTGATTTATTGTGAGAGTTAGTCGGCTAGATTTGGAGTTTTGTCGGTAACGACCCGAAAAACTAACGCCGGCTTTTTTCTGGCCGCACCATAAAAATAACTCTGGTATTGAGAGTCCACAGAATGGCTGCGTTAGGCTCCAAAAAAGGAGCGTAGAGCATTTTTAACGCAGCTTCAACTCTCGATACCAGAGTTGCTTACGCAAGCGGCCAGCCTCAAAAACGTGCCCGTGCACGATTCCCCCATAGGAAACAATGGAGCTGTTTGAGCTGAAAAAAAAACAAACACCTGCAAAAAAGCCGCGTTCAGCTCCTAACGCAGCCCCATTGTTTGCTATGCGGTAACCCTTCCTATGTCTGCACCTAACACCCTAACATGTACCCCGAGTCTAAACACCCCTAACCTTACACTTATTAACCCCTAATCTGCCGCCCCCGCTATCGCTGACCCCTGCATATTATTATTAACCCCTAATCTGCCGCTCCGTAAACCGCCGCTACTTACATTATCCCTATGTACCCCTAATCTGCTGCCCTAACATCGCCGACCCCTATATTATATTTATTAACCCCTAATCTGGCCCCCACAACGTCGCCTCCACCTGCCTACACTTATTAACCCCTAATCTGCCGACCGGACCTGAGCACTACTATAATAAAGTTATTAACCCCTAATCCGCCTCACTAACCCTATAATAAATAGTATTAACCCCTAATCTGCCCTCCCTAACATCGCCGACACCTAACTTCAATTATTAACCCCTAATCTGCCGACTGGAGCTCACCGCTACTCTAATAAATGTATTAACCCCTAAAGCTAAGTCTAACCCTAACACTAACACCCCCCTAAATTAAATATAATTTACATCTAACGAAATTAATTAACTCTTATTAAATAAATTATTCCTATTTAAAGCTAAATACTTACCTGTAAAATAAATCCTAATATAGCTACAATATAAATTATAATTATATTATAGCTATTTTAGGATTAATATTTATTTTACAGGCAACTTTGTAATTATTTTAACCAGGTACAATAGCTATTAAATAGTTAAGAACTATTTAATAGCTAAAATAGTTAAAATAATTACAAAATTACCTGTAAAATAAATACTAACCTAAGTTACAATTAAACCTAACACTACACTATCAATAAATTAATTAAATACAATTCCTACAAATAAATACAATTAAATAAACTAGCTAAAGTACAAAAAATAAAAAAGAACTAAGTTACAAAAAATAAAAAAATATTTACAAACATAAGAAAAATATTACAACAATTTTAAACTAATTACACCTACTCTAAGCCCCCTAATAAAATAACAAAGCCCCCCAAAATAAAAAAATGCCCTACCCTATTCTAAATTACTAAAGTTCAAAGCTCTTTAACTTTACCAGCCCTGAACAGGGCCCTTTGCGGGGCATGCCCCAAAGAATTCAGCTCTTTTGCCTGTAAAAAAAAACATACAATACCCCCCCCCCAACATTACAACCCACCACCCACATACCCCTAATCTAACCCAAACCCCTCTTAAATAAACCTAACACTAAGCCCCTGAAGATCTTCCTACCTTATCTTCACCCTGCCAGGTTCACCGATCCGTCCTGAAGAGCTCCTCCGATGTCCTGATCCAAGCCCAAGCGGGGGGCTGAAGAGGTCCATGATCCGGCTGAAGTCTTCATCCAAGCGGGAGCTGAAGAGGTCCATGATCCGGATGAAGTCTTCATCCAAGCGGGAGCTGAAGAGGTCCATGATCCGGATGAAGTCTTCTATCAACTGCATCTTCAATCTTCTTTCTTCCGGATCCATCTTGCAGACCTCCGACGCGGAACATCCTCTTATCCCGACGCCTACTAGCCGAATGACGGTTCCTTTAAGGGACATCATCCAAGATGGCGTCCCTCGAATTCCGATTGGCTGATAGGATTCTATCAGCCAATCGGAATTAAGGTAGGAATATTCTGATTGGCTGATGGAATCAGCCAATCAGAATCAAGTTCAATCCGATTGGCTGATCCAATCAGCCAATCAGATTGAGCTCGCATTCTATTGGCTGTTCCGATCAGCCAATAGAATGCGAGCTCAATCTGATTGGCTGATTGGATCAGCCAATCGGATTGAACTTGATTCTGATTGGCTGATTCCATCAGCCAATCAGAATATTCCTACCTTAATTCCGATTGGCTGATAGAATCCTATCAGCCAATCGGAATTCGAGGGACGCCATCTTGGATGACGTCCCTTAAAGGAACCGTCATTCGGCTAGTAGGCGTCGGGAGAAGAGGATGTTCCGCGTCGGAGGTCTGCAAGATGGATCCGGAAGAAAGAAGATTGAAGATTCAGTTGATAGAAGACTTCATCCGGATCATGGACCTCTTCAGCTCCCGCTTGGATGAAGACTTCATCCGGATCATGGACCTCTTCAGCTCCCGCTTGGATGAAGACTTCAGCCGGATCATGGACCTCTTCAGCCCCCCGCTTGGGCTTGGATCAGGACATCGGAGGAGCTCTTCAGGACGGATCGGTGAACCTGGCAGGGTGAAGATAAGGTAGGAAGATCTTCAGGGGCTTAGTGTTAGGTTTATTTAAGGGGGGTTTGGGTTAGATTAGGGGTATGTGGGTGGTGGGTTGTAATGTTGGGGGGGGTATTGTATGTTTTTTTTTACAGGCAAAAGAGCTGAATTCTTTGGGGCATGCCCCGCAAAGGGCCCTGTTCAGGGCTGGTAAGGTTAAAGAGCTTTGAACTTTAGTAATTTAGAATAGGGTAGGGCATTTTTTTATTTTGGGGGGCTTTGTTATTTTATTAGGGGGCTTAGAGTAGGTGTAATTAGTTTAAAATTGTTGTAATATTTTTCTTATGTTTGTAAATATTTTTTTATTTTTTGTAACTTAGTTCTTTTTTATTTTTTGTACTTTAGCTAGTTTATTTAATTGTATTTATTTGTAGGAATTGTTTTTAATTAATTTATTGATAGTGTAGTGTTAGGTTAATTGTAGGTAATTGTAGGTAGTTTATTTAATTAATTTATTGATAGTGTAGTGTTAGGTTTAATTGTAACTTAGGTTAGTATTTATTTTACAGGTAATTTTGTAATTATTTTAACTATTTTAGCTATTAAATAGTTCTTAACTATTTAATAGCTATTGTACCTGGTTAAAATAAATACAAAGTTACCTGTAAAATAAATATAAATCCTAAAATAGCTATAATATAATTATAATTTATATTGTAGCTATATTAGGATTTATTTTACAGGTAAGTATTTAGCTTTAAATAGGAATAATTTATTTAATAAGAGTTAATTAATTTCGTTAGATGTAAATTATATTTAATTTAGGGGGGTGTTAGTGTTAGGGTTAGACTTAGCTTTAGGGGTTAATACATTTATTAGAGTAGCGGTGAGCTCCAGTCGGCAGATTAGGGGTTAATAATTGAAGTTAGGTGTCGGCGATGTTAGGGAGGGCAGATTAGGGGTTAATACTATTTATTATAGGGTTAGTGAGGCGGATTAGGGGTTAATAACTTTATTATAGTAGCGCTCAGGTCCGGTCGGCAGATTAGGGGTTAATAAGTGTAGGCAGGTGGAGGCGACGTTGAGGGGGGCAGATTAGGGGTTAATAAATATAATATAGGGGTCGGCGGTGTTAGGGGCAGCAGATTAGGGGTACATAAGGATAACGTAGGTGGCGGCGCTTTGCGGTCGGCAGATTAGGGGTTAATAAGTGTAGGCTGGTGGAGGCGACATTGAGGGGGGCAGATTAGGGGTTAATAAATATAATACAGGGGTCGGCGGTGTTAGGGGGAGCAGATTAGGGGTACATAAGGATAACGTAGGTGGCGGTCGGCAGATTAGGGGTTAAAAAAAAATTATTCGAGTGTCGGCGATGTGGGGGGACCTCGGTTTAGGGGTACATAGGTAGTTTATGGGTGTTAGTGTACTTTAGAGTACAGTAGTTAAGAGCTTTATAAACCGGCGTTAGCCCAGAAAGCTCTTAACTACTGACTTTTTTCCTGCGGCTGGAGTTTTGTCGTTAGATGTCTAACGCTCACTTCAGAAACGACTCTAAATACCGGAGTTAGAAAGATCCCATTGAAAAGATAGGATACGCAATTGACGTAAGGGGATCTGCGGTATGGAAAAGTCGCGGCTGAAAAGTGAGCGTTAGACCCTATTTTGAGTGACTCCAACTACCGGCGGTAGCCTAAAACCAGCGTTAGGAGCCTCTAACGCTGGTTTTCACGGCTAACGCCAAACTCCAAATCTAGGTCAGTGTGAGTTAGTGTTATTGGGAGAGTTAGTGTTAGTGTGAGAGAGTGAGTTAGTGTTATTGGGAGTGAGTTAGTGGTAGTGTGAGTTAGTGGTAGTGTGAGTTAGTGGTGGTGTGAGTTAGTTAGTGGTAGTGTGAGTTAGTGGTAGTGTGAGTTAGTTAGTTAGTGGTGGTGTGAGTTAGTTAGTGGTGGTGTGAGTTAGTTAGTGGTGGTGTGAGTTAGTTAGTTAGTTTTAGTGTGAGATAGGAAGAGAAAGGTAGTGAGCGAGAGTTGGCTTGGATGAGTGTGCGAGTGCTTTTTCTGTATACGTAACACATTTACACGCAAACACATTCAATACATACATACACTTATCAATAACACTACATACACTCCATACCCCATACCCTCTCATACTACACTCCATACCCCGTTCCCTGTAATCCCATTCCCTGTAATCCTATCCCCCATTCCCTGTAATCCCATACCCCATTCCCTCTAATCCCATACCCCATTCCCTCGAATCCCATACTGATCCCATCGTTACATTTAGTTTACATATCCTCATTTTAGTCTAGTTTTACGTTTTAGTTTGTTAAATACTCCTTACCCTCTTTTATTTATATCCCTTTCACACTTTGAGCACTTTTTTGGTCTTTTTATTTATTTATTTTGACCCCCTTTCATTTGGGCACATTCACTTTTTGTTGTAGGAGTTAGGGATTAGTGTAGGGAAGAAATGGAAGAGGAGGGCAGGCAGGAGATTAGTCAGGGGAGAGGGAGGGGGAGGGGGAGAGGGAGAGGAACAGGACAGGAAGGGGGGGAGGAAGCGGTGGGTGGACCCAGCCACTTAGTTCAAGATGAACAAGTGGCTGGGCCCAGTGGCGGACAGAGTAGGGCTTCACAGTCCGGGAAACGGAGGACACCATCACAGGGGAAGGCCAAGCTGACTAGGGAGGCAAGGTTTACTATGGAGGAGAAGGAGGCCCTCGTAGAGGCATATGTGCCGAGGGCTAGGAGGCTGCAAGCTCAGAAGACCACCCCGAGGGACAAGAGCAAGCTCTGGCTGGAGATAAGGGATGCAGTTAATGCAGTAGGGGGCCACAACAGGGGTGTCCAATCCATTAAACATCGCTACTGGGGGACTTCCGGTGGGCGGAGCTAGTGGCTGGCAGCAAGGGAGAGGAGCTCTGCTATACAACTTACCAATATATACTTAATTAGCTGCCAGCCGCCTTTCCCACGTCGCTACCTTGTTGGGGTATTGCCCTAGGCATCCTAACTGGACAAAAGAGCCATGAAGGGCCGAGGATCGCCCTAGCCCGGGAGGCATTTCACACTGCGCCACGCTGCGCACAATCTAATACACACAGGCGCCATCTTGAAAGAGCTCTCCCAGCATTAAAGAGTGTGCTGGTTCAGACAGGGCTCAAGGATTGCTCCGATCAGGAGCGTGACTGCAGAGGAGAAAACGCACATGAACTGGCATTGCAGGTGACCGGACACACCGCAATAGCCACTTGAACTCTGCCTGCAGGAAGCTCGTAAGGCATAAGTGTCACAGACACTTCAGGGAACTCACATATACTGAGCAGTTCAGAAGCCACACATGGGAGACTTTTGTTTGCCTACCCTGCTTAATTAAATAACAAGCAATACTACTGAGAGACGAATTGCTGAAATTCTGGGGCGACTTGGGAATTGAGAACGTGTCAATTTAGCAGCTGTTGCAGACCACAATATTTGCACTAGAGGGGGGAACCAGAACTGAGGTGCTGGAGTGTTATTAACAAGGCTGCCCTACCTGGCCATATCACAGTTAAATAAGTTTGTTATAACCACCTACGTAACTGTAAGCTTCCCTTCACATACTCTTCAAACCTCCCTCCCACTTTAATGCAGCAGCACCACCTGGTGGCATCAAATTATACCTCTGATCATTCATCTGAACTTTGTTGCTATATTTTACTCACTTAGTGCACTTCATATGAAGGTTGATAAATACTTCAAACCTCTCCCTAACGCATTGGAGGGCAAGATGACTTCAAACAACAAACAGACAGGAGGCAGCTGCATAACACTGAGACGCAGATTGAAAACCCGCCATCTCCAAGCTCCACACATCTAGCAAGTAGTGATTCTTCCAGTTTACTGCAGGAATTTAAGTCTTTTTTCCTACCTAAGATGGAGTCCCTGCAAGCGGGCATGGACACCACTAGTGAGGTGCGCCAATTTTCTACCAGGATGAATCAGGCGGAACAGAGGATATCAGATGTGGAAGATCGCCAAAATGATACTTCTACCTCACTCAGACAACTGCTGCGCCAAAATCAAGCCTTACAGGACAAGGTAGATGACCTTGAGAACCGCAGTAGGCGCAATAATCTCCGCATAGTTGGAATCCCAGAGCATATCAAGAATAAGGACTTATTGGAGTTCACGGCCTTAACTTTTCCCAGGCTCTTAGGTTTAGACCCAGATCATCTTCCAATGTAGAAAGATGTAGAAAGAGCACACCGTATTGGTCCTGACAATGGACTCTCCACCACTGCCTCCACCAGACCCCGTCAGGTCATTTTTAAATGCTTAAATTACCAAGAAAAGCTCATCTTGCTAAGGGCATACAGGTCACATAATGCAGACGTTCTCTTTGAGGGGAGAAAATTGTTGTTATTTCAGGATTTCTCAGCGGAAGTATCTAAGTTGCGTAAAGAGTTTCCTCCTTACTGTTCTCAACTGTATAAGGAAGGCAGACAGGTTGCACTTCTATACCCTGCCAAACTTTGACTACATACCCCTAAAGGTGATAAGTTCTTCCGCTCCCCCAAAGAACTGAAATCCTATCTGGACACAGAACAACAACAAGCTGATTCATAGGGCTAACCAAGCCCTAGGACAATGTAAGACTTTTTCAGGGCGAAGGGTTCTGGACTTGACGGTCACAGGGCACAGGAAGCCTTGGAAGCTGGTTACCTCCTCATTAAGGTTGCCGCTGATCTCGGGACAGCCATCTCTCAGAACACTCTCCTGTCTCAGGAATGGACCCTGCTGTGGGGGACCCCACACAATGCTAAAACCCTCAGCTCACTAAGGGACATGTTACTTAAAGTTGTTGTTTTTTACTCTGTTTCTTTTTCACACTTGTTCTTTCTCACCCCCACCCTTGATATAGACTACTCGCCTGGTTTAATGAAGCAATATCCTCTACTCACATATCTTAGAATTGTCATATGTATTAACCATTTTTTTTCTCTAGCAGAAAACTTTGAGGCTGTGTTCGGCGGATGGGCGGACTGGAGACTGACACTTAAACCAATATTCCATACCGGCTACCATTTACTAGTAATGTTCGTGAGTTTTTACCTTTATTACACCACATATTGGGTTTTAGGCACAATGTTACCTTGGCTCACCAGCCTTTTCTCCCCTGGTACCCTACTGTGACGCTTTCAGACCTCTGGTTAGCTGCTAAATCGCTCCCTCACCAACAAACAGATCTGCCACATTTACTCCCTCAATGGCTAATCAGATGACAGGGACACTTAATGTGATATCATGGAATGTGGGGGCATAACATCTCCAGCCAAGCGAAGCAAAATCCTCCAACACCTACAATCATTACATGCAGATATTGCATTACTGCAAGAGACACATCTCACTGCAGAGGAACATGAAAAACTAAAGATTAGATGGGTTGGGCAAATCTTATACTCACCATCAGAGGGAAGGAAGGGCGGGGTGGCAATCTTAATATGCAAACAGTTACCGATAACCTTTTCCAACACAAAAATTGACAGGCAAGGCCGTTACATCTTTACTTCCTTTCATATACATACCCATACTTTTCAACTGTGCAATGTTTATGGCCCAAATCACTCTGACCAGATTTTTTGGTCATCCCTACAATCACTCATTGCCCAACACTCGGACTCACCAGTAATAGTGGGGGGAGATTTCAACATGGCACAAACACACCAGTTAGATTTTTAGTTTTAGTTTTTTGACCCATCCCACCCTAGCGTAAAGAAGGGATTTCACCCCAAACACAAACAGGAAACACAAATGATATCCATGTTCAGAGATGGACTGGGGTTACATGACCTGTGGAGATCCCAACACCCAGATCAAAGGGACTATACCTGCGTCTCTAAGACACATCATACTTTCTCACGCATTGATTTTTTCCTTACCTCCCCTCAACTTACCCCGAACATACTAGACACCTCTATTCTCCCAATCACGATATCAGACCACGCTCCCATAAGAATAAAGCTCCAGCCAATTAGAATGGAATCTCCTAAAAGGACCTGGAGGTTCCTTTTTTACTTGTATACCATGTAGACATGTAGATTTTAGGCAACACTTGAAGGCGTTTTGGCTGGAATACACCTTTGACAATGGACAGCATAGGGATAATCCTGACCTGTTTTGGCACGCCTCTAAAGCAGTTATAAGGGGGGAAATTACTGCATACACAGCGCACCACTTTAAATCTCAAAAGAAAGTCACTACGCAGCTCCTTTCAGAACTGACTAATGCTTATAACACCTACCTAACTACTCCCACAGTAACAAATCGCCAAAAATATTATGATGCTAAAAAAGAGAGAGATACACATTTACAAATCCTTGACCACAAGTTCAATCTGCATAGACAGGGTAGGTTCTACCGTCATGGCAATTAAGCTGGCAAGCTCTTAGCAAATCTGGTGAGACTCCACACGCCTAAATCTATTATAGCTGCAATTAAATCAGGAGCGCACCTTAAAACAGACACTAAGGACATAATGAAAGTATTTACAGACTATTACAAATCCCTATACACCAGACAGACTATAAGAGACGAAGACAAACATGCATTTTGGAGCAACGTTACAGTGCCTCGCCTGTCAGATGCTCAAAGAGAAAGCCTTGACTCCCCCATACATACACAAGAAGTGATGCGGGCCATTGGCAACTCGAAACTAGGGAAAGCTGCAGGCCCAGATTCCCTCCCTATAGAGTACTATAAGATACTAAGTACTGATATAGCCCCAGTGTTAGCTGCCACCTACACTAGTTACTTACGGGGAACATCTACACCAGACGCGAGATTCACAGATGCTAATATTTGCATAATTCCAAAGCCGAACAGAAATCACACACTGCCTTCCTCATACAGACCGATTTTTTTGCTTAACAGCGATTATAAATTGTTTATCAAAATTTTAGCGGATAGACTGGCAGAAATGCTTCCAGACATAATACATCCAGACCAGACTGGTTTCATTAAACGCCGTACTTCAGTGATTAATATCAGGAAAACGCTGGCTGTCATATCTCATTATAATAACTCATATTACTCTGACTTCCAAAGACCTAATGTGGATGCATGCCTTCTCGCCATTGACGCTGAGAAGGCGTTTGACAGAATAGAATGGGACCATCTCTATACCTCCTTAGAAAAGTTTGGCATATCTGGGCATTTTCTCAATGTACTTCAACAATTATACACCTCGCCTTCAGCTTCTGTAATTGTAAATGGCCAAGTATCCCCCTCATTCCTTCTAGAAAGAGGAACCAGGCAGGGATGCCCCCTGTCCCCATTGCTCTTTGACTTGGCAATAGAGCCCTTAGCGTGTCACATTCGTCAAAGTAGCGAAGGCTTAAGAATCCACAGACAAACCATACACCTATCACTTTACACTGACGACCTTCTCCTATATGTTCCCAACCCCCATACCAACGTACCCAAACTGTTGCATATGCTAGCCAAATTCGGGGAAATCTCAGGTTATAAAATAAACACAGACAAATCGGAACTAACATGGTTACTTAATACCCAAAAAACCCCACTACAAGGCACCGACTTGAAAATAACTGCAGGACATTTCACATATCTAGGGATTCACCTACACATAGACACCAACAAACTATATCACCTTGACATAGGCAAAACGATAACCCTCATTCAAAATCAAGTGAAAGGATGGAGAAAACTACCCTTATCCCTCACGGGCAGAATTCAACTCTTAAAGATGATTACCCTACCAAAATTGCTTTATCCTCTCCAGATGCTCCCTATTCTGCTAACAAAGCGGGACCTGAATGATTTAGCCACCTTGTTTGGTGCGTTCGTGTGGCAACATGGGAAACCAAGGATTAGCAGGCTTCATTTGGCAATGCCAATTAATTCAGGTGGGCTCAGTCTCCCAAATCTCAGATGGTAAAACTGGGTATCTTTGATAAAAGTGATAGTGGGCTGGTTGGCCCAATCAGACTATTTCTGCCCCCTAGTGGAAAGTGAACTTCTAGCACCCACACATCCTGCTTTTTTGCCACACACCCCGTTATCATCCCTCCCTCTACATATCAAACAAAACATATTATTCAGAGATCCACTCAGGGCTTGGGCTAAACTTTGTGACACATGGGGGATGAAGTTTGCATTTAGTAAATACCTACCTCTTCAAGGCAACCCCAACTTCATACCAGGGTACACAACAGCGGCCTTTAAACACTGGGAACATCAGGGATTAACAATGGTAGCACAGTTGATTAACCCTACAACGCACCAAATACTTCCCTTCTCGGACCATCAAGCTCAATACGCTCTCCCTAGCACGCACAGGTTCGCCTATTTTCAGAGCAGACACTATGTCCAGAGCCTACTAACTGAGGGCCTAGCAACTTTGGACATAACCAGAATTGTTACTCTTTGTAACCTGGCCTCTTAAGGATCACACTCCATTACTCCTATTTATAAACTACTAACGGCACATAACGAAACACAAACAATGCAGGACATTATACTCAAATGGCAGGGACAGAGGATCCCCGATGTCACGCAAGAACAAATCACATACAGCATACTAGCAGTCAGAACAGCTACCCTGTCCTCCTACTTACGTGAATCCCAAATAAAGCTACTACATCAGGCGTACATAACACCTAAACTTAGATCCAAATGGGTAAGAGATGCAGTGAATGAATGCCCCAAATGTTCTTTACCCACTCCAGATCTGATACATTTAGTATGGGACTGTCCTAAAGTGCAGAGGCTTTGGGGCAAGGTTAGATTCTGTTTGTCCAAAATACTTAAAACCGACATAAAGCTGACTGCAGCAAGTGTACTCCTTTTTTAGGACAACTCCCTAATCCATAACCATCAAAGATTTCTTAATCTAGTCGTGCTAATGGCCAGGAAATTAATTCTACAGTACTGGGCTAAGAATAGAGAACCTCCCTTCAAAAAGCTTACCCACGCATTATATCAGCAACTTCTGATAGAACATGCAGACACCCAAGGGGATCGTGAAGCTAGAATAAAGGCATTCATAGTTAAGTGGGAAGCATATTTACTTTACTTACCGAGAGGTCTATGGGAGAAATTGTTACACCCTTTCCGACATTCTACATTCATACTCAATGAAAACCTTCATGGCTGCTGGTGCCTACAGGGAACTGACTCGGACATCTGACGGATTATGACAAAGACATCAACCGGACTATTGCCTGACCAGGGAGACTTGCAGGCTGAGACTATGCCCATCCGCCGACGTATATATTTTTTTTTTGGCAAACAACAATATCTGCACTACTTAGCTTAACTTCTTACATTAATGCATCTAATTGTCTTCCTAGTTTTTGCAGGTGACTTTTCTTCGGAGCTTGTTAGTACCTTTAAGGAGTATCTTTCATGGGTGTGCGATGATATACTCGGCGATATAACACCTTTAAATTTGTTTATACTGATTGACACTAGTCACTAATTGTTGTTGTATTGATTCGGCTACACTACACCTTTAAACTTGTTTACACTGATTGACACTAATCATTAATTGTTGTTGTATTGTTTTGTTTATTTGTGCTTTGAATGTTATTGTAATTTATGAGGCTTGACCGCGCCACATGGCTCAGGAGAAAGACTTTTTGGACTCAAAATAGATTCAACTATGTTGATGGGACTGCTTACTGTTGCTTATACTAAGCTTTATGATGATTGTTATTGTATAATGCTATGTGGGGCTGTTCAAGTTCCTCTTTAAAAAATTTCAAAAATAAAGTTTAAAAAAAAAACAAAACATCGCTACCGGGACTGCAAAATGGAGCTAAAAAGAAAAATGTCTCGGGAGCATCAACATGCAACAGCAACCGGTGGCGGGCCTCCACTGACCGTGGAGTATAACCGATGGGAGGATATGTTGTGTCCCAGCATCTCCGAGGTGGCCATAGTCGGTATCGGAGGAGTCGATACCGGGTACCTGCCACTCTCATCTGACGGTAAGCTCATTTAATCAGCAGCTTCTAAGCCTATCTAGATATGCTTTTCAGCAAAGGATATCTATAGAAGGAAGCAAATTAGATAATAGAAGTAAATTATCAAGTTGTTTAAAATTGCATGCTATTTCTAAATCTTGAAAGACACATTTTGGGTTTCATGTCCCTTTAAATACATTCTTTATTTTTTAGGTATGTGTATATTTGTACTCATAACACAGTGGACACTATCCAATGAAATCTTGGATAAATAATATACCATTTGGAAAATGTCAAAGATTAAGGAGAAATTGTTCAAAACTGGAAGATTTTGATAAAGAGGCTGAATTTTTAAAAACCCAATTGTTAAATAAAAAATTTAACAAAATAATAGTAGAAGCAGCTTATATAAAGGCTAGAAATGCTAATAGAAATACTCTTCTGGGTAAAGAAACAACAAAGGAAAGCTCTAAAAAGGTGCTAGAAGAAGCACACAGTCAAAAGGTGGATAGAACAAATGGAAATATAGGTTTTATTACAACTTATAATGAAGCAGCCCCCAAAATAAAAAAAAAAATATGCAAAAATACTGGCCACTCCTTAAACAAGATAAATTCTTAAGAAACACGCTAGGAAATGGCCCAACAGTCATATTCAGAAAACCAGTAACAAACAAAAGAACTGACTTGTAATAAAAGCCAAGGTTTTTTTAAATGTAACAGAAAACATTGTGAGGGGTGTTTACATAACTATAATAAGCCCACTGACACAGTTAAATCTCAGTCCAATAATAAGGAATGTAAAATCAATTCATTAACTAATTGTAGGATTATATAGTATATTTATTAGAATGCGGCTGTGGTTTACAGTATATAGGCCACTCCAAGCGAATTTACAAGACCAGACTCTTAGAACACATCAAAAATATTGAAAATATATACAAGGGTCATAATTTATCAGATCATTATAACAAGTATAATAAAAACCCAGCCTGTCTCAAGGGCACGGTCTTAGAATTCATTCCTTCTGATAAAACTGGAGGAGACAGAATGAATAAACTGAGACAGAGGGAAATGTTTTGGATCCACTACCTGAATACCCTGCATCCTGCTGGTCTAAATAAAGAAATTGACATAGTAGCATTTTTATAAATTAACAATTTATTGCAGAGATATTGAGGCAGTGGATGAAAGGGTAAGCCCGCTTTGACTTTAGAGACTCATTAGATTGCAGATACACTCTATTAAGGCACAAATTAGAATTTGAGTATATGTGTATATTTGTATTCATAACACAGTATCACTATGCATAAATTAAGTAACTATAACTAAGGAAAATGTATTTAATAGAGATATGTATGAATGTGTTTCATAAATTTACTAGGTTTTTTAAACAATATACATATTCTCTAGATCTGTGTAATAATATTTTGAAACAAACTGTTTTTTAAGAATGGAATTTTAGTAAAAAGAGTATGTTTTAACGCTCCAATCACTATGGACAGCCTGGTACACACCTCCTACTACGCAAGAAGTGGGAGTTTTAAATAGATGCCGGTAACGTACACAACAACTACCTCTGATGAAGAAGTAAATATATTTTAAAACGCGTCAGGTTGAATACAGGTGTTCTATCCGGCTACTGCAAATAGACTGCTTTTATTGTTCTATCTTTTTACATACGCTTTTATACGTCCATTAACTTTTTATCTGCACTGAGGTTTGAAGAATACCAACTGGATTGATGCTCTATTATACACAATACTGATATATCAATTGAGGGTACACTTGTGAGTGCTTTTTTATTTCCTGTTACTTTGTATATATTAAACGTTATTACGCTATGTCCGTCCTGTTTGTGCTTTTTCCACCTCTGTGAGGCTTCTGCCACCTTTTGGACGTCTTTAAAGATTGACGCTGCCATCTGAGAGTGAAAAAAGGAGTTTACAGGATACAAAATACAGCTGAATTCATTAAAAGACACAGTTCCATGGTGAATGCGGCCACACCTTCATACGGCTTAATACTCACCTCATATGCTTGAGAGTGTTTTGTGTAAGTAGTTCGGCTGTTCTTTTTAGTATTATTTTTAATAATCTGTGTACCTGTTTTATTTGGACTCGGTTTCAATATCATACTGATACATCATATTGATTGAGGGTACACTTGTGAGTGCTTTTTCATTATCTGTAACTTTAAATATATTAAACGTTATTACGCTATGTCCGTCCTGTTTGTGTTTTTTACACCTTTGTGAGAATTCTACCACCCTTTGGATGCCTTTAGCGATTGATGCTACCATCCGAGTGAGAAAGAGGAGTTCACAGGATATGAAATACAGCTGCCTTCTGTAAAAGTTACAGTTCCTTGGTGAATGTGGCTACACCTCCATACGGCTCAATACTTACCTCATATGATTGAGGGTGCGTCGTGTAAGTAGTTCAGCTGTCCTTCTCAGGATTATTGCTAATAATCTGTGTACCTGCTTTATTTGGACTCGGTTTCTATATCATATTATAACTTGTAAATGGATTACTTTATGTAACAAGTTTATTCGTTACATGCTGGGAATTTACTATTACATGTATACATTGTGATACTTTGTAATTTCTGTTTCATTTTAGCTTTGTCTGAATTTAGCGCTGTGAAGGTTTCTATTCTTTCGAAATTTTATTTATAAGTCAAGTAAGTTCTTGTATTCCATCCAGCAGCTTTTCATCTTAACACACATGCGGCTAGATCACGAGTTTGGAGTTAGGGTAAAAAAGCAGCGTTAAGGGGTCCTAACGCTGCTTTTTAACGCCCGCTGGTATTACGAGTCTGGCAGGTACAGGTGTACCGCTCACTTTTTTTCCGCAACTCGAGGCTACCGCAAATCCCCTTACGTCAACTGCATATCCTATCTTTTTAATGGGATTTGCCTAACGCTGGTATTATGAGTCTTGGAAGAAGTGAGCGGTAGACACTCTCCTGTCCAGACTCCTACTGCATTTAAAAGTCAGTAGTTAAAATTTTTATGGGCTAACGCCGTAACATAAAACTCTTAACTAAAGTGCTAAAAAGTACACTTACACTCATAAACTACCTATTAACCCCTAAACCGAGACCCCCCCACATCGCAAACACTAAAATAAAATTTTTTAACCCCTAATCTGCCGACCGGACATCGCCGCCACCTACATTATACCTATTAACCCCTAATCTGCCCCCCAACGTCGCAGACACCTACCTACATTTATAAACCCCTAATCTTCTGACCCCAACGTCGCCACTACTATAATAAATTTATTAACCCCTAAACCTAAGTCTAACCCTAAGTCTAACCCCCCCTAACTTAAATATAATTTAAATTAAACAAAATAAATTTAACATAATTAAATAAATTAATCCTATTTAAAACGAAATACTTACCGATAAAATAAACCCTAAGCTAGTTACAATATAACTAATAGTTACATTGTAGCTAGCTTAGGATTTCTTTTTATTTTACAGGCAACTTTGTATTTATTTTAACTAGGTAGACTAGTTATGAAATAGTTATTAACTATTTAATAACTACCTAGCTAAAATAAGTACAAAATTACCTGTAAAATAAATCCTAACCTTAATTACAATTACACCTAACACTACACTATCATTAAACTAATTACCTAAACTACCTACAATTAATTACAATTAAATGAAATAAACTAAATTACAAAAAACACACACTAAATTACAGAAAATAAAAAAAGATTTACAAGAATTTTGAACTAATTACACCTAATCTAATCTCCCTAATAAAATAAAAAAGCCCCCCAAAATAAAAAAAATTCCCTACCCTATACTAAATTACAAATAGCCTTTAAAAGGGGCTTTTGCAGGGCATTGCCCCAAAGTAATCAGCTTTTTTACCTGTAAAAAAAAAATACTATACCCCCCAACATTACAACCCACCACCCACACACCCCTACTCTAAAACCCACCCAATCCCCCCTTAAAAAAACCTAACACTAACCCCCTGAAGATCACTCTACCTTGAGCCGTCTTCACCCAGCCGGGCACAAGTGGTCCTCCAGAGGGTCCGAAGTCTTCATCCGATCGGGGCAGAAGAGGTCCTCCAGACGGCAGAAGGCTTCATCCAGGCGGCATCTGCTATCTTCATCCTTCTGGAGCGGAGCGGGTCCATCTTCAATCCAGCCGATGCGGAGCATCCTCTTCTAACGAAGTTCTAACGAAGAATGAAGGTTCCTTTAAATGACCTCATCCAAGATGGCGTCCCTTGAATTCCGATTGGCTGATAGAATCCTATCAGCCAATCGGAATTAAGGTAGGAAAAATCCTATTGGCTGATGTAATCAGCCAATCGGATTGAAGTTCAATCCGATTGGCTGATCCAATCAGCCAATAGGATTGACCTCGCATTCTATTGGCTGTTCCAATGCGAGGTCAATTTTTTTATTTTGGGGGGCTTTTTTATTTTATTAGGGGGATTAGATTAGGTGTAATTAGTTTTAAATTCTTGTAATTCTTTTTTTATTTTCTGTAATTTAGTGTTTGTTTTTTTCGTAATTTAGTTTATTTCATTTAATTGTAATTAATTGTAGGTAGTTTAGGTGATTTATTTAATGATAGTGTAGTGTTAGGTGTAATTGTAACTTAGGTAGGATTTCTTTAACAGGTAATTTTGTACTTATTTTAGCTAGGTAGTTATTAAATAGTTAATAACTATTTCATAACTATTGTACCTAGTTAAAATAAATACAAACAGCTGTAAAATAAAAATAAACCCTAAGCTAGATACAAATGTAACTATTTGTTATATTGTAGCTAGCTTAGGGTTTATTTTATCGGTATTTAGTTTTAAATAGGATTAATTTATTTAATTATGCTAAATTAATTTTGTTTAATTTAAATTATATTTAAGTTAGGGGGGTTAGGGTTAGACTTAGGTTTAGGGGTTAATAACTTTATTATACTGGCGGCGACGTTGGCGGCGGCAGATTAGGGGTTAATAAATTTAATATAGTTGCTGCGACGTTGGGGGTGCAGAATAGGGGTTAATAAATATAATGTAGGTGTCTGCGATGTTGGGGGCAGCAGATTAGGGGTTTATAAGTATAATGTAGGTGGCGGCGGTGTCTGGATCGGCAGATTAGGGGTTAATAATATAATGTAGGTGTCAGCGATAGTGAGGGCGGCAGATTAGGGGTTAATAAGTGTAAGATTAGGGGTGTTTAGACTCGGGGTTCATGTTAGGGTGTTAGGTGCAGACGTAAATTTTCTTTCCCCATAGAAAACAATGGGGCTACGTTAGGAGCTGAACGCTGCTTTTTTGCAGGTGTTAGTTTTTTTTTCACCCAGCTCAGCCCCATTGTTTCCTATGGGAAAATCGTGCACAAGCACGTTTTACCAGCTTACCCCTACCGTAAGCAACGCTGGTATCGAGGTGAGATGTGAAGCTAAATTTTGCTCAACGCTCACTTTTCTGAGGCTAACGCCGGCTTGCAGAAAACTCGTAATACCAGCGTTGTTTAAAGGGAGCGGTAAGAAAAAAAGGAGCGTTAGCAATGGACAGCCTTACCGTCAAAACTCGTGATCTAGCCGTTGCTTTTTTAGCGCCTCCCGGTTGTCTCTTCATCGATATTTAGATAGAAAGATAACCTTTAAGCTCTTGTTTGTTAATTAATGTATATATATATATATATATATATATATATATATATATATATATATATATACACATATAAACACATAAATACATATGTTCACATATACAGACATACACTCACTGGCCACTTTATTAGGTACACCTGTTCAATTGCTGGGTAACACAAATTGCTAATCAGCCAAGATTGGCAGCAACTCAATGCTTTTAGGCATCTAAAAGTGGTGAAGATGAATTGCTGAAGTTCAAACCGAGCATCAGAATTGGGAAAAAGTTACTTTGAACGTGGCATGGTTGTTGGTGCCAGACGGGCTGGTCTGAGTATTTAACCCCTTAAGGACAAGGCCATTTTTCAATTTCACCGCTATTTTTACATTTCTGCGTTGTTTGTGTTTAGCTGTAATTTTCCTCTTACTCATTTACTGTACCCATACATATTATATACCGTTTTTCTCGCCATTAAATGGACTTTCTAGAGATACCATTTTTTTCATCATATCTTATAATTTACTATAAAAAAAATTATAAAATATGAGGGAAAAATGGAAAAAAACACACTTTTTCTAACTTTGACCCCCAAAATCTGTTACAAATCTACAACCACCAAAAAACACCCATGCTAAATAGTTTCTAAATTTTGTCCTGAGTTTAGAAATACCCAATGTTCACATGTTCTTTGCTTTTTTTGCAAGTTATAGGGCAATAAATACAAGTAGCACTTTGCTATTTCCAAACCACTTTTTTTCAAAATTTGTGCTAGTTACATTGGGACACTGATATCTTTCAGGAATCCCTGAATACCCCTTGACATGTATATATTTTTTTTAGCAGACATCCCAAAGTATTGATCTAGGCCCATTTTGGTATATTTCATGCCACCCTTTCACCGCCAAATGAGATCAAATAAAAAAAAATTGTTCACTTTTTCACAATTTTTTTCACAAACTTTAGGTTTCTCACTGAAATTATTTGCAAACAACTTGTGCAATTATGGCATAAATGGTTGTAAACACTTATCTGGGATCCCCTTTGTTCAGAAATAGCAGACATATATGGCTTTGGCGTTGCTTTTTGGTAATTAGAAGGCCGCTAAATACCGCTGCGCACCACACATGTATTATGCCCAGCAGTGAAGGGGTTAATTAGGGAGCATGTAGGAAGCTTCTAGGGTTAATTTTAGCTTTAGTGTAGTGTAGTAGACAACCCCAAGTATTGATCTAGGCCCATCTTGGTATATTTCATGCCACCATTTCACAGCCAAATGCGATCAAATGAAGAAAAAATGTTAAATTTTTCACAATTTTAGGTTTCTCACTGAAATTATTTACAAACAGCTTGTGCAATTATGGCACAAATGGTTGTAAAAGCTTTTCTGTGATCCCCTTTGTTCAGAAATAGCAGACATATATGGCTTTGGCGTTGCTTCTTGGTAATTAGAAGGCCGCTAAATGCAGCTGCGCACCATATGTGTATTATGCCCAGCAGTAAAGGGGTTAATTAGGGAGCTTGTAGGGAGCTTGCAGGGTTAATTTTAGCTTTAATGTAGAGATCAGCCTCCCACCTGACATATCACACCCCCTGATCCCTCCCAAATAGCTCTCTTCCCTCCCCCACCCCACAATTGTCTCCGCCATCTTAAGTACTGGCAGAATGTCTGCCAGTACTAAAATCAAAGGTATTTCCCAAAAAAAATAAAATAGCATATTTACATATGCTGATGTTTAGGATCCCCCCTTAGCCCCACACCTCCCTGATCCCCACTTAAACAGCTCTCTAACCCTCCCCCTCTAACGTATTGGTAGCCATCTTGGGTACTACCAGTTTACAATAAAATATATATTTTTTTTTTTTTTTTCTTCAAAAAGCTTTATTGAAGTGAATTAGTTGTACAAGATCTTGCTGAAAGTATTCACATAATACTTCTCGTCAAGAATTTCAAAACAGCAATGCAATAACAAGCACAAAGAATATTATACACTTCTGAATGTTTTTAGTCTCACTCGAATGACCAACGTCAAGAGCGAGAAATCACAAGATATGTAATTTTCAGTAAATTTTGTAAGTATTACAGATAGTTACAATACATTTAGATCCAGAAGAACTACCTAAGGAAAAAAGAAAAGGGGGTATAGTAGTGGCTAAGAGGGGAAAGAGAGTAGAAGATAATGGGGAGGGGAAGGAAAGTCATTCAGTGAAGAGGGGGGGAAAAGAAAAAAAAGAATATTGTGTTTTATCTAGATTGTACCGAGCTAGATTGCTCTGATCAACTCATAGGTTTCCAACCTATGTGTTTTTAGATAGTGATATCTCTCTAGGAGAAGAACATTTTCTACCTGGGATTGCCATTCCACCACTGTAGGTGGGTCCTGTGTTTCCCATCTTTTAGGGATCAATTTCTTAGCGCTCGTGATTAGTATTAACAGTAGGGCTAGGTGCGCTTGGCTCTGCATTTTTGGTATTGTCAAGAATAGTAATATTTCTGGTGAGTTAGGGATAGTAAGATTTAATATCTCATCGATTTTACCTAGTACCCCCGACCAAAAAGACCTCAATGTAGGACAGGACCACCAAATGTGTAAAAGTGATCCTTGTTCCCCGCAGCCCCTCCAGCACATGGAACTCAGTGTGGGGAATATCCTGTGCAGTCTAATGGGTGTCATGTACTATCTGCTGAGAAATTTTATATGGGTCTCTTGTATGTTCGAGGACACCGATGATCTCTTTGTGAGTCTAAAGGCTGTTGACCAGGCTTCAAAGTCTACCTCAGAGCCTAAGTCCTTCATCCAGCTAATCACATAGGTTGGGAGTGTATTGACCTCACGGAGAATTAACGTTCTATATAGCAAAGAAATCAAATGTCTCAAGACTCCCTCACTGACGCAGAGCTTCTCGAAAGAGGTGAGCTCCCTTCCCAACTCCTGTTTATGTTTATGTCTAGATATGTAGTTTATTAGTTGGTTGTGATGTAGCCATGAGTTAAATAGTAAGGGTTGACGATTTATTAATTCATTCTGTGGGATTATCTTGCCTTTATCTACTACCCCGTATACTGAGCCCTCCTTCATTTTATAAGGTACAATCTTTCGATAACCTAATAGGTGAAACGGCAGTTCAGGATTTTCAAATACCGGTGACAGTGGAGAATGTCTAGAGGAGATGTGAGTAGAGGTCGCTACAGTTGAGTCCCAAATATTAAATGTTTCCTCTAATAGATGGTATTTATATAAGGCCTTAGGGCGAGACCTGGGAGGTAGCCACGCCAGTGACCCAACATTGTTCACCTTAAGTATCTGTTTATCTAAGAGAATCCAGGCCTTGTGCTCATTATTTTGTGACCATTCCACAATTCTTTGTAACCCCACCGCCTGTCTGTATGAAGAGATATCCGGCAAGCCCAACCCCCCCCCCCTTTCTCTTGGGAGGTGCATAGTCCGTCTTGACACTCTAGGTTTAGTGTTGGACCAAATAAATTGGTCCAACAAGTTTTGTAATTGAGCTATATATCCCTTTGGAAGTGCGATAGGCAATGTCTGGAAAAGATACAGTATGCGGGGCAAGATGTTCATTTTAATAACACCTATTCTTCCCAGCCAGGAGATATACTCCTTCTTCCAAGAAGAAAGGTCCGCTGCAATGTCATTTTTTAGAGGTATATAATTATATTTGTAGAGATCAGCGGGGTCAGGTGTTAATTGGATACCGAGGTATTTCAGTGAGTTTTTTGCTATAGTGAGGCCATAGTTTCTCTGTATGGAGTGTATTATGTCTGGGTCGGTATTAACGTTCAGAAGTTCGGATTTATTTAAGTTAAGAAGGAAGTTCGAGGCTTCACCGTATGCTCTGAGTTCGTCAATAATTCAGGGATCGAGTCTAATGGATTGGTTATCGTGTATAGGACATCGTCGGCATACAACGCTTGTTTATACTCTGTGCTGTCTACCCGGACTCCTGATATTTTATTATTAGATCTTATCTTGTGTGCCAGGACCTCAATTGATAGAGCGAATAGCAATGGGGACAGGGGACAACCCTGCCTAGTTCCATTACTAATATCGAGGGGCTTCGATAGAGTTCCATTGATTCTAATTTTGGCATTGGGGTTCGAATATAACGCGAAGACGGTGTCTATAAAAGCCCTTCTGAAGGATATTTTCTCTAGCACACGACGCAGAAAAAGCCAACCCACCCTATTGAAGGCCTTCTCCGCGTCGGTGGAGAAGAGCACTAATGGAGTGTTAGAAACCCGGGCATGAGTGAGCAATTGTGCAACTTTGATGGTGTTGTCCCTAGCCTTGCGGCCCGTAACAAAACCCACCTGGTCTTTGTTAATCAAATTTGGTAAGAACTTATTAAGACGAGTTGCGAGGATTTTCGCCAAAATCTTCATGTCGGAGTTGATTAGGGAAATGGGTCTGTAATGCCCAGGGGAGTCTCCCGTCTTCCCTGGTTTGGGGAGAACCGTGATATGGGCCTCTAGGAGTACTCGAGACAAGTTAGGATTATTTCTAATCTCGTTGAACAGGGCCAAGATCGGGCCTACCAAAACATCCCCACATTTTTTATAATATGCAGATGAAAACCCATCGGGTCCTGGACTTTTACCTTTTGGGCATTCTTTAATAGCTGTGTAGAATTCCTCTTCTGTGATTGGGGCGTCTAACAATTCTGCTTCCTCCCTTGTTAATGAAGGAAGGTCTATGTCCCTCAAATAAGAATCCACAGCTAGTTCTTGTTGACTTTTAGTGGCCTCCTGGGGGGAATCAGGTGAGTGTGCCTGAATATTATATAGGGAATGGTAATATTTGTGAAATTCTGCAGCTATTTGAGTGCTACTATGTACAGAGCGACCATCTGTGGTTTTGATAGAGTGGATGTAGGACCGGATCTGTCTTTTTTTAAGGGATCTGGCTAGGATTTTGCCCGGTTTATTTCCTCCCTCTTAGTAATATTGTCTTAATAAGAGGGCCTTTTTTTGGTGAACTTCCGTTAGATGTTTATGAAATTCAGACCTTGTGTCTCTCAGTTGAGTCTTAATGTCGTTATTAGAAGGGTCCTTTTTATGTGTAGTTTCCAGTTCGCTAATCTTAGATTGTAGATCCTGGTATTTGACTCTGTATTGTTTATTAAGTAGGGCCTTATGTTTAATCAAAGCCCCTCTTAGCACACTTTTGTGGGCCTCCCAAATCATTGCCCTTGATGATGAGGAAATGTGTTATTTTTAAAGTACTCTTTTAAAGTTTTTTGTATGTCGTTAAGGATAATTGGATTGTCTAATAAAGTCTCATCTATTCTCCATATGTGCTGAGTGATTGGAATGTCCGGCCATAATACCGAGCAAGAGACTGGGGTATGGTCGGACCACGTGATGTGACCTATACTACTCTGATGTGTGATTGAAAGGCCGCATGAGTCAGTGTAAATATAATCAATCCTTGAGTAACTATTGTGAGGTATGGAGTAAAACGAGTAATCTCTTGACGCGGGATGGAGTGTGCGCCAGACGTCATGCAGAGCTGTGTTTTTAAGTGTAGCATTAACCTGATTGATTGTGGAGGCGGGTGTGCAAGTAACTCCCTTTGAGGTTTCCAAGACTGGATCTGAAACAAGGTTAAGATCCCCAGCTAGGAACGTAGTCCCTCTGGAATGTTCCAATAGTAGATTGGATATCCTTTTCACAAAAGTCTCCTGTCCATTACTGGGGGAATATACCGAAGCTAAAGTGATATTGTTACCAAAAAGAGTCCCTACCAGTATTAAGTAGCGTCCATCCGGGTCCCTTTCTATGTGTGTCAGTGTAAAAGTGATTGTTCGATGAAATATTATACCTACCCCCCCCTTTTTTGCCCTGTCCAGAAGCGAAGTATGCTGCGGGGAACAAGGAGTTATGCCACCTGGGTTCCCTACCTTTTTTAAAATGTGTTTCCTGCACAAAGATCACATGACTGTTTAATTTGCTAAGTTCTCTAAAGGCTATTGAGCGTTTTCCTGGGTCATTCAGTCCCTTCGTGTTTATGGTAGTGAAGTTAATTGAATGATCTTTAAATCTGCTGGACCTAGGCTGCGCGGCCATCACAACAAACAATACAAAACAAAAAAAACAAAAAACAAAAAAGGAGAAAGTTAAGTTGGGGGTTTAGTTAAAGTTAGATAACGGGGAAGGTGTCAGGAGATGAAGTGTGAAATTGAAGAGAAAAGGAAGAGAGTATCCACCAAGATAGTATCTTTCTCAGGATCAAATAAGCAATAGTATTGCAAAACCAGTATAAATAGATTTTAAGTAGTTTCAAAAAATACCGTCTAATTACTGCTTTTCACAACAAAGTAAACAAACACAAACAATAGGGGAAAAGCCCCAATGCTGACGTGAATTATAAAGGCTAATGTGTTCTTATAGCACATTTCAAACATAAAACATGAAAACTTAGTGAAGCGACTGGGGTACACCTATTCGGTGAAGCTCAGTGGCCTTGTTTTAGATCAAGTAGATTGTGGGATCTACAGCATTTAAATCGTTAATATATAATATATAATTCCTCTAACGTCCCACATTGGAAGTAATAAGGCCTATAAAATTAAAACCAGCTGTAAGTAGCATTATCTTATTGGCCATAAGTAGCTATCCCCCCCACTTACTGCCTTCCTAAGAGGTGAGTGCATCTGGGACTTAGAAGCAATAGTTATAAAGTTCTATAGTCCACAATCTATAGGTCTTTAGGGCAACGCATATGGACTTGCCTTGGGAGTTGTTAATAAATGGCACTTGTAAATGCATTAACATATGACCTTCAGTCCTACACAACTACATAATTGAGTTACAGTCTCTAATCTATACCATTCGTAAAAAGCACACTTTTTTTTTTTTTCTTGTTTTCACCTTATTCAGCTTTTTCTTGTTTTGTTTTTCCCTTGTTTCTTCCTCTCTCTGCTTTTTTCTCTAAATACCAAGTACTCAACGTGTAATAGACATATCTTAGTAAACATTTTAACTCATAAAAAAGATTGGAGTCCCCCAGGCGCCTATCACAAGAAGGAAAAGGGGATGCTGTGTGACTATAGATGATCAGGACAGGGAAATCACTTGACACTCGAACAGTTGTGATCTAGACAATGTTAGATTAATAACTTTAATACAATTCAATGAGTACAACAAATATCATGGATCCATGAGAAAACTACGACAATTAAAATAGTTAAAAAATTGAATACAATAAAAGAATAAAAACAATAATTCTGTGGGTCAAGGTAGCGTTAACAGTACTTGAATATTATGATGATAAATTCTGTGGTAATGCAAAAATTATTAAAGACCCGTGAAGCAAATGGTGGTGAAAATTTGTGAAAAACCTTGGAAAAAATATATATTGGAAAAAATAGTGGTTAAAAAAAATATTTTGTGTTTAAAAAAATGTATATAGTGCAATCTTTGGATTTAATAGAGATACTTTTGGAATATTCTATTACACATAGTTCATCATAAAGTGTAGAACACTATAGGTACAAATAGGATAAGTTTTGCATGAGGATTATGCGTGTGTATGTTCATCAAAAAAAAAAAAAAATGTGCATTAAAAGTTCCAATTTGCATATGAGTCCAGTGATAATCCGTGAAGATGTGTATCCACCTTTAAGATGATGAATGGATAATCCTTTGAAAAAACAAAAATAGTGAAAGGATTATCCATTCATCATCTTAAAGGTGGATACACATCTTCACGGATTATTACTGGACTCATATGCAAATTGGAACTTTTAATGCACATTTTTTTTTTTTTGATGAACATTCACACGTATAATCCTCATGCAAAACTTATCCTATTTGTACCTATAGTGTTCTACACTTTATGATGAACTATGTGTAATAGAATATTCCAAAAGGATCTCTATTAAATCCAAAGATTGCACTATATACATTTTTTTAAATACAAAATATTTTTTTTTAACCACTATTTTCTCCAATATATATTTTTTCCAAGGTTTTTCACAAATTTTCACCACCATTTGCTTCACGGGTCTTTAATAATTTTTGCATTACCACAGAATTTATCATCATAATATTCAAGTACTGTTAACGCTACCTCGACCCACAGAATTATTGTTTTTATTCTTTTATTGTATTCAATTTTTTAACTATTTTAATTGTCGTAGTTTTCTCATGGATCCATGATATTTGTTGTACTCATTGAATTGTATTAAAGTTATTAATCTAACATTGTCTAGATCACAACTGTTCGAGTGTCAAGTGATTTCCCTGTCCTGATCATCTATAGTCACACAGCATCCCCTTTGCCTTCTTGTGATAGGCGCCTGGGGGACTCCAATCTTTTTTATTCTATCACCCCGGTGGCTACTAGGTGCCACCACCCTCAGGCTAATAGGGGTTTAGTTGGCGCTGGCCCAAGTTCATACCTCTAAACATTTTAACTCATAAGTACTGAACCCTATTATTTACATCTTGATTAAAGGATATAGTAGTTTACCCTTAGGGAAAGGAGTCACAATTGTGTATTCAGCGTGCTGAGCTTTTAACCACAGGGTAGAAACATAACTGCAACAAATTAAACAACATTCAAGAGTCTGTTAACCATAGAGAGTCTATGAGCTATTAACCTAGTTTTTAAGAACATCATAGGATCAACCCTTTAGTGAAACAAAAATACAATATGGTACTTTACCCATTAGCTTTCTCATTCAGTATACTGAGCTTTTACCCATAAGATAGAAATATAACTGCAACAAACCAAACAACATTCAAAAGTCTATTGACCATAGAGAGTCTGTGGGCTATTAGCCTAGTCTTCAGGAGCATCATAGGAGCAACACTCTAGTGAAACAAAAAGTCAATACAGTATTTTACCCATTAGCTTTCTCAGGTTAATGGGCGCTCAAGGGTCGCTGAAGATAAGATCTGTCCTCCCTTGAGGTGTTGCTGGATGGAGGAAGCTGGAGTGACAGGTTCTCAAAAAATGTCATCCATGCCTGGCCTGTATATGGCTGTTTTATTGTTATTCGAGGCGATGATCGACACTGGGAACCCCCATTTGTATTGGATCTTGCAGCTCCGCAGGACCGATGTGATGTGTCCCAGCTCTCTTCTTTTTTGGAGGGTTATAGGTGACAAGTCTGTAAAAATCTGTATCTCCTCGCCCACATGTGTAATAGGGTGTTTTTTCCTAGCACATTGTAAGATATCTTCCTTGTCCTTGAAGCTAAGGAATCTCACAATAATGTCTCTTGGCGGGGCTTTGTTTGGTGGCTTGGGCCTTAACACTCTGTGCGCCCTCTCTATTGAT
Organism: Bombina bombina; assembly: GCF_027579735.1. Classification (NCBI taxonomy): domain Eukaryota; kingdom Metazoa; phylum Chordata; class Amphibia; order Anura; family Bombinatoridae; genus Bombina; species Bombina bombina. The sequence goes on from NC_069504.1 coordinate 754,598,070, forward strand.
ATATCAGGGGATGAGGGGGAGTCTTTTATGATTCTGAACAAAGCCTGAAGGTATCCTTCTATGTTCTGGGGGGCAACAGACTCGGATACCCCTCGAAAACGCAGATTGTTCCTGCGACCTCGATTGTCGATATCTTCCAGCTTGTTGTTCAAATATTGCAGGTTATCCGCATGGTTTTGAATGTCTGATGTGTGTTGTCAAATGGTAGATGCTGTCTCACCTGAGGTTTTTTCCGCGGTCACAACTCTCGACTCCAGTGCTGAGATATCTTTCCTCAGGTCCCCAAATAAGCTCCTCATTTCAGTGAGAACCCCTTGTATGTCCTCCTTGGAAGAAAGATGTAGGATATCCTCCTTTGTGACGAATGTTGGGTGAATAGGGGCACTTGTTGATGGTCCTGAGCCCTGATTTTCAATCTCTTCCCCCATTGTGCCCTCTGAAACTTCCCTAGGAGGATCCAGTGGTTTTAAATATTGGCTCATGGGTTTGGAGCTCCCAGGCTTTTCCCCTTTAGACATTCTCTTATTAGACATACCCTTTTGTTGATAAAGGCTAAAACAATCATGGCGATGATATGTATAATCTTAGTGTATATATGCCCCAGGCCTGAGTGCTATGCCAGCAGAGCACAAAGAAAACAAAAGAAAAAACAAACTCTCCCAAATATAGTGTAGGATCTGCAGAGCTCTTATCAAATTGGGGATAGTGTATTAATAGCAGAGTAAGTCCTTTATATGAGGTTGCAGCTATCAGCAATAAGTTGCACAAATAAGTCCTCTCTGAGCAATAGTGTGTAACAGCTCTTCTCTGCCTGTGTTATTCAGGCCGCCACCCCTTGCAAGTGAGATAAAAATAAAACTTGAATCAAGGGCAGAATGTGTTGATAGCCACTGTTGGATAAAATAAGGTGCCCCCTATATTAAGTAACTATCACTGCGTGTAGTGCCACTTCTTACAATGGGAGAATTCTAGATCTTTTTGGGCAGGAGTGGAGCTCTCAATATATATATCTGATGGCGGCTGTGGTCAATGTCCCACTCTTACAAAGACGGTATTGGCCTAACTTCCTATGTCTGGGACTGCTTACCTCTATACTGGTTCACCAGACGCCGCTCCTCTCAGCCCTTACTTAGCCCTGATGAGACCTGTCTCCCGGCTCCCCGTCAGCAATGGTCCTCTTGCGGGATCGGTCTGGGCCTGGCTCACTGTCTCGTGGTTATTACCGCAATAGCAAACACAGCTCCTTTTCTTCTTGTGCCCGGTGTTGTGCAGAGATACGGGAGTGTGTATGCGGACCCGGTCAATGTTTTCTTTTTAGCGCCACCAATCTGTTAGTGCTGCGGCTCTTCTCCTGTAATCCAAGTGTTGTAACAGCGGCCATTAGTAGCTCTCCACGTGGGAGGCCATGTGCGCTGTTCAGTCCGTTCCATTCTCAGTAGAAGGCAGTGTTGACTGCTGTATGTCCTGTGTCCTGGTAGTCTTTCAAGCATATGTCCCAGTCGCCCAGCCTATAAAAAGGTGCTTTTGATGCTATTATAAGCTATAATGCCAGCTTGGTTGCAGGAGCCCTGTCAGTGTGCGACCATCTTCCTGCGTGGTCAGGCTCCGCCTCTTTTATTATTTTTTTTATAATTTTTCTGTAGTGTAGCTTGCCCCCCACCTCTCTCCATCTGAGATCCCTTAGATCATTTTTATTTATTTATTTCCCACTTTCTGTTCAAATTTTTTCTGCAGTGTAGCGGTTCCCACCCGCTCCCTACCCGTGCGCGGCTCCCGTGCGTGCGCGTGCTCCCCGGCGATCCCGCCCATGATCCGGCCCCCCTCCACATCACACGGCCCATCGATGGCCGCCCACCCGCCTCCCAGACTTGCTCCCACCGACCAACGATACTGGCCATCGATGTCCGGTGCAGAGAGGGCCACAGAGTGTCTCTCTCTGAATCGGATGGCCAAGGAGAGTTATTGCAGGATGCCTCGATGTCGAGGCATCACTGCAATAACCGGAAAGCGTCTGGAAGCGATCAGTACATTAGTACAGGGTACGTCGCTGGTCTATAAAGACCAGGTTGTGTGCGACGTACCCTGTATGACATGCGTCGTTAAGGGGTTAAAAAACTGCTGATCTACTGGGATTTTTATGCAACAATCATCTCTAGGGTTTACAGAAAATGGTCCGAAAGAGAAAATATCCAGTGGGCGGCAGTTGTGTGGACGACAATGCCCTGTTGATTTTAGAGGTCAGAGGAGAATGGGCGGACTGGTTTGAGATGATAGAAAGGCAACAGTAACTCAAATAACCACTCGTTACGTATGCAGAATACCATCTCTGAATGCACAACACAGAAGACCACAGCGGGTGCCACTCCTGTCAGCTAAGAACAGGAAACTGAGGCTACAATTGGACAATAGAAGAATGGAAAAAGGTTGCCTGGTCTGAGGACTCTCGATTTCAGCTGCAACATTCAGATGGTAGGGTCAGAATTTGACATAAACAACATGAAAGCGCATGGATCCATTCTGCATTGTATCAATGGTTCAGATTGTTGGTGGTAGTGTAATGGTGTATGAAAAAAAATGGGCCCCTTTGGGCCCCTTAGTACCAATTGAGCATTGTTTAAATGCCATGGCCTACCTGAGTATTGTTGCTGACCATATCCATCCCTTTATGACTACAGTGTACCCATCTTCTGATGGCTACTTCCAGCAGGATAATACACCATGTCAAAAAGCTCAAATCATCTCAAACTGGTTTCTTGAACATGGGAATGGGAGATTCGCATCATGGATGTGCAGCCGACAAATCTGCAGCAACTGTGTGATGCTATCATGTCAATATGGACCAAAATCTCTGAAGAATGTTTACAACGCCTTGTTAAATCTATGCCACAAAGAATTAAGGCAGTTCTGAAGGCAAAAGGGGGTCCAATTTGGTACTAGCAAGGTGTACCTAATTAAGTGGGCGGTGACTGTATATATAAGTGCATTGGAGCCCTTTGCCATTATGTAGATGAAAACATGTAAAAGCATATTTATGCAATATTCATATTTTCAAGTCGGGTTTGCACATACTAGAATATGTGATGGGCTTGCGCATGTTAGAATATGAGATCGGGTACGCGCATATGAAAATATGCAATTGTGTTTGTCCACGAGTCTAGTGTTTTTTCCCACTTTTTTTCTCTATTGACTTCTATGGGGGAATAGGTTATTGTTTGTGTGACAGTCTAATTGCGCTAGAAGTAAGCTGATTTTGCTTGTTGGGTTAGTGCGAGAACGATACAGTTTTACTTTCAATTTATAATACCAGCACAACCCGAAGAGCACAAAAAGTTTACTTTTTACTACCCCTCCACTTGTACTCTGGCCCTTAATCGGGATAGGCAGGATTATGAGACAGATAAAGTGTACCATTGGCCAAGTTTCCAGCCAAGACAGCGCAACTTCTCTAGTAACAGAAGAAGCAAACAAAATATGAGAAGAAGGGATTTGGAGAGACATAGGAATTTGATCCCTGAACCAATTTTGAAGAAGAAGTAGTATTTACATCTACTGAGGGTGAATTATCTGATCAGGGTTCATTACTATCAACAGCCTCAGGATTGTCCTTTCTTTCTCCCTTCAGTCTCTTCTATATCTTCACTCTCTTTTTCCTCCCCTTCTTTGCAGACAGTCTCTACGGAAGATACTGAAAATGAAAACCAGTGGTACACCCTAAGATCATCAAGAAAGATACAAGGATCCCTTGAGAAGAACCAGGAGTTCAAAAGGGAAGAAGAAAGAAAGAAAAATGTTTACAGGGATGCAGAATTTTATTAATTTATCAAGGTTTATCTTGAATGCTGCCCAAATTATCCTGTTAAGTAAGGGATTTGGTGATGCTCCTTCAATTAATTTGTCTTCCTTTATTACTTTGATATTAACAGGTTTGTTAGCAAGCTGGTGCTTAAGAGATACTTTGCATTACAATGTAATCCAGTAACGAATGCTATTGAGAGTATTCATGGAAATGTGTCAGTAAATGAGGTCCAGTATTATATCTCTTTCAGAAAAGTGTAGAAATGGAGATATTAGATATAGCAGTCAAGAATAGGGATTTCACCCATAGTAACTTGTTAAGATCTGAAAACATTTTGGTTTTGAACAAGAATGACTATTGCAGAGGCCCATTTCAACTAAATAATTTGTGCACATATAGGCAGTTATTTAGCAACCCCACTGAGATATTTAGGAGAGAAATGTTAGTTCTTCTTGATGATGGTATACTTTTAGGATTTTTTTCCCAAGATGATATACACCTTCTAATACCTGAATATACTGTGGTGCCTTTGTTCTATTATTTACCCCAAATCCATAAAGACCCAGTAAAGCCACCGGGTAGGTCCATCATGCCAGGCATAGTTTCCCTCTCCAGATTGGAGAAATTAGTGACATATCCAGACAATCTATCCTTAAAGGGGAAAAAACCAAATCCAAAGATAAAAAAGACAGCAAACATTTGGTGTTTGTCTCCCAATATAGTCCCCTGAGTGATAAGGTTATGGGCATTATTAAAAAACATTGGCCAATAGTGAAAGATCTGAACCCCCAGATCAAGGACTTTGAGGAATCGCCAATGCCTGCTTACAGGAGATGTAAAAACATTAGGGATGTACTTGTAAGAGCGGACATATGCCCAGAAAGGAAGACTTTACAGACTATATATATATACTCCTAAATTAGGATGCTTTCTGTGCCTTAGTTGATGTAATTGCAATAGTATAATCAAAGGTGATTCTTTTGTTCATCCCCTAAATGGGAGAAAATTTAAAATTCATGGATTTTTTACTTGCAACTCTGAGTATGTAATCTATCTCATTAAATGTCCTTGCTAACTCTAAGCCATCTCCGTGGAGATGTTGCCTGTACAACGGCAAAGAGAATGACTGGGGTAGGCGGAGCCTAGGAGGGATCATGTGACCAGCTTTGCTGGGCTCTTTGCCATTTCCTGTTGGGGAAGAGAATATCCCACAAGTAAGGATGACGCCGTGGACCGGACACACCTATGTTGGAGAAATATATATTGGGGAGTCCACATGTAGGATAAGGGATAGAATTAGTGAACACAAGTCCAACATACGGTGTAAGAACAAGGAAGCCCCGGTATCTAATCATTTTATGCAAGCTGGGCATAACCATTTCCCAACTAAGGTTTCAGGTGATAGAGCAGGTTAAGAGACCCAGAAAGGGGGGGGGGGAGTAGATAGACTAAAAATCATTAAAAGTAGGGAGACTTTTTGGATTTACACCCTTCAGTCCCTTACCCCTCTGGGTATGAATAGGGAAATTGACTGTAGTGTCACTTTATAAATAAATACATAAATATATATGTATATATTTTGGAACATACAGATTTGAATTTAATGTCTGTAATATAAATATTATCTTGCTGTTTTACTTCTTATATTTTTATACTGATGAGATAATGTTAATGTATATAATAGTGATTGTGTACTGTTTTTCCAGGTTACACATATGTATAGATGAATATTCCTTTGGCCACTTGATAGAGTCCATAATTTTTATATTACTACATGTCTGTGAAGTTAATGTGAGACACCTGTACAGGTATTAGACTCCTCCCATTTGGGCTTTATATAGAGTGGTGTAAGGCATATGTTTATGCAACATGATTAAGGTCAGGTGTTGACCGAAACGTTGTGCTATGTTTTTTTGTGTGATGTCTCAATAAAAGATTGTTGAAGATTACCAAGTGGTGCTGCTACTTTTTAAATTTCTGGACAGTATTCTTTATAGAAACAAATTTAATCTCTTCAAAAGAAGAGAAGACTGATAGAGGGTGCCATTTATAAAGTATATGAATAAGCTATCAAATAAAGATATCAATTTATTAAAAAAAAGTGAAAAATACAAATACTAATATCAGTGAAATTTCAAAGAAAAATGAATGTATATCAAATAATTGAAGATGAAAATAAAAATGAAAAATGAAACAATAATCTCACAACTAGTGTGGTATGTAATGTGATAAAATGTATCACAATTGAAATAAAAAAATTAAAAAAGTTAAATGAAAAAGAAAAATATAAATGTAAATGAAATTACTGGATGATAATGGATAATTAATGGATAATAACAAATTATATATACAGTATATGCAAAAGTGATGTGTAAATATATACACTCATATAAATGAGATATCAAAAGTGGATTGTTTGTGAGGGAATTGTTAAAAGTTCATAAGTCAGCTCGTCTTCTAGCAGATTGGGCTTGCTTGGATAGATTATATAGGGAAAACAAAGAAGAGCGCCTCATGGTGTAGAAATCAAAGACATACAGAAGATCTGATGACAGTGTAAATACTCACAAAAGTATTGCACTGTTTGTAAGTGTAAATAAAGCAGACTGGGCCTCTCAGTCTCCAGCTGACTGTGAATGGAAACCTCTTTCAGGAGTATGAAAACAGGAATATTTATAGATTATTTGAATCTTTGAAAAGAAAAAACAGAGAGACCGCCCAATGGTGCAGAAAAACCTCTAATGCCAAATGAATGCAAGGCTATAAATTATACTCATGTATAAAAGCACTGTCAGGTAGTGCAGTAAAGGCAGGCTGGGTATTGTAGTCAACAGCTGACTAGTCTTGTTTGGTCTCCCAGGATGAGTGCTGTTAATCCTAGGTTCCAACGGTTCCAAGAGCAGTGCAAATCCCAAAGTAGTACAAGGCAAATACTACTAAAAATCGTTTACTAATTAAATGCAAAATAAAAACAGTGGAAAACAGTTAAAATATGCAACGCATTTCTCAGCTTCAAGCTGTTTCCTCATGTATATAAAAACAGTGAAAATATGGTGCCTTATATACACATCATCATGTTGTTACTATGGTGATGTTTGTACACATTGAGTTTATACATGATCAATTTCAAATTAACATTGTTACAAACTAGCGATTGATAAAATACAATGGCCCCTATTTATGAAAGTCTGGCGGACCTGATCCGAGCTGCTGGTGCAATGCCGCCCCCTGCTGACTCGCGGCCAATCGGCCGCCAGCAGGGGGGTGTCAATCAACCCGATCGTACTCAATCGGGTTGATTTCTGGCGATGTCTATCCGCCTGCTCAGAGCAGGCGGACAGGTTATGGAGCAGCGGTCTTTGTGACCGTTGCTTCATAACGGGTCATAACGGGTCATCAAACTCCATACGAAGCTTGATAAATATGCCCCAATGTGTTATATAATATTAACTATCTAAATACACAAATTATATCATAATTGTTTAAAATAAACCTTGCATCTGCTCTATAATACTTGATAACTTCTATTAAAATAATGGCCTGTTTTTTGGAGAATCATATTGGCTCTTAACAGGTCATGTGATCGGACTTAAAATTAATAATTATTGGTAATCAGTCATGTTCTAATCTAAATGGTTCTTAGATATTTGGTCAGTATTTGATCATATGTCTACTGATTCCTTATAGGGTGGGCTTCATATATCACTGCTAATTATTCTTAATACTTCTCCTGCAAACTTAGTTCCTGTCACCCAACAAGGTAAATCCTTGTAATTAACTAACAACCTTTTTCCGTCTCACCAGTTCCTTTGTCTGTGAAGACTATTTACGAAAGTTCACACAACGCTAGATAATAAACACCAGAGTTAAACTTTCATGGTTAAGCTGGATGAAACAGCTTGTTTTTGAGATGAGAAATGCGGTGCACGTTTTTAAACATATAGCTGTATACTGATGTTCTATTTAGTACTTTTATCAAGTTGCAGCGTACTGTTTGTAGAAAGTTATTAAAAGGCTGATGGATTTTTCCTGATTGCCTACGGCCAGATATTGGATACTCTCAGGACTAAGGAGGAATGTCCCTGGAGGTTGTGGCTTGGAGTATCAGTCAGCTGGTGGCTGGGACATCCAGCCTGCCTATTTCTACTGTCCATCCTTATAGTGCATTTTACTTGTGAGTAACCCATTTAGGATTTTTTTTATCTGTTTCATAATCACATAGTCTACACCATGAGGTGCCCTTTTGTTTTTACCTTGTAGATGTCACGCCGCTCTGTCTCGGCAGCAGCTCTGCCTCTCCTACCACGGCCGTTGCCATGGTTGCGGTGGTTGTTGTGGTGATTACGTCTTTGCCGCACGCCACTTCTGGCCTCTGATGCCGCTCTCCTGTTTGCTGTTCTTGGCACGAACCTGCGCCTATGTAAGTACCTCTCACTGTATGCACTTTGCCCAAGTATAGGTGTTACTGTGTGTGCTAACTGCTGAACTGCTGGATTGCCTTATTGTTGCTGACCTCTGCCTGTTCCTGACTATTCTACTGGTTTACCCCTGAACTGCTGAACTGCTTGTTTTACCTTATTGTTGCTGACCTCTGCCTGTCTCTGACCATTCTATGTGTTAACCTCTGAACTGCTGGATTGTCTTTCTGTTGCCAAACTCTGCCTGTCTGACCATTTTACTGGTTAACCCCTGAACGGCTGGATTGCCTTTCTGTTGCTGAACTCTGCCTGTTTCTGACCATTATCTGCTTTACCCTTATTGCCGTGAAGGACTACTGTGTCTACCTAATGTACTGCTTACCTCATTTCTTAAACTCACTTTGCTCTGGGATATTTCCTTATCCTTCCACTTGACACCAGAATAAGAAGACTACTGGCCAAGTTTGGTCTGATAGGAAAATATCCCACAAGCATTACATTATGCTTGGGCCATGGACCCAAATGAGATAGCAAGAGCAGTCTCTCTTTCGAGACAGACCCTGGGAACCCATGCCATACACTTGCAGAATTTAGATTATAAACTAGAGACTATGGGGCATATTTATCAAGCTCTGTATGGAGCTTGATGCCCCGTGTTTCTGGCGAGCCTGCAGGCTCGCCAGAAACAGCAGTTATGAAGCAGCGGTCACAAAGACTGCTGCTCCATAACCTGTCCGGCTGCTCTGATCACTGAATTAAATGCTGCTCCTGTACCCACACAGCCGGTCCCTGCTGCTAGTGCTGCAGCCTCCTCCCCTGTTTCTGGTAGTATACCCTGGATACCATTGCCTGACAAGTATGATGGTACTACCGACTGTAGGGGTTTTCTCAACCAGTGCAGGCTGCACATCCACAATGACCCTCTGTCAGGGTTTTTTCCCTGTTGTGTTTGCCATGTGCTGCTGGCAGCCATTTTACTCACCTCTCTTCCTGACTATGGTGCATTGTTTGGGATGCTGCTCATTTCCTACACTTCCTTTTATGGCCAGACTGGTGTGCATCATCCATGTGAGACAGGATGCAGTTTCAGAATTGTGATGTCATCACTTATTATTTAAAGGGCCTCTGTTCAGTATGCTTTGCCTTTGCGTTGTCTCAGACCTGTTTGTGAGAGTTCCTGTGTTTTACCTGGCTGCCTGACGTCCTTCCTGGTTCCTGATCCCTGGCTTGTTCCTGACTCTGCTGTTTTCCTTGTTCCTGATTCCGGCTCGTCTGACTATTCACTTTGGCTCCTGACTCGGCTCGTCTGACTACCAGCTCTGGTTTTGACTCCTGGTTTGTTATTTGACTTGTGGACTTTTTATTATATTTTGCTATTAATAAAGGTGTGATTATTTTTGCACTTCTCATCTCAGTCTGATTCCTGGCACCCTGACACCCTGCTTCCAGTCTCATCAGTCAAAGGTCACTTATCATTTCTTTATTGAAAGACAAGGCCCTAACCTGCAGAATTTATGGATGTCTTTGACAAAAAAGCAGCTGATGTGCTGCCACCTCACAGTCCTTATGACTGCAAAATTGACCTCTTTCCTGGAGCCCCACTTCCTAAAGGGGGGACTTATCCATTTTCCAAAGCTGAAACCAAGGCCATCGAGGAATATATCCAAGAGTTAAAGCTTCAATCGTCCTTCCTCCTCTCCTGCCGGGGCTGGCTTCTTTTTTGTCAGTAAAAAGGATGGTGGTGTCTGACCCTGTATTGACTACAGATCCCTAAACAATCAAGAAACATTATCCTATTCTTTTGATCACTGAATTATATGATTCGCTCCAAAATGCTTGCTACTTTACAAAGTTGGATCCAAGTGGGGCGTACATCTGCATTTATATCTTCCTGGGACATGAGTGGAAGACTGCCTTCAACACGAGATCAGGGCTTTACGAATACCTCGTAATGCCTTTTGGGTTGTACAATGCTCCTGCTGTCTTCCAAGCATTCGTCAATGATGTCTTCCGTGACCTCCTTAATTGCACACTGTCATCGTCTATTTAGATTACATCCTCATATGCTCCTCCACCCTTGAGGAGCATCATGAGCATGTAAAACAGGTACTTCTTCACCTCAGAAACAATTCTGTTTGATCAAGTCCAGATCCAGTTCCTTGGATATGTCATCTCAAAGGAGGGTTTTGTCATGGATCCTACAAAGCTAACCACAGTTCTGGAATGGCCTCAACCCACCTCATTAAATGAACTACAGAGATTCTTGGGGTTTTCCAACTATCATCGGAAGTTTATAAAGAACTTCTCCCAAATCATTGCTCCACTCACTGAGCTGAGTAAACAAAACAGAGACTGCAAGAATTGGCCTCCTGTAGCTGTGGATGCTTTCTCTCATCTGAAAAAGGTATTTTGTTCTGCTCCTGTGCTCTGCCATCCTGATTCTGACCTACAGTTCACTCTAGAGGTTAATGCCTCCGAGATAGGAGCTGCTGCAGTCTTAACCCAAAGGGACCCTTTAACCTCCAAGTTGCACCCTGTAGCCTTTTATTCCAAACAGTTTACTCCTGCAGAGAGGAATTACGATGTGGGTAATCGTGAACTCTTAGCCATTAAGATGACCCGACTGCATGGCGTAATTGGCTAGAGGGTACCGACAAACCCAGATTCTCACTGACCACAAGAATCTGAAGTACCTAGAGACTGCTCATCCACTAAATCCTCGACAGGCCAGGTGGGCCTTGTTCTTTTCTCATTTTAACTTCAGAGACTCTTATCTTCCTGGGACCAAGAATAAAAAGGCTGATGCTCTTTCCCGTCAGTTTCCTCAGTCTAATGTCTCTTCTGAATGTCTCTGAGAACACCTTAACACCTCTCTTCTTCAAAGACTGCAACGTGCCTAGTCTAAAAAACCTCCTGAAGCCCCTCCGGCTCCTGATATCTTCTTTGTACCACCGAACCTTCGCATTCCCATGCTATCCTGGGCTCATAAAAGCAAACTATCCGGACATCGTGGTATGACCAGAACCTTTAAACTTCTTTCCAGACATGTATGAAGTCTGACTCTCAGGATTATGTTAAGTCCTGTCAGACTTGTGCTGCTAATAAGACTCCCCGGTTCTTACCCCATGGCCTACTCCAACCATTGTCTACTCCCAAACAACCCTGGACACACATAGCAATGGATTTTGTTGTGGACCTCCCTCCTTCTGACCATAATACAGTAATCTGGGTTGTGGTGGATCGATTTTCCAGACTTGCTCATTTCATACCCTTGACCAAGTTGCAGTCTGCCTAAGAATTATCAACCCTTTTTCTGTTACATGTGGTACGACTTCATGGAATTCCTATGAATATTGTTTCTGACAGAGGCCCTTAATTATTCTCTACCTTTTGGAGAGCTTTTTGCAAGTTGATTGGAACCACTGTTTCCTTGTCCTCTGGTTACCATCCCCAAACTAATGGACTAATGGAGAGAACGAATCAAGATCTTGAGACTTATCTCAGAACCTATGTCAATTCTCTACATACCAATTGGTCTGGATTGTTGCCCCTGGCCGAGCTGGCAAAGAACACTCACTGGCACTTTTCTCTACAATGTTCTCCATTTCAAGCCGCTGCAGGCTATCAACCACAAGGTTTCCTCTTTCTGCTCAGCATACAGGGGTTCCTGCTGCAGAACGTCGCTTTAAGGACCTCACTACTCATTGGCAACGTATTTGCTCTCAGTTTGCTCCAGATACAAGAGGTTTGCCGATCATCATCGAGCTACTGACCGTGATTGTTCAGTAGGTGAACACGCCTGGGCCTCTACCCGACATGTTCGTTTACGTCAACCCTGACATAAATTAGGGCTTAGGTATATCGGCCCATACAAGTTCCTTAAAAGACGTGCTCCTGTTGCCTATAGAGTGGCTTTGCCCAGAACCCTGCGCATACACCCAGTCTTCCATATATCACTGTTCAAACCTTACATTACAAACAGATACGACTCAGACCTCCTCCTCCTCCACTCTTGATTTATGGTTAACCTGAATATGAGGTTGGTAAGATCCTAGACTCCAGACTCAGGCGCAGGCAACTTCAATACCTCATGCTTTGGAAGAGTTACTCTGTGGCAGATCATTCCTGGATTCCAGCCTGTGATGTGCATGCTCCATCTTTGGTCTCCAGCTTTCATTCTGCTCATTCCTCCAAGCCATGTTAGGGTCCCTGGGGTACCCTTTCAGAAAGGGGATGTGTCACTCCGCTCCGTCTTGGCAGCGGCTCTGCCTCTCCTACCATGGCCATTGCCATGGTTGCGGCAGTTGCTGTGGCGATTACGTCAAACGCCCTGTATTGGTTAACGAAACCGCATTTACAGCAAAGATATAAATGTCCTTTAATACAGCTCATAACTTTTTTGTCATCTTTAAAACATCTAAAATCACATTTTAGAGGCCTTTTATACTAAGTTTAAGTGTATTCTACATAGCAATATATGGATCTGTTAATACAAATTACTCATGTGTCTCTTTTTCACCGATGTATTGATATTTATGTTCATCTATATAAATCACCTAAGCATTAATTTGCCTGTTTACTATGAGAATTTTGAAAGAAAATGTTGTTTATTATAAGCGTATTAACTGACATATATTTCCTCTCTGTGTCTGATAGCCTTTTCTTTCATGTAATTAGCAAGAGTCCATGAGCTAGTGACATATGGGATATACAATCCTTCCAGGAGGGACAAAGTTTCCCAAACCTCAAAATATCTATAAATACACCCCTCACTACACCCACAATTCAGTTTTACAAACTTTGCCTCCTATGGAGGTGGTGAAGTAAGTTTGTGCTAAGATTTCTATGTGATTTGCATGTCTCAGCATTGTTGAAGCCTGATTCCTCTCAAAGTACAGCGAATGTCAGAGGGACGTGAAGGGAGTATCACTTATTGAATACGATGATTTCCTAACGGGGGTCTATTTTATAGGTTCTCTGTTATTGGTCGTAGAGATTCATCTCCTACCTCCCTTTTCAGATCGACGATATACTCTCAATTTACCATTACCTCTACTGATAACTGTTTCAGTACTGGTTTGGCTATCTGCTATATGTGGATGGGTGTCTTTTGGTAAGTATGTTTTTTTATTACTTAAGACACCTTAGCTATGGTTTGGCACTTTATGCATTTATATAAAGTTCTAAATATATGTATTGTACTTATATTTGCCATGAGTCAGGTTCATGTATTTCCTTCTGCAGACTGTCAGTTTCATATTTGGGAAATATAAACATCTTTTAAAGAAATTTTTTTCTTACCTGGGGTTTAGTCTTTTTTCAATTGACTACTTCTTGCAAATTGTGGGCGGCATTAGGCCCGTGGGTGCGTCAAATGCTAAACTTTATTGCATCATTCTTGGCGCGAAAATATTTTTGGCGCGGAAAAATACGTCTGACGCAACTTCGTCATTTCCGGCGTCATATTTGATGCCGAGTACTCTCACACGGTTGCGTCATTAGTGACGCGAGTATGTCATTTCCGGTTATTTTTGGCGCCAAAAAAGTTTACGTTACGTTGTGCGTCATACTTGGCGCCAAACTTTTTCATTATTTCAATACCCCATTGATGTTTGCCTCTTGCTTTTTTCTCTATCAGAGGCCTATGCTATTTGCATTTTTTCCCATTCCTGAAACTGTCATATAAGGAAATAGATAATTTTGCTTTATATGTTGTTTTTTCTCTTACATTTTGCAAGATGTCTCAATCTGATCCTGCCTCAGAAGTTTCTGCTTGAACATTGCTGCCTGACATCGGTTCTACCAAAGCTAAGTGCATTTGTTGTAAAATTGTTGAAATTATTTTGCTGAATGTCATTTGTAATAGTTGTCATGATCAACTTTTACATGCAGATAGTTTATCCATCAGTAATGGTACATTGCCAGTTGCAGTTCCTTCAACTTCTAATGTGCATGATATACCTGTAAATTTTAAAGAATTTGTTTCTGATTCTATCTTGAAGGCTTTGTCTGCATTTCCATCTTCTAATAAACGTAAAAGGTCTTTTAAAACTTCTCATTTAGTTGATGAAATTTCAAATGACCAACAACATAATCATTTATCCTCTTCTGATGAGGATCTATCTGATACAGAAGATCCTTCCTCAGACATTGACATTGACAAAACTACTTATTTATTTAAAATAGAGTATATGCGTTCTTTATTAAAAGAAGTGTTAATTACTTTGGATATTGAGGTAACCAGTCCTCTTGACGTTCAGTCTAATAAACGTTTAAATGCTGTTTTTAAACCTCCTGTGGTTTCTCCAGGGGTTTTTCCTATTCCTGAGGCTATTTCTGATATGATTTCTAAGGAATGGAATAAGCCAAGTACTTCTTTTATTCCTTCTTCAAGGTGTAAAAAATTGTATCCTTTACCAGCAAAATCTATAGAGTTTTGGGGAAAAATCCCCAAAGTTGATGGGGCTATTTCTACTCTTGCTAAACGTACCACTATTCCTATGGAAGATAGTACTTCCTTTAAGGATCCTTTAGATAGGAAGCTTGAATCTTATCTAAGGAAGGCCTATTTATATTCAGGTCATTTTCTTAGACCTGCAATTTCTTTGGCTGATGTTGCGGCTGCATCAACTTTCTGGTTGGAGAATTTAGCGCAACAGGAATTGGATTCTGACTTATCTAGCATAATTCGCTTACTGCAATATGCTAATCATTTTATTTGTGATGCCATTTTTTAAATTATCAAAATTGATGTTAGATCCATGTCTTTAGCTTTTTTTAGCTAGAAGAGCTTTGTGGCTTAAATCTTGGAATGCTGATATGACATCTAAATCTAGATTACTATCTCTTTCTTTCCAAGGTAATAATTTATTTGGTTCTCAGTTGGATTCTATTATTTCAACTGTCACTGGGGGAAAGGGAGTTTTTCTGCCTCAGGATAAAAAACCTAAGGGTAAATCTAAGGCTTCTAACCGTTTTCGTTCCTTTCGTCAGAATAAGGAACAAAAACTCAATCCTCTCCCCAAGGAATCTGCTTCCAATTGAAAGCCTTCCTCAAATTGGAATAAATCCAAGCCTTTTAGGAAACCAAAGTCAGCCCCTAAGTCCACATAAAGGTGCGGCCCTCATTCCAGCTCAGCTGGTAGGGGGCAGATTAAGATTTTTCAAGGATATTTGGATAACATCTGTCCAAAATCAATGGATTCAGAGCATTGTCTCTCAAGGGTATCGAATAGGATTCAGAGTAAGACCTCCTGTGAGAAGATTTTTTCTCTCACGTATCCCAGCAAATCCAGTAAAAGCTCAGGCTTTCCTGAAGTGTGTTTCAGACCTGGAATCTTCAGGGGTAATCATGCCAGTTCCTCTTCAGGAACAAGGTTTGGGGTTTTATTCAAATCTATTCATTGTTCCAAAGAAGAAAAATTTATTCAGACCAGTTCTGGATCTGAAAGTTTTAAATCGTTATGTAAGAGTATCAACTTTCAAGATGGTGACTATAAGGACTATTCTGCCTTTTGTTCAGCAAGGACATTATATGTCCACAATAGACTTGCAGGATGCATACCTTCATATTCCAATTCATCCAGAACATTATCAGTTTCTGAGATTCTCTTTTCTAAACAAGCATTATCAATTTGTTGCTCTTCCATTTGGCCTAACAACAGCTCCAAGAATCTTTTCGAAGGTTCTGGGTGCCCTACTCTCTGTAATCAGAGAACAGGGTATTGCTGTGTTTCCTTATTTGGACGATATCTTGGTACTAGCTCAGTCTTTACGTACTTCAGAATCTCACACAAATCAACTAGTGTTGTTTCTTCAGAAACATGGTTGGAGGATCAATTTACCAAAAAGTTTCTTGATTCCTTAGACAAGGGTCACCTTTTTAGGCTTCCAGATAGATTCAGTGTCCATGACTCTGTCTCTAACAGACAAGAGATGTTTAAAATTGGTTGCAGCCTGCCGGCACCTTCAGTCTCAGTCATTCCCTTCAGTGGCTATGTGCATGGAAGTTTTAGGTCTCATGACTGCAGCATCGGACACAATCCCCTTTGCTCGTTTTCACATGAGACCTCTAAAGCTTTGTATGCTGAATCAATGGTGCAGGGATTATACAAAGATATCACAATTAATATCCTTAAATCCCAATGTACAACACTCTCTGACATGTTGGATAGATCACCATCGTTTAGTTCAAGGGGAGCTGTTTGGGGATCTCTGACAGCACAAGGGGTTTGGAAATCTCAAGAGGCGAGATTACCAATAAATATTTTAGAACTCCGTGCAATTCTCAGAGCTCTTCAGTTTTGGCCTCTGTTAAAGAGAGAGCCATTCATTTGTTTTCAGACAGACAACATCACAACAGTGGCATATGTCAATCATCAGGGTGGGACTCACAGTCCCCAAGCTATGAAAGAAGTATCTCGGATACTTACTTGGGCAGAATCCAGCTCCTGTCTAATCTCTGCGGTGCATATCCCAGGTGTAGACAATTGGGAGGTGGATTATCTCAGCCACCAGACTTTACATCCAGGGGAGTGGTCTCTCCATCCAGAAATATTTTCTCAGATTGTTCAGATATGGGGTCTTCCAGAGATAGATCTCATGGCCTCTCATCTAAACAAGAAACTTCCCAGATACCTGTCCAGGTACAGGGATGTTCAGGCGGAAGCAGTGGATGCGCTGACACTTCCTTGGTGTTATCATCCTGCTTACATTTTCCCGCCTCTAGTTCTCCTTCCAAGAGTGATCTCCAAAATCATCATGGAACAATCATTTGTGTTGCTGGTTGCTCCAGCATGGCCACACAGGTTTTGGTATGCGGATCTGGTTCGGATGTCCAGTTGTCCGCCTTGGCCACTTCCGTTACGGCCAGACCTACTATCTCAAGGTCCTTTTTTCCATCAGGATCTCAAATCATTAAATTTGAAGGTATGGAAATTGAACGCTTAGTACTAAGTCATAGAGGTTTCTCTGACTCAGTGATTAATACTATGTTACAAGCTCGTAAATCTGTCTCTAGAAAGATTTATTATAGAGTTTGGAAGACTTACATTTCATGGTGTTCTTCTCATAAATTCTCCTGGCATTCTTTTAAAATTCCTCGAATTTTACAGTTTCTTCAGGATGGTTTGGATAAAGGTTTTGTCTGCAAGTTCCTTGAAAGGACAAATCTCAGCTCTTTCTGTTTTATTTCACAGAAAGATTGCTATACTTCCTAATATACACTGTTTTGTACAGGCTTTAGTTCGTATTAAACCTGTTATTAAATCAATTTCTCCTCCTTGGAGTCTGAATTTGGTTCTGAAAGCTTTACAGGCTTCTCCATTTGAACCTATGCATTCTTTGGACATTAAACTACTTTCTTGGAAAGTGTTGTTCCTTTTGGCCATCTCTTCTGCTAGAAGAGTTTCTGAGCTATCTGCTCTTTCTTGTGAGTCTCCTTTTCTGATTTTTCATCAGGATAAGGCAGTTTTTCAGACTTCTTTTCAATTTTTACCTAAGGTTGTGAATTCTAACAACATTAGTAGAGAAATTGTTGTCCCTTCCTTTTGTCGTAATCCTAAGAATTCTTTGGAAAGATCCTTACATTCTTTGGATGTGGTAAGAGCTTTGAAATATTATGTGGAAGCTACTAAAGATTTCAGGAAGACTTCCAGTCTATTTGTTTTATTTTCTGGTCCTAGGAAAGGTCAGAAGGCTTCTGCTATTTCCTTGGCTTCTTGGTTGAAACATTTGATTCATCAAGCTTATTTGGAGTCGGGTCAGGCCCCGCCTCAGAGAATTACAGCTCATTCTACTAGATCAGTCTCCACTTCGTGGGCTTTTAAGAATGAAGCTTCAGTTGATCAGATTTGGAAAGCAAAAAACACTAATTTCTACCGTTTTGATGTATTTGCTTCTTCAGAAGCAGTTTTTGGTAGAAAAGCTCTTCAGGCAGCTGTTTCAGTTAGATTCTTCTGCTTTTGATTTAAGTTTTTTTGGGTTGTGGATTAATTTTTTCAGCGGAAAATGGCTGTTTTTATTTTATTCCCTCCCTCTCTAGTGACTCTTGAGTGGAGATCCACATCTTGGGTATTGCTATCCCATACATCACTAGCTCATGGACTCTTGCCAATTACATGAAAGAAAGCATAATTTATGTAAGAACTTACCTGATAAATTAATTTCTTTCATATTGGCAAGAGTCTATGAGGCCCACCCTTTTTATGGTGGTTATGAATTTTAGTATAAAGCACAATTATTTCCAAATTTCCTTTGTTGATGCTTTCTACTCCTTTCTTTATCACCCCACTGCTTGGCTATTCATTAAACTGAATTGTGGGTGTAGTGAGGGGTGTATTTATAGGCATTTTGAGGTTTGGGAAACTTTGCCCCTCCTGGTAGGATTGTATATCCCATACGTCACTAGCTCATGGACTCTTGCCAATATGAAAGAAATTAATTTATCAGGTAAGTTCTTACATAAATTATGTTTTTTTAACACTAAGTTGTTTATTTCTAAAGAAATGACAACAAAATCTAACTGCCATCTCTCATTGGACACAAAACAGCATGTGATCGGAACAAACATAAACGGACCTGTTTGAGAACTTCCATACACAAAACAACTTAAAAGGGAACTGGATAAGAAAGCGGTCTGGGAATGGTTGATGTATTTTAAAAATAACATGTTTTTATTGGCTGTTAATATATCAATTGTTTAGGTATGAATTTTTACGTTCTAACTTAGATGAATTATATATGCTTTTATACTTTTTTATATGTATGCTATTTAGGTTTTATTTTAACTGCTAAAGTGAGCAGTATTCAATTCCCAAATAGGTTTGTATGTTATCGGGTGTAAGTCTGACCTCATCCAATGAGGTATCAGATACGTTTTATGCTTGTGTATTTAAAGCCGCCTGCAATGCGACATTGTATATGACTTTTTGTAAGCCATACTATGTTTTAACTGCTCTTGAAAAAGACGGTATAAGCGTTGAAACGCGTTGAGCTGAATAAAAGATACCTTTTATATCCAAAGAAGTTTTGTTCATTTTCCTTACTGCTTGTGGAGCCGTTTATCCAATACTATTCTGTGAGTATTTTACACTTGTTTACAAGGTGTTTGGAAACAATACGCCAATGTGAAATTTCTCATCAGACACAGATTCAGTCCTCTTAGAAGAACCGTGGACAGAGCGCAATCCTTGGGAATCCCCCCCATGAACCGGCGCCCCCTTCTACAACCTATATCGGTACAGCAGCCTTTGGGAGAGACTGTTGGAAGGCAGCAGTTCTAACCAGAGGGCAGTGCTTATCCGTATTGTATACCTTTCCTTGTCTACAGATCTGGATATATACAAACTCAAGCAGACTCAATCTTGCACTAGATTGTTTGACATTGTGAGCAAGAGGTATTTAATGATAATTATTAGAAAACTAGAAAAGAAAAAATAAAGACTTAAAAATAGCACTCTTGCCTCAAACCATAATGTAAAAAATATAATATACTTTCCTCATTACTGTGAGAAATAACAATTAAAATATAATCATGCACTGATAAGCAATAAATCAATATTTATTACAAAATACAAAGGATGCACAATGGGGGAAGGAACAAGGGGGTAGATTTGTCAAGCAGTGGATGCTGCAATCTACCCCTAAGTTTCAGATCTGCCTGAAATTTAAGTTAAGAAGCAGCGGTCATAAGACTTAACTCATCCACCACTCATCCACCACCACTCATGCTCCTTAACTCATCCACCACCTTTGAGGTGGCAGACAGCAATCATCCTGATCAGCTGCGATCAGGATGATTGACTGTGCAGGGGGCGGCATTGCACAAGCATTTCACCAGAAATGCTTGTGCAATGATAAACTCTTTCGGCATTTAGTGTTTTCGGACAGACAGGATCCACTACAGCGGATCATGTCCGCCTAACATTTGATAAATCTACTCCAAGGAGTCTAGTATTCCTGTTGGAGAGATTGAAGCAACAGGCATGCAGTTATCCCTGTTGTTAATACTTGCAAAGTTTCCTATTATTATAACCTCTGTGGAGGCTCATCATAGTGACCAGTCTGGCAATACATGCAATCCTCTGGCTGTAGTAAATCCTTTTCCCAAGGCAATCACAGCTATGGAGGTGTGGATACTATATATATATATGCCATCTAAAATCACCTTACACGTGTGAGGCAGATCTCACGGTTACCAGTGGCGACTTTAGCAGGCATATACATATATACATAGCCATCTTTATTTTTTCTTCTCTTGTTTTCACAGAGCTGAATAGATAGATGTGATTTTAAAAGACTTTTACTTCTATTGAAATGTATTTTGTTCCCATGGGGCAGTATACACAGGTAGATTCAGGAGCAGCAATGTACTGAGAAGTAGCTGGTGATTAGTAAATACACGTATGCCTCTTGTCATTGGCTCACCAGTTGTGTTTAGCTAGTTGTGCCTTGCTGCTGTGGATCTGAATTAAACTGTGTCTTTAACCCCTTTGCAGGGATAAACACTTACAGGTAGATTACGAGTTATGCGCGCTATAGGGAATTTAACGAACGCAACAAAAGTTGCGTTATTTCACCCTCTATAGCGCAGCCATTACAAGTTTTGAAACAGCCGGCTTGTGCGTGCAATATGGTTGCGTTGAGCTCCACACCGCACAAAATACAAGCGTTGTTTTGACATGCTCGTGCACGCTTTCCCCATAGACATCAATGGTCAAAGCGTGTTAGAAAAAAATCTAACACCTGCGATCGTAATGCAGCCCCTTTGATGTCTATGGGGGAAGAAAAAGGAACATTTAAACCTAGCACCCTAACATAAACCCCACGTCTAAACATCCCTAATCAGGGCAATGCAAAAGAGTTAAATGCTTTTTAAGGGGAATGCCCGTACAAATGCCTTTTTCTGGGTAACGGGTAGCTTAGGTTTTTGTTAGCGTTAGCTTTTTTTATTTTGGGAGGTTGGTTGGGTGGTGGGTTTTACTGTTGGGGGGTCTTTGTGTTTTTTTTCAGGTAAAAGAGCTTTTTAATTTAGGGCAATGCCCAACAAAAGGCTATTATTATTAACCCTTTAAGGACACAGCTTTCAGTTTGCTCAATTGTTTTATGGCGGAACAAAACCGTCATATGTCCTTAAGAGGTTAAGGGCTATTGGTAGTTTATTGTAGGATAGGTTTTTTTTTGGCTTGGCTTTTTTTATTTTTATAGGGCTATTAGATTAGATGTAATTATTTTTTATTTTTTATCATTTCATTTGTTATTTTTCGTAATTTAGTGTTTGTTATTTTTTGTAATTTAGTATTTTTTGTAATGAGATATTTTGTAATTTTTATAGTAGTGTTAGGATTTTTTAATGTGTGTTTTAGTTTTTTAAATTGGTAGTTAGTTTCATTTTAGTTTAATAGTTATATTAGTTTAATTGTTAGTTTAAACTTAGTTTTTTTTTAATATGACAGGTAAGGTTTAATTCAATTTAAGATAGGGAAATTGTAATTTTAATATAAAGTTAGGGGGGCATTAGGTTTAGGGGTTACTAGTTTAAATTAGTTTATTGCGATGTGGGGGCCTGGGGGCTTTCGGTTTAGGGGTTAATAGTTTAATTTAGTATATTTAGTTGTGTGGGGCTTCCGGTTTAGGAGTTAATAGTTTAATTTAGTATATTTCATTGTGGGGGGCTTGCGGTTTGGGGCTTAATAGGTTTATTATAGTGACTTTTATGTCCATTTAATGAACTCCATAGAATAACAAAGGAATTGGGGGAAAGGAGAGGTTGAACAGACTAACATATTTTACTTAAAGGGACAGTCTAGTCAAAATTAAACTTTTATGATTCCGATAGGGCACGCAATTTTAAACAACTTTCCATTTTACTTTTATCATCAAATTTGCTTTGATCTCTTGGTATTTTTTGTGGAAAGCTAAACCTAGGTAGGCTCATATGCTAATTTCTAAGCCCTTAAACTGCCTCTTATCTCAGTGCATTTTAACAGTTTTTGACAGACACTGCTTGTTTATGTGTGTCATATAGATAACAATGTGCTCACTCCCGTGGAGTTATTTAAGAGTCAGCACTGATTGGCTAAAATGCATATCTGTCAAAAGAACTGAGATAAGGGGCAGTCTGTAGAGGATTAGTTACAAGGTAATCAAAGAGGTAAAAAGTGTATTATAGTATATAATATATTATAACATAATATAATTATAGTATAGTGTTTGTTATTTAAAACTGGAGAATGGGTAATAAAGGGATTATCTATCTTTGTAAACAACAAAAATTCTGGAGTAGACTGTCCTTTTAATGTAAGTGCTCTCTGTAAGTATTCCTAATATTAGTACCATAGTAACATAGTAGATGAGGTTGAAAAAAGACTGAAGTCCATCGAGTTCAACCTATACAAAGCTAATATATTTACAAAAAAAAGCTCCAGTTGAGCTTAAATTAATCCCAATAAAAGATTTAATACAAACAATTATATCCATTAATTTTGTTTCTAGCCAGAAATGTAACAATTTTTAAATGTTTTTATGATATTGTCATTCACTACCTCCTTTGGTAATGAGTTTTCCACAATTTTATTGCTCTTACAGTGCATATAACTACTCTGTGTAACTCCCCCTTTTGTTCTATACACTTCTATTATAATTTCACATTATTGTACAGTGTAACCTCTTACTATAACTCTTCCAGTAAATATATTCTGTTTAACTCATCCTTATGCTTCTTAATTCCCCACAATTAACATTTTATAGTACCTACCTAAAAATCTATTACTGCTTTAAAGAACTATTTTATTTTTGCTCTTCTCGTTGCTCAAATGTTTCCACCCATATATCTTACATTAGTCTTATTGCATATTCATTTCCAAATGCTAATACTGTGTATTATCGTCCTAAAGAGAAAAGAGGTAAACCAAATTTTAGTTTAAAATTGTATTTATTCATATAATACACATTTGGTATAATCATTTTAGCACCATATAAAACATGTTTTTGTTTTATTTCTACAAAAAATTAACAACCAAAAAAAGTGTTTTTTGGTTAGGCATTAGTAGTGTACATTCTAAGAAAAGGAGCAAAATGAAATATAGGGGAGGTGTGTTTTATTTTCAGGTGTGGTCATTTAAAGGGACAGTCTAGTCCAAAATAAACTTTCATGATTCAGATAGAGCATGTAGTTTTAAACAATTTTCCAATTTACTTTTATCACCAATTTTGCTTTGTTCTATTGGTATTCTTAGTTGAAAGTTTAACCTAGGAGGTTCATATGCTAATTTCTTAGACCTTGAAGGCCGCCTCTTAAGAATGCATTTTAACAGGTTTTTCACCACTAGAGGGTGTTAGTTCATGAATTTCATATAGATAACACTGTGCTCATGCACGTGAAGTTACCTGCGACTGCGAGCTATCACTGATTGGCTAAACTGCAAGTCTGTCAAAAGAAATGAAAAAAGGGGCAGTTTGCAGAGGCTCAGATACAAGATAATCACAGAGGTAAAAAAATATATAAATGAATGGGAATGGGTAAAAAAGGGATTATCTATCTTTTAAAACAATAACAATTCTGGTGTAGACTGTCCCTTTAAGTCATATAAACAAATTATATGACAATAACTAGGATAGTGACCCAGAAATTATAGATCGAGAGGAGAGCTGCTAACACAATAATGCTTACTCAAAATCAGGGGTTAGTCATTTTCTTTAACTAATATGGCTTCAAAGTATCTTTCGGAAAATTAAGGTTATTTTCTATTTTTTAAGCTACATATATTTCATTAAAATATCATTTAAAAACAGACAAAGATAGAAAGTTATATAGTAAAATAAAAAAAATGTTTAAAAGGTTTATTAAGATTAAATAAACCTGAGGGGGAGATACGTAATTAATAAGATAACATCTGCTAAAGATTTTAGCTCTCAGGCTGTGGGAAAGTTTGATTTTACAGAAATTCTTGTGGTTGTGGTTATTTTGTTCCTAGTTTATATTTATTTTAATCTGTGTTCAATAGGCCATTTTGCTCCAGTGTGGGACTAACAATAAAACAAATTAAACCTGATTCACTGTTGCTTGTTCGATTTGATCACAGACATCTTATAACACATGGTGTAGTTCATGTAATTATAGCATGGAATGTAGCTCATGCTATTGTATGTTAGCACCTTAAATGTAGTTTACAGTAACTGTTTTCTTTGTAATGTTTTAGGCTCATAGTTTTCAGCTTTCATTTGTGTAATATTCAATAGGTTACCCAGCAGTGACTAAACTTACGGTATTTGTTTCCATTTATCACGTAACACAGGAGAAGACAAAGAAAAAAAATACACAAGTTAAAAAGCCAACACAACGTTTTCTAAAGCTACGAAGCAAAGATTTCCATGCAAATAATTTCTAAATTTAAAAATATTTATAAGTAATATTTTAGAAACAGACAACTATGCTCCCATGCTAAGATGAAATAATTTTCAGACAGATTGTAAGGTAACAGTGTTTTTTAAATGCATTTTTTAAACATTTATTTGGGTAGGGTTAGGTGTTTGGGGTTTATGATGGATTAACTTTATTTAATTGGCAGAAAGACACAGTTATTGTTAATGGGCTAAAAAACCTGTATATATAGGATAAGGACGAAAGGTGAGGATTCATAGACTATAAAACTGGTAAAAATAAATTCCAGTTGTATAGCTAGGGACGGTTCTAGAAATAAAATAAACTTTGGTGTGGGGTATTTACAATGTAGAACTCCCTGTGTGGAACCAGGAGGTTGGGTACTGAGACGCATGTTCCATATGAGTCAGAATAGGCAAAGGCAGAATCAAGTATCCCGTGGGTGGAGTTGAGGGGTCTAGGTCATGACTGGGAATTCTGGGGTCATGGCTAAATAGAATATACAGTGGTAAGAGGGACAAGTTCTACCCTTTATTTAAGATCAACAAGCACTATGGTGTACACCCTAGAAGATTAAGGGTTCTGCTTTTGCACCCTGTAAAACCTTCACTGGTTATAAAATATATTTTTTTATGTTAAATGGCTTAAAAATGACACCAAATGCTGTTGAGTGAGTTTTTATTAAAGAAACATTAAAGGGATATTTATATGTGCATAGTATGTACTACTATTTTGGCAATACAATCTGTATGGCTTTGTTAATTTAGGGCAGTCCACTGACATACACATTGAAAATGAGCTCCTGTGCTGTGACTGTTTTGGAAGGAAATTTTATTTTTTACTGTTATGTCCCTTTAAACTATTGTAAGCATATTTTTAAATTGTGGAAGTGTTAGATAATTATTTAGTTAATTAGCTAATTAACTAATTTACATTTAATTTATGTATTTGGTATTTCCTGGTCACTAGCTGAATTATAATGTATTTTTATAACATGTTATATGTGCTTATGGTCTTTGTATTAAGGGATCTGAGTATTTAATCAAATAACATTTTTTTATATAGACTGCAGCTAAATTAATTAATTAAATTTTGCTCCTTTAAATTAAGATATTTTACACTAGATCAGATTTTAATTGTACAATTTACAACTGGCAGTTACAACGATATTCTTCAAAGACTTTAAAGGAGATTTATATTGTTACTTTCAGTTCTTAACGGGACAGTAAACACCTTGTGATTTTCATATAAAAAGTTTGGTTATGTGTAAAGAAACAACTTTGCAATATATTTTCATTATTTATGTTTCCCTTTTTCATGTAGTTAAACTCAGATAATTGAGGATTTTCTCATTCTCAGAACTTGAAATGCACCCTGCTGACTTCTCAAGGATAACTCTCTTACATATCTTTCCTAATTGACAAACTGATAAAAACTTAAAAACAATGCATTCTATACTAATATTAAGACCATGACTAGCCTTGTTGTCTGCGGTAAAAAACCTCAAGTGTCAACAAGTGGTGATATCAGGGGCGGCCCACAAGAGACACACTATAGCTTAAAAAAAGAAAAGAAAAACATACACAATATAATATAAAATTAATAAGAAACTACAATAATATTGATAAAGAAAGTTTGTATGGCGATCCAACTGGTGCTAAAAATTTGCAACACAGTTCACACATCAAAATAGTCTCAGGCAGTTCTTTTTAGGGTGTCAGGCCATTCACCAACAATATCCCATAAGATGAAATAAGAGAAGGCGTCTTAAAGTGTAACCCAATTATAAGTCAACAAATGTGAGATATAGCATAAAACCACTCACATTTATGAAAGCACCATAAAGTGGCAATTGTGCAGACCGGATCCTCAGAGTCGTCCAGTATGACTCGTCTCCCTTCAACTAGAACAGTCCTGATCGTCTCTGGTAGATGAAGATGCTTGTGCAGATAACCCACAGCGTGTTTCAATAGTAGAATAACACATAGTAGCTATATATGTAAAACTATTTATTAAAATGTAACACACAAAGTGTCAAAACACGAATAGATCTGTGGTTGTTGAAACACGCCATGGTTTATCTGCACAAGTACCTCCATCTGCCAGAGAAGGTCTGGACTGTTCCAGTTGACGGGAAGTGAGTCATACCGGACGACTTTGATAATCCGGTCTACACAATTGCCACTTCATTGTGCTTTCATAAATGTGAGTGGTTTTATGTTATATCTCACATATGTTGACTTATGAACAGGTTACACTATAAGGCGCCTTCTCTTATTTCATTTTATTTGCTGTCTGCAGTCAAAAGTCCTGATTGGCTCCTCCATATATGGCAAATAGTTTGGCTATTGACAAACAATTGCAGTAAAAAGGATGCTAATTTGTTTTAAAAATATTGAGACTTGGTTTATATGTTATTCTACAACAGTACAACAGAAATGTCTTGTAATTACAAGGTGTTTACTGTCCCTTTACAACTGGATTGTACACCTGTGTTCTAAATACTTTACATTTTTGGAAATTACTGTGCAGTTTCCATGGTAACAAATGTATATATGTTATAGTCTAAGGAATGGTGCTGCAAAGCAACTGTAAGGTATAAAAAAAGAAAAGAAAATATAAGGAGAAATAGATTATATTGTGCAATATAATTTAACGAACTGTTTCTTTACCTTAATGCTCAAACCAAATTGTAAAAGTCATTTGGGCATGTTAGATAAGCTATACACACATAATATACAGTACATATAGGGTTTAAGTTAATATATTTAGCATCACTATTCATCAAGGAAGTTTTACAAATAAGGATAGAGAGTAGAAAATACTCTAAATTCCATTTTAGGACGCTGCTGCTAAAGAAATTAACCCATTGTAAACCAGGGTTTTAATTTATTGACACACGATGGGTGTTTGACATTTTTGTCTTTTCCAAGTGTGGGGGGGAGTAGAAACAGCATTCAGTGTATGATAGACAATCAGAGCACTCTCAGTAAGTTCAGCATGTGAGGCACCTCAAAAAATATATCCTGATTTGGTAAATTAAACTCCAGTGCAAAACCAGGAACACTTAAACTTGTCAGAGACTGGAAAATTCTGAATAGAATTGACCATGCGCTTTACAAAGAATCTCAAGTGACTCTTTGTCACTGCACATTCATCACCCTGCCAGGGACTTTTTCCTTTGTTAAATATGGCGGCCTCGAAACAACCAAGGTCATACATGAACACCTGGCCAACATACCCCTTTTTAATGAAACCCTACAAGGGTGAACCCTTAATGGAAATCTGGAATCCCCTGCTGTTAAAAAACAACAAATATATAACATAAAAATATAGAAAACCGCACATATAAATCTTTGATGTCAATTGATGGAATGTTCAGTCTATTGGCAACAAAACTCAAGTTCCTTTTTCTTGAAATACCAAGATAAAGTTTGTCTATGATATTATTTTATCCATTGAAGCATATAGGACCAAGCTCAAATCCGAATTTTTGGTTGGTGTCTCCAAAGTCCTTGATAGCCACATCTCGTAGGGGGAGGTGCTCCACTTTGAAGGTATTTATTTCCAGTACAGTTCGCTCAATTCCTTTACGCAACTGTTTAAAAAAAAAAAAGGAGAGAGGAAAGTATGTTGAAGGACACTAACACAAGTGCTACATAAATCTACCATTTTCTATTCCCTTCTGCATTATAAACATTCTATTTATCTATCTATCCATACAATATGTGATCTGAATTATCTGTAATGTGCAAAACAGTTAGTTTCAGGCAGAACCTACTGTACCACATTGTTTAAATAAAATAGTTCTTAGAAGTAATGTGTGATGTGTTTTCTTTGTGTGCCTTTAGTTCTGTTTCTATATGCAAAGGATAGTAATAAAGCACATCATGTGGCTTCTGATAACCATAAAATGAATCCATCTGAATACAAAACAGAGATATAAGAGAAAAAACTAAACAGTCCAAATTACATGGAAACTAGCTACAAGCTAAGCCATTAATGCAACTGATATTGTCTCTACTTCTGTCCTATTATTTCTTACTGTAAGTAAGGAATCATAACATCATGTTTACACAATATTAGTCAAATTAGCAAATATCTATATCTACATAGTTTTCCCCTGTTCAACTCACTTACCTGGCATCCATCATATATTGCCTTGAGTTGGGGGGTGCGGGTGTGGGATAGCTCCTCTTCATTGTCTGCACGGAACTTCAGTGCCCGATTGTGGTTTCTCCCTGAGACATCATACCAAGCTGCCGATTGCTGGCAATTATAGGTGAAATTTTGACGTCCTGTGGCACTCAACAATCTTAGGAAAGTCATCTGCACCACATGAACAGGATTCCCATCCGCATCTATATATTGGAACTGCCAGAATCAAAGGAAAATAAATTTTTTCTTTACAGAAGTTGAACATTTTATATTTTCTGAATGTGCCATGATGACTAAAATAAAATGATTTGCAATTCATATACAGATCAGTTACATTTGAGTAAAGTATAACTAGTAGCCTAAGAAATATATGTTAATGGAATATTAAACTTAAACATTTTCAATCATACATGTGGGAGAACACTATGTAAACATACATACACAGACACACATTACATGACAAAAATGTTAAAATAGTTTGTGAAACCAAAAACTACATGCATGATTGTGCATTACTTGTTCTTGAGATATAATACCTTTTAAAATACCCTCTTTTCTGATGCAAAAAGAAAAAAAATACTTTAATGTCCTTTTAAGATGAACACTGATGCTTGATAAGTCTGAACATCCTTTTTACAGTTACTCATATTGGAAGGCTACAGTGAATAACCAGATAATGTATTATTTGTGGCACTTTGATTGGTCTGATTTTCAAATAGTCACACACAGTTACAGTGATGCAAAATGACGTTAGAAACATATTTAAAGCAATACTAAACCCACATTTTTTCTTTCATGATTTGGATAGAGCATGCCATTTTAAGC
This sequence comes from Bombina bombina, assembly GCF_027579735.1. Taxonomy (NCBI): domain Eukaryota; kingdom Metazoa; phylum Chordata; class Amphibia; order Anura; family Bombinatoridae; genus Bombina; species Bombina bombina. The sequence continues at coordinate 754,627,648 of NC_069504.1, forward strand.
AGCTTTCTAATTTACTTCTATTATCAATTTTTCTTTGTTCTCTTGCTATCTTTATTTGAAAAAGCAGGAATAAAAGCTTTGGAGCCGGTCGATTTTAGGTTGAGAACCTGGTTTGCGCTTGCTGATTGGATGGCTAAATGCAAGTACTAATTAGCAAGCCCTATAGGCCGGCTCCAAAGCTTTCATTCCTGCCTTTTCAAATAAAGATAGCAAAAGAGCGAAGAAAAATTGATAATAGGAGTAAATTAGAAAGTTGTTTAAAATTGCATGCTCTATCTGAATCATGAAAGAAAAAAAAATTGGGGTTCACTATCCCTTTAATATAGTGTTTAATCATCTAGGCTGTATTTTTTATGTTAGTAGGTACTCTTATATGTGTGAGATAACCAAAATGGCTTTATGCTAGAGTCGCCCGTGGATGAACAATTTAATAAGCAAGTTTAAATGCCAATATAAATACCTTTTTTCCTCTCTTAAATGTGCTATACCAGTCTCCTGCTGTTTCCTTACTCCATGCAGCAATCTTAACCTAGAAATAAAAAGGAATCAGAGAAAGGTATTCTATTGATAAATTATTATTTTTATAAAAAAAGCAGTATGGTGGCAAAGGTGAATGCTTCATAAAAGTATAAAACTGATCAAATGAAAGTGATGTAATGAAGTGAATTACTAACCGACTCAAACTTTTTGTCAGGGAATAGGCAGGTTTCTCCTCCAGCTGTAAAATTGCAGAACACTTTGAAGGCATCTCGGTTACATCCCTGATTTGGATCAATCCAGTATTCTCCTGCAAAAACAACAGTTAAGCTTCCCATGTCCTTAATTTCTCATAACTTTATCTATCACTTTCAGCATCAACTACCTGTAAAACCTTCTAATGTCTTCCATAGTTGAAGACTTGTGACAAACAGACAATGTCTATAACAAGTACTTAAAGATCACTAAAGCTAAAGCTTAGAACTTCTAGACAGTGACATGATGTATATATAGAACACAAGGTTGACAGTAGTTAAAAGTAGTGTCCCTTTAATTTACCCAATCTTTAAATTTAGATATATTAATTAACACATAACTGCTTCTTAAACGGTTTAAAAGATTCTACATAACAAGTCCTAGCTGTGTATTGTCTATTACATATTTTCGTACTCATAGATATTAGTTAAAGCTTGTATTTACCACTCCACATAATCACACTCACCGTCTTTATAATCTGGATGACACAGCTGGAGCTCTTTGCATGTTCGCCCTGGGCTATCTTTGGATCCCACCGGCCACCTCATCTGCTCCACCTCAACTTTTAGTGATCCTAGTGTTGCATATACTTCCTCCATTCCATCTGACATATAATCAGTGAAATCTTGGTCAGCCTGCTCTTCTGATTGCCGACGTCTCTTTCTGGTTCCCTCATATGGGAATGGTTCTATGACTTGTGCTGGAGAACCCTATAAAAAGGATTACAAGCCAATAAGATAATACTGATGATATACTCAACATCAATGGCTCTCATTTCCAATCCAATGGGGTTGTCATGCAAAAACTTTAAATTAAGTTTTAGTGTTTTTTGGCATTACAGTCCATTAGAAGTGCTGACTTTCTAATAAACTGATGATCGATATAACCAGAAAAATACAGTCTGATTGTATAAAAACAAGAAACACTATGAGAAACAGGCTTTTTTTCTGGCATATCAGAGGGGTTATTCATGGGAGTTCTTGCATAGTTACCTAGTAGCAAAAACAAAAGGAAAATATGACTGCTAATATATTCAATATATATACAGTATATACAGTATGTGTGTATATATATATATACTGTATATATACACTGTATATATATATATATATATATATATATATATATATATATATATATATATATATATATATATATATATATATATTCAATGATAATGTTGACTACCAAATGTGACTAACATGAACATGAGTAATTATGTTAAAAATATCAGTTTTGTAAGTAGATTTGTCTTTCAAATATTGATAGTTCATAGATTTGAGTTTTTAACCTTTTTTTAAACCAGAAATATATCATATTAATTATTAATTTGTGAACTTGGGTAAATGTACTGTTCAAAAAAGCCAAAATGTATTTTCTGGTGATCAACAGTTTTGAATTGGATAAATCCAAAAATTATAAGAAATATGTACCTTAATTAAATAATTATAATAAAAAAACATTGAAAAAGGAAAGAGCACTCAAATCATTTAGGTTCAAATGTTTGACAAAGACAGTTTCACGAGATATCACGAGGGTCTTGATATAGAAATACATTTATTTTGTTAAAGGGACACTGGACTCAATTTTTTTTCTTTCGTGATTCAGATAGGGCATGAAATTTTAAGCAACTTTCTAATTTACTCCTAATATCAAATTTTCTTCATTCTCTTGGTATCTTTATTTGAAATGCAAGAATGTAAGTTTAGATGCCGGCCAATTTTTGGTGAACAACCTGGGTTGTTCTTGCTGATTGGTGGATAAATTCATCCACCAATAAAGTGCTGTCCAGAGTTCTAACCAAACAAAATCTTAGATGCCTTCTTTTTCAAATAAACAGCTAGATTACGAGTTTTGCGTTATGAGTGGCTCGCTAATAACTTGCAAGTTATTTCCACCGCTCACCTTTAATAGTGCTGCTATTACAGGTTTGCAAAAACCCAGCGTTTGCGGGCGATATGGCTGCGTTGAGCTCCATACCGCACACAAATACCAGCGCTGCTTTGAGCTGCTTTGACGTGCTTGTGCACGATTTCCCCTAGACATCAATGGGGAGAGCTGGCAAAAAAAAGCCTAACACCTGCAATCGCGGAGTGTAAAGCTCTGTAACGCAGCCCCATTGATGTCTATAGGGAAAGAAAATGTATGTTTAAACCCTAACATAAAAACCACGTCTAAACACCCCTAATCTGCTGCCCCTGACATCGCCGACACCTACATTACACTTATTAACCCCTAATCTGCCGCCCCCAATGTCATCGCCGCCACCACTATACTAAAGTATTAACCCCTAAATCTCTGGCCTCCCACATCACTATCACTAAATAAATATATTAACCCCTAAACCTAACCCTAAGTCTAACCCTAACGTAACCCTAACCCTAACACCCCTAACTTTAACATAATTAAAATAAATCTAAATAAAACCTACTATTAATAGCTAAATAATTCCTATTTAAAACTAAATACTTACCTGTAAAATAAACCCTAAGCTAACTACAATATAACTAATAGTTACATTATAGCTATCTTAGGTTTTATTTTTATTTCACAGCTAAGTTTGTATTTATTTTAACTAGGTAGACTAGTTAGTAAATAGTTATTAACTATTTACTAGCTACCTAGTTAATAAATACAAATTTACCTGTAAATTAAAACCTAACCTGAGTTACACTAACACCTAACATTACAATAAAATTAAATAAATTAAATTAAAAAAATACATTTATCTAAATTACAAAAAATAATAAACACTAAATTGCACAAAATAAAAATAGAAATTATCAAAAAAACAAAACAAATTACTCCTAATCTAATAGCCCTATCAAAAAAAAAAAAAACCTAGCCTACACTAAACTCCCAATAGCCCTTAAAAGGGCCTTTTGCGGGGCATTGCCCCAAAGAAATCAGGTCTTTTACCTGTAAAAAAAAATACAAACAACCCCCCAACAGTAAAACCCACCACCCACACAACCAACCACCCAAATAAAATCCTATCTAAATAAACCTAAGCTCCCCATTGACCTGAAAAGGGCATTTGGATGGGCATTGCCCTTAAAAGGGCATTTAGCTCTTTTACATTGCCCAAAACCCTAAGGTAAAAATAATACCCACCCAATAAACCCTTAAAAAAACCTAACACTAACCCCCGAAGATCTACTTACAGTTTTTGAAGACCGGACATCCATCCTCATCCAGCCGGCGAAGTCTTCATCCAAGCGGCAAGAAGTCATCATCCAGGCGGGCAGAAGTCTTCATCCAGACGGCATCTTCTATCTTCATCCTTCCGACACGGAGCGGCTCCATCTTCAAGACATCTGGCGCGGAGCATCCTCTTCATATGGTCCCAGCCGTACACTGAAGATTCCCTTTAAGGGACGTCATCCAAGATCAGCCAATTGGAATTAAAAGGTAAAAAATCATATTGACTGATGCAATCAGCCAATAGGATTGATCTTCAATCCTATTGGCTGACCCAATCAGCCTATGGGATTGACCTTGCATTCTATTGGCTGTTCCAATCAGCCAATAGAATGTGAGCTCAATCCTATTGGCTGATTGGATCAGCCAATAGGATTGAAAGCTCAATCCTATTGGCTGATTGCATCAGCCAATAGGGGGTTTTACCCTTTAATTCCAATTGGCTGATAGAATTCTATGAGCCAATCGAAATTCAAGGGACGCCATCTTGGATGACGTCCCTTAAAGGAAACCTTCAGTGTATGGCTGGGACCGTATGAAGAGGATGCTCCGCGCTGGTTGTCTTAAAGATGGAGCCGCTCTGCGTCGGAAGGATGAAGAAAGTAGATGACGTTTGGATGAAAACTTCTGCCCGCCTGCAGGATGACTTTTTGCCGCTTGGATGAAGACTTCTCCCGGCTTCGTTGAGGACTTCTTGCCGCTTGGATGAAGACTTCTCCCGGCTGGATGACGATGGATGTCCGGTCTTCCAAAACTGTAAGTGGATCTTCGGGGGTTAGTGTTAGGTTTTATTAAGGGTTTATTGGGTGGGTTTTATTTTTAGCTTAGGGTTTGGGCAATGTAAAAGAGCTGGATGCCATTTTAATGACAATGCCCATCCAAATGCCCTTTTCAGAGCAATGGGTAGCTTAGGTTTTTTAGGTAGGTTTTTATTTGGGGGGTTGGTTGTATGGGTGGTGGGTTTTACTGTTGGGGGGTTGTTTGTATTTTTATTTGCCAGGTAAAAGAGCTGATTTCTTTGGGGCAATGCCCCGCAAAAGGCCCTTTTAATGGCTATTGGCAGTTTAGTTTAGGCTAAGGGGGGGCTTTTTTTTATAGGGTTATTAGATTAGGTGTAATTAGTTTAAATATTTGATAATTTCCTTTTTATTTTGTGTAACAGTGGTTTTTTTTTGTAATTTAGTTAATTGTATTTCATTAATGTAATTTTTTAATTTTAGTGTAATGTTAGGTTTAACTGTAAGACAGGTTAGTTTTTTTTTCACAGGTAAATTTGTATTTATTTTTACTAGGTAGCTAGCAAATAGTTAATAACTATTTACTAACTACTCAATCTAATTAAAATAAATACAAACCTACCTGTGAAATAAAAATAAAACATAAGCTAGATACAATATAACTATTAGTTATATTGTAGCTAGCTTAGGTTTTATTTTACAGGTAAGTATTTATTTATTTTTAAATAGGAATAATTTAGGTATTAATTGTAATTTTTATTTGGAATTATTTTAATTATGTTAAAGTAAGTGGGTGTTAGGGTTAGGGTTACGTTAGGGTTAGACTTAGGGTTAGGTTTAGGGGTTAATAACTTTAGTATAGTGGCAGCGACATTGGGGGCAGCAGATTAGGGTTAATAAGTGTAGTTAGGTGGTGGCGATTTTGGGGGCAGCAGAATAGGGGTTAATAAAAGTAATGTAGGTTGCGGCGATGTTAGGGACAGCAGATTAGGGGTTAATAAGTGTATGTAGGTGGCGACAACATTAGGGGCAGCAGATTAGGGGGTAATAATATTTAACTAGTGTTTGCGATGCTGGAGTGCGGTGGTTTAGGGGTTAATATGTTTATTATAGTGGCAGCGATGTCCAGAGCGGCAGATTAGGGGTTAATAATTTTATTTTAGTGTTTGCCATGCGGGAGGGTCTCGGTTTAGGGGTTAATAGGTAGTTTATGGGTGTTAGTGTACTTTTTAACACTTTAGTTATGAGTTTTATGCTACAGCTCTGTAACGTAAAACTCATAACTACTGACTTTCAGGTGGCGGTACAGATCTTGTAGTTATAGGCTGTACCACTTTTTGGCCGGACAGGCAAACTCGTAATACCAGCGCTATGGAAGTCCCATTTTGAAAGGTGCGTTGTGTGACGGCCAATAAGGTATGCGGTACAGCTATACCTACAACACCTGTAATACCAGCGGTAGTGAAAAAGAGCCATAACGCTGCTTTTTCACTCATAACGCACAACTCGTAATCTAGCTGAAAGATAGCAAGATAACGAATAAAAATTGATAATAGGAGTAAATTAGAAAGTTGCTTAAAATTGCATGCTCTATCTGAATCACACAAAAAACATTTTTGGGTTCAGAGTCCCTTTAAGTCAAATGAGAAGATGACATTTCTTTGGCAGATGAAACAATAGAATACATATGAATTCCATGTTAGTTAAGTTAAGGTACTTTAGACACTGAAGAAGGGTGAATACCTATATGCAGCTGAAAGTATTTTATTATAATTCACTTAACAGGTAATGTGACTTACTGGAGGTCCTGGTTGTCCAGGTTGTCCAGGATCCCCTCTAAGACCCATAAGACCCTGTAAAAAGATATGGTTAAATGATTTGACACATTTCATAAATGTTGGTGCAGTTTATGTCCATAAACTGTTTAACATGGACTGTAGTGTTACAGGAAAGGTACTTACTGGTGATCCTTTAGATCCTTTCTGGCCAGCTGGTCCCTAAAGATATAACAAAATTATTATTGTTAATTGGATCAATAACAATATCTATTAATCACAATAAAATGTAATTACTAATCTTTTTTTTTAATAAGTATTTATTGATAAATCTGAACTTCAAACAATGAATAGGTTACACTGATGTATAGGTGTAGATTTATGTAGGATCAAACAGACATGATCCGCTGTAGCAAATCATGTCTGCTCAACCTCGCTAAATTTAACATTACACAAGAAAATGCTTGTGCAATGCCGCCCCCTGCTTACCGTCGCTAGTAGGGGCCGTCAATCATTCAGATTGGATCGGGATGATTAAAAAAGTTAACGATATTACCAGGTGTATTAAATGAAAGATTAAATGTCAGATAGATGTATTCTAGTTCACTCAGGGTAATGATACTGTATATTAGTTGTGATTAAACACCAATGTATTGGTACTCCTAGTAGGACCTATATAAGGTCTTTATTGAGTGCCTATAAATAGTGAGTATAATACTCCATTGGTTATGTTTAAGTCAAATAGGATAATAAGTAAAGTATCATAAGGGCCTTCGAAAAAGCCGGTATAGCCGGCGAAACATGTCAGGAGCAGGGGATATTGGGACCCCTCAGTTTTAATCTAGCAGCACTAGTTTAGTTGTAATTATACATATCTGAGCTGACGATGATCGTATTCTCAGATTAGTCAGATAGTCTTATTCACCGGGGAGTAGCCCTTTATTACAGCATTAGAGACTAATGTCTCTCACACTTGATACTTAGTATCTGCTTCATACTGGGGGATACTATTCGTCAAATTCTCTTGTTGTTACAGCTAACTTAGACTCTTATGTGTTTAGTATGTGTTACACTATCAAGTTAACAACATCATCAGTTCTATAATTTTTGTCACAATGTATGAACGGGCAGTTCGCTGCACAGCATAACATCTATCTACTTATTAACTGGTATCTACAAGCATCTAACAAAGAACTTGGTGTTAAGCTATAAAATAGCACAAAAATTAGCAATTGATGTTACCTAACATAAAAGGGCAGATCTTGCATAAACAAAATATATGCTTGCACACTGAGCTGTTATTTATAAGCGTCTAACCAACGATAAAATGACTAATTGCAAACAGCATTTACTCTGCAATGTCTATCACTATATATAAACGGACAAGACGCTGCGAAGTATAATACCTGTCATCACAATTAATGATCATTTACAAGTACTCAACCAAAGATAACCTTGGCTGTTAATACATAGGTTGAACAACCAGCAGACCTTTAGTAACATAAAGCACGTAAGCTGTTTAGTTATCTGTCATAACGATCCTATATTGTACATTATGTAACGTGCCTAAACTTGAAATCTCCGTTATACATATAACTACATGCTAGCAAGCTACTATACTATTCACAAACAACAACCAAGTGTATTTATTTTCATATACAATACTACCTTGCTTTAGATGGCTCTCTATTATGATGCCACTAAGCTGAAATAATACACCTGCACAATATCATTTCTTACTAATTAGAGATGATATAACAACCTCATACACTATTTAGGATTAATCATTTGTAAGGTAGTACTGAGGGGCTACATTGTACTCAATAAGTATCAGGTTTTAGCATATTTTGTGATAATATGGAGCTATATAGCTAACGAACAATTGTATTGCCTAAAAACGATTACCTACAGGGCCCCTATGATACTCTACTTATCATCTTATTTGATTTAAACATAACCAATGGGGTACTATACTCATTATCTATAGGTACTCAATTAAAACCCTATATAGGTCCTATAGGGAGTACCAACACATTGGTGTTTAATCACAACTAATATACAGTATCATTACCCTGAATAAACTACAATATATCTAACTGACAACCAATTTTATACCTCCATGATAACTGAAGTGTTATATAGCTAACAAACAATTGAATTGCCCAAACAACGATTACTCACAGGGCTCTTTTGATACTTTACTTATTATCCTATTTGACTTAAACATAACCAATGGAGTATTATACTCACTATTTATAGGCACTCAATAAAGACCTTATATAGGTCCTACTAGGAGTACCAATACATTGGTGTTTAATCACAACTAATATACAGTATCATTACCCTGAGTGAACTAGAATACATCTATCTGATATTTAATCTTTCATTTAATACACCTGGTGTATTAAATGAAAGATTAAATGCACAATAACCATAGATGTCATGGGCCATAAAGATGCTCTGGGTATTTCTGCCTGTGGTACAGGTAATATCTTGGTGGTGCAGGGCGAGGCAGGGATCTGTGTCTTTTTTTGTATATATATATATATATATATATATATATATATATATATATATATATATATATATATATATATATATACCACAGCATACGATAATAACTGAATAACAGAGGGAGCGAGTGCTATTAATGTGTACACTTTTTTTGCATCCTTCTTTGGTTGTATTAGTTTCATGTAAATTGGTACACAGCACCCCAGGGCAACATTGATTATTAACAAGGCCAAGCCGATACGATTATTAGCCCTACCCTCTATACCAATAGGAGTGCCATCACACCCCCCCTTTTTCTTGAAAAAATTAAGGAGCAGCGATCTTACGACCACTGCTTCTTAACTTCAGTCTCTGGCGGACCAGAAACGATCGGGGCGGAAGCAGCATAATGTTTACAAAAAAAGTACAAAAAAGGCCAGTATCTATATAAGTACTTTCACAGTTATTGTTAAAGAAAATACAATATTTAGATTATGGATTTCCACTCTACTCATTGGGGCCAATTTATTAAGGGCCGAATGGCACTGAATGCCCCTGTTTCCGTGTGAGCCTTTAGGCTCGCCGGAAACAGGAGTTAAGTAGCAGCAGTCTTAAGACCGCTGCTCCTTAACTCGTACACCTCCCCTGAGGCTGCGGACATCAATCTGCTCAATCTCATACGATCGGGTTGATTGGCACCCCCTGCTAGCGTCCGATTGGCCGCAAATCTGCAGGGGGTGGCATTGCACAAGCAGTTAACCAGAACTGCTTGTGCAATGTTAAATGCAGACAGCATATGCATATGCGTATGATTTTGTGTTTTCCCTTTATAGCGCTCCCTCCCTATAAGTACTTTTTAGCTAATGTACTGCTGTATGTACACAAATGAACAGATAATTACCGAAAGTCCGGAGGGACCGGGTGGCCCATTAGGTCCTGATGCCCCTGTGATACCCTTATGGAAAAAAAGGAGTTGTTACCCATGAGGCTGAACATTTAATACAATATATAATATAACTATAGTACACATAAATTAATTAAACCCACATTTTTCTTTTACGATTCAGATAGAAAGTTGCTTAAAATTGCACGATCTAATTTACTCCTTTTATCAATTTTTCTTCATTCTCTTGCTACAGCATTCTCTTATTCAGCACCCTGGATAGCACTTGTTGATTGGTGGCTACATTTAGTCACCAATCAGCAAGCGCAAACCAGGTGTTGAACCAAAAATGGGCCAGCTCATAAGCTTACATTCTTGTTTTTTCAAATAAAGATATCAAGAGAATGAAGAAAAACTGATAATAAGAGTAAATTAGAAAGTTGTTAAAATTGCATGCTCTATCTGAATCACAAAATTTGGGTTTAGAATCCCTTTAATAAAAAACATCACTTATATTGGGCAACATGGTATTTAGTTAGCCTAAAAACATGCTAATGTTATTAGAAGATGTGTCTTGTACATTAATCTGATTCTTTGACAAATACAGAAAGGCACATGTTTAGCATTCAAATATGGGTCTTGCAATATAAATACTGTATCAAGTTAAATAACGTACAGTATCTCCCTTAGGTCCTGCTACTCCTTGATTTCCAGCTGGACCTCTGTCTCCCTTTTCTCCCATTTCTCCTGGAGGTCCTATTAGTCCTATTAATCCAGCGTGACCCTGTGGAAAGAGAGTGTATACTTTTGATGCATCTGTTATTTATTTATGGTCTACTCTAGAGGATAAAGGAAAAAAATTAAGTGAATAGCTGGAATCTTTATATTATTGAAAGTAAAATTGTTCAGGTCAGTTCTTGAAGTAAATTTACATAATATACAATGTATTTTTCATATCTTGTAACATTGAAATAAATTATTGAGTATCAATAGTCCATAAATGGCAATTTGTATCTACATAGGCTTTTGAAAAGTCATTTGTTATACATATTACATGAGCAAAACATAAACCCCTGCGGGTTTTAGAAAGAATTATTTCTTACCTTATCCCCCTTAAATCCTGGGTCTCCTTTCAGACCTGGCAAACCAGAGGGGCCCTAAAGAGATATGTAGTCGCATACATGAATATACAAAATCTTGAAATTCATCACTATCATGACATCTCACTGGTCACATAATTTAAGATCATAAATTTATATCTTATTATCAGTTTAAATATATTACCATTCAAGACTAGCATCATTCTTACCATGCTATGGAATTTTTAATAATGTCTCATCTACCAACATGTACCTATCAATCTATCTGTCTTTCTGGCGGTCAATCTATCTAACTGTCTATCTATCCCACTCTCTATAATTGCCTGCATCTAAATATATTATGCTGTATTGCAAGCCATACCTAACTAAATGGCCCTGTTGTGATTTCAGTCCTGTCTGTATCCTATCTGACGCATAAGACTGCTGTTCTTTAGTATGTACAATAGAGTTTTTGCCCACAATGCCCTTTTCTTTAAGCTTTCCCAAAGCTTTGCTGCATATCATCACATTCATGTTTACAGTCACTTACCATAGGGCCAGGAGGTCCTGTCTGTCCAGGTGCACCTAACAATCCTGGTTCACCCTGCAAAAATAGGATTATAATTATTTTTAATTGCTAGCATGTACATATACAGCACTAATATAAATCATAATTTTGGTTTGCTTCTGTTATAGACAATAATTATGACATGCGTTATATATGAGCTGCTTAAATGATTTATATGTGCTATATAAGTTTATAGATGGTCAAAATTTGCCACTTCCTTACACAACTAAAATTGTAATCCACTCTTATCATCTCCCATCTTGATTACTGCAACTCTATCCTCTCTGTTCTTCCTAGCTGCTGTCTATTTCCTTTACAGTCTATAATGAATATCTCTCCCAGGCTCAGCTCCTCATCTGCTGCACTTCTCAGCCAATCCCTTCACTGGCCTCTCTCTAACCTCCAGAATAAAACACTAAGGGCTAGATTTATCAAGCCCCTGCGGCAGCAAGTTCTCACAAGAACTTGCTCGCAGCGATTTATCAAGCAGCGGTCACCAGACCGCTGCTTCCCTAACATCTTCGCCACATCTATTCTGGTGAAATTCAATCTCCTCGGTCGAGTCCGAGCGAGGAGATTGACAGCTCCTGCCCGTGCGTGATTGGCTGTGCGCGGGCAGGGGGCGGGATTGCACGCGAGCGCAAAATTGCGCTTGTGTGCAATGTTAATTACCTGCGGGTAATTGCGCCCCGCCACAGGGTTGATAAATCTAGCCCTAAATTCTGACTCTGACATTCAAGGTCCTCAATAACACTGCTCCTGGAGAAAAGGTCTGAGACATAGAGATATCTCAGACCTTTTCTCCAGATACTCTTCTTCCCATCCCCTTTGCTCTTCTTATGACCTTATTCTCTCCCCCTCTCGTGTTACCTCTTCACATCGCAGTCTACAGGACTTCTCCAGATTGGTCCCTATCTTGTGGAACTCTGACTCCACAAGACTCTCTCCTAGTTTTCAGGTTTCAAACTCTCCTTAATGTCTCTGCTCTTCAGGAATGCATACACTATTAACTAACATTTTCTTATCTCAGTTCTTCTCCTTCTTTTGTCCTCCCCTAAACCCCCTTAGCATGAAAGCCTATGAGCCCAGCTGTTTTGTAGATAACCCTCATGACAGTTGATTTACAATGCTACCTTGCATATTAGACGTATGTTTATAGAGCTGCAGAATCTGTTGGCGCTCTATAAATAACTGATAATACAAATATATACTGTATATATATATATATATATATATATATATATATATATATATACAATAGAGTAGTGCAAATTATTGCCCTGCTGGTATAACAATAAATTATGAAAACTCAGTGCTACCAATGAATATGTTAAAGGGACAGTCAACACCAGAATTTTTGTTGTTTAAAAAGATAGATAATCCCTTTATTACCCATTTCCTGGTTTTGTTTAACAACACGGTTATATCAATATAATTTTTACCTCTGTGATTACCTTGTATCTACGCATCTTCTAACAGACCCTTGATCACATGATATTTTATTTATTATCTATTGACTTTCATTTTAGCCAATTAGTGCACTGTCTGCCACAAACCACGGGTGTGATCACAATGTTAACTATATGGCTCACAAGAACTTGCTCTCCCCTATTGTAAAAATCAAATAAAAAAGCATGTGATAAGAGGCGGCCTTCAAGGGCTTAGAAATTATCATATGAGCCCTCCTACGTTTAGCTTTCAACTAAGAATACCAAGAGAACAAAGCAAAATTGGTGATGAAAGTAAATTGGAAAGTTGTTTAAAATTACATGCCCTAGAAAATTGTCTGTTCTAGGCATGCCCTAGGTTCCGGGGGAGGAGCATGTGTGGAAGCTCAGGTGAACACCTGCTCTGCTATTCCCAGTGAGCTGCTGGCGGGGGAAATTCGCGCCTGAAAAGCCCAGAGCTTGGGCGGCTTGCTAAGTTCAGCAAATCATCACTACCGGAGCCTCAATAGTGCTAAACCAACGCACTAAATTGAAGGGTACAAGGGGTAAATAAGACTGATTGCTAAAACATCTACCTGCATGTATACGGGTCCCCTTCAATTCTCCCCTGCTCACTTATTGCAAAGTATTGGTAAAGATACGCTAAACTAATAGAACAATTGGAGCAGGAGCGTTCCTTTTTCTTCCCCCTAGCAGAGATCCTGTCTGAGGGGGGAAGGGAGATGCCTGAAAGTCAACCGAGACGAGAGGATCAGGAATGACCTGATAGAACAATCAACAGGTACCTGGTGACAGCACGCATCTATGTGGGAGCCCCAGTGTTGAGAGCCGGAGGCGAGTCCCTGTGTACCTATCTTGCTGCAGAGACATCAAGCGGAGAAGCCCAGTCCTGACCAAGTCCTGTGCAGAGTCATCTCCCCCCTCCCACCGCTGCTGCGTGAGGGGGCCTGGCACGGAGGCACGGAGGTCAGGTGACCAAGACGCAGACGGAGAGGCTCGAGTGACGGTAACCTAGAAAGGAGCATGCAGGCATCACGCATGCTGTGTTAGCCGAGGTAACTGGGTCCTGGACAAGCAGATTGACAGGGGTTGGCGGCGGCTGGCTGCAACCGGCGACTGGAGGAACCCTTGCTTCTTCTCTCTCTCATTATACCCTGTGGCTGCTTCCCCGGGAAAAGGAGGGCTTGGCTGTAAATCAGCTCTAAGCATATGGACTACGCTCACACTCTTCAGGGCAGGAGCCCCCCTTAAGCTTTTGGAAGTAGCAGTCCCGGCTGTGTGTCCCTCTCACCGATGTTGCATGAGGAAGCTGCTGCCGGCCTTTTGGGGAGAAGTACAGCCACAGGTTTACCACGTCTAAATGACTGGGTCAGGTACTTTTTTTGACATTTCTCTCTGTTTTTTTTTTTCCCCTGGGTAGATCTGGACAAGGGGGTTAACCCCGAACGATTTACTGGACAAATTGGGTCAAGCTGGCCCTGAGTGAAGTGTTATATGTGTATCTCATGTGGGGGAGATAGAGGAGAGGAAGAAGGGGGAGACTCCTCTGTCAACCTCGGTTCAGGGAACCATATGATAAACAAACTTCTTCTTACAGGAGATTGGGAAAATACAATAAGCCTGATTTGGGATGTATTAGTATATCTAAAGTATCACTGTTAACCTGTGTAAAATTTTACCACATGTCAAGAGTCCCACGTCTAAAAAACCCTCAATCCAAAAGAGGCCAGACTGTTTAAGGGTAATAAGGGTACTTTGGTTATGTATCATGCAATAATAGAAATATGAAACTGGTGAACTAATTTGGTGATAGGCCTTATACATACGATAAAAGGGGCATACTCTGTGACAAAGGTAATATAACTGTGACATATAGGATAACTGTGTTATAACTAAGGTACTGTGAAAACTGTGATACCAGGGTCTATGTATTAGTTGGATCACGGTGCAATTGTGTTATGGTCACTCCTCAATTGTGTTATTTGGGCTAATGGTAACACGATTTAAGCAAAAACTGATGTTTTTCCCACCAAAGGTATTGTTATTAATTTTTTGAAATAGACATTGGGGGTGCAACACGTTCAGCTCTGAAACTCCCTATTAGATTGGGAGACGTTACAGAGAGCATATCAGAAAGGGTAGTAAAAATTTAGCTGCCTAGGTTCAAATCAGGATTAAACAAGCTTTCACTCTAAGTCAGTAAGCTGCCTGTAAAAGTAGCATAGGAGAGGAGAAAGAAAGGGGAGGAAAGGGGAAAATGCTGTTCCTTACGTTATATTGAAATATAGCTAACTCTCTGTATTAACTAAATTAAAGCAAAGGTTCAAAGGGTCAATTTAATCAAAGGTAATAACAGACTCTTGAGCAGTGATATCAACTATTTTATATAAAACTCCAAGGGTTAAAAAAAAGGGAAAGAAATTTTTTTTTTTTTTTTTTTTTTTTTGGCCTGGGAGAGATTGTAGCCCCCCACGGCTGGTGGGAGGACCTGCTCCCGCCCCAGATCTCTTCTCTCTTTCTTCCTTTTGGAGAGGGAGGGGGAGAAGAAGGGGGAACAGTAATAACTTTGCCCTGACAATAATTACAAGCAGGAGATAGGGTTAGTATAAGTGGTAAAAGCTTTCAAGAGCAAATACTGAACACAGAGAGCCAGGAGGAGAGATGGGGTTAAACGGAGATTCACTTTTTTTCCTTGTGTCGCCTTTTTCTGTCAATTTCTCGGTGTCTTAAAATTCACTTTTGTTGGAGTTGCACATTTAATCACTAAACTCAGACTCCTTATTGGAGTCTGTCTACTAATAATAAC
The DNA here is from genome assembly GCF_027579735.1 of Bombina bombina. Lineage (NCBI taxonomy): Eukaryota > Metazoa > Chordata > Amphibia > Anura > Bombinatoridae > Bombina > Bombina bombina. The sequence continues at coordinate 754,643,370 of NC_069504.1, forward strand.
ACGTTAATTTTTTTTTTTTTTTTGTTTTTTGTTTTTTGTTTGTTTTGTTTTTTCACATTTTTCTCAGTATCTCCCCCAATTGTCTATCACCATCACATACAATTCCTCACATCTTTCCCTACCACTCCCCCTGCGGTCCCCTCCCCCCTTTCCCTTCTCTTTTTTTTTTCCCTTCACCTAAAACAACACTGGAAAATTTAAAACTAAGAGCACAGCCCTAGATCACAGGTTGGTCTATTGCACATGGATAAATTCCTAAATATTCACTGTAAAACCCCCTCTCCAACCATGGCGAATAGAAGTAAAGATAAGAAAACAAAAAGCTCAATAAATACCTCAGTGGATACTAATCTAGCTCCCAGCAATCCTCCATATGTTAGCGAATCCTCAAACACTCAAGCCTTGGTGGATAGTATCTTAGAAGCGTTGGCCCCTAAGTTTGACACTCTGAGGTTGGAGATCAAGCAAGATATGAGGTCACTTACACAAGAACTTAGGCAGTTCTCTAACAGAGTACAAGAACTTGAACAAAGGGTTTCAGATCTTGAAGATCTAACAGCCACATATACTACAAGATCTAAAACCAATGAAGCCACAATTGAAAAACTCCAAATTAAAATTGAGGACTTAGAAAACCGTTCGAGACGGAATAACTTTAGAATCATAGGAGTACCAGAGGAGAAGCAATACGAAAATCTAAATAGCTTCATCACTGAAACATTAGTGCAACTACTCAAAATTCCAACTACATACCCTAAAATTATTATCGAAAGAGCCCACAGATTGGGGAGACCTGCCCCAGATAACACAGGTAAAGTTAGACCAAGACCAATCATAGTTAAACTATTGAATTTTCAGGATAAAATCAGTCTCTTCCAATATTATCGTAAAAACCAGCCCATTTCTCTGGGGAACTCCAGTATCTACCTGTTCCAGGACTTCTCGGTTGAAACGGCAACCAAGAGAAGGGAGCTATCCCCAACATGCACTAAACTCATTAACTTGGGTATACGGGCCACCCTGACCTATCCAGCAAGGCTCAAAGTGTGGATTAAGGATGAAATTCACTATGCCGATACGGCTAAAGAGGCGAGCGAACTTTTAGTTAAACTAAAAATCCTTTGAAGAATTAAAAAGATTTAAATAAAAATTGTAATAGTCGATATTCATTAAGAAATGGCTCAAGATTATGAGTATGTCTCCCTTTCGTCTTCCCCCCCCTCGCCGCTCTTGTCTTTTTTTTTTTTTTTTTTTTTTTCTCTCTCTTTTTTTCCTTTTTTTCCCCCCTTATTTTAACTTAAAAATATGGCAAGGTTAGAAAATATCACATTTGTCTCATGGAATATTGGGGGTCTTACATCCCCTATAAAAAGGAAAGCAATTTTAAACCAATTGAGAAAGTTAAAGTCTGATATAGTATACCTCCAGGAAACGCATTTAAAAATTGAAGAAACCAGGAAACTAAAGAAATCCTGGGTAAAGGAGGTAATGGCCACTCCAAGTTTAAATAGGAAAAGAGGCGTAGCCATACTTCTGGGGAAAAAGATAATGGCCAATGGTCTAGAGATTCTCAATACTGAGGTAGACCCAGAGGGGAGATTTATCTTGTTAAAAATTAAGGTGGCAAAAACTATATACACATTATGTAATCTATACGCACCTAATGTGATAGACTCAACTTTCTGGGACTCCCTATTAACTAAAATAATGCTATTTCAGGAAGGTTTCCTGATCTGCGGGGGTGATTTTAACATGGCCCCACAATATCCGTTAGATAGACTAAGATCAGTGGACAATCAAGTCAAAAATAAAAGAGACAACCTGGAGAACAAGATTTTTAAAAAAATTACTCAGAATTTGGCAGTAAAAGATATTTGGAGACTGCAAAACCCAGAATTAAGAAATTTTACATGCCTATCTAGGGCCCATAAATCATTTTCCAGAATTGACCTATTTTTGTTGGACATCAAGCTCCTTGAGCGGAAAGTAATGACAGAGATCTTACCTATTTCCCTCTCGGACCATGCGCCTATTGTGCTTCAGTTTCAGGAACCAGATAAGAGATTTAAACAAGCACGCTTTTTTTTTCCAAGATATTTATCAAAAGATTTAAAATTTAAAAACTGGCTTAATTTGAAATTTAAAGAATATGCGGAGCACAATGCTGACTATTGCAAGCATCCGATGATATTCTGGGAGGCTGCAAAAGCCGTTCTAAGGGGTGAAATAATATCTTACATGGCTAATATTCAGAAAAAAATCAAATCTAGAGAGAAGGAAGTGATTAGCTCATTAACCAATTCTTATAATCACTATCTTCTAGACAAATCAAGGGGTAATTGGCTAAAATACATAAAGGCTAAAAACGAGAGAGACACGTATTTAATCTATCAGGCGTCTCAAAAAGAATTGAAACTCGAAGCCAAACTCTACAGATTTGGAAACAAAACGGGTAAGCTCCTGGCCAATCTAGTAAAAGGAACCAAAGGATCAGCCGTGATTGATGCACTTCAACAGGAAGGCAAAAAAATAACTAGGTCAGAAGAGATAGCGGATATCATATTAACATATTATAAGGAGATATACTCGTTCAAAAAATCAGACAAGACTCAATCTGCTCAATTTTGGGGACAGTTGACACCCCCATCTTTAGCGAGGGAAGAGTTAGAAATTTTAAACGCCCCTATTAGCGAATTGGAGATAGAGAATGTCATAAATAAACTCGCATTTGATAAGGCTCCTGGCCCAGACTCATTGCCTAATGAATTTTATAAAATTCTTTCACCATTAATAGCTCCAAATCTTTGTAATCTATATAACGCAATTTACATAGATGGGATTTCAATTCCACCCTCTTTCTCGGCTTCGAACACTATATTAATACCCAAACAAGGCAAAGATCCCACCTTAAAAGAGTCATATAGACCTATAGCGCTATTGAACATAGACTATAAGATCTTAACCTCCATTTTAGCAAACAGATTACAAGCTATCCTACCTTCCATTATACATAAAGACCAAGCAGGCTTTCTCTACAAACGCAACTCATCAGCAAAGATAAGGGAAGTTCTGTTGACGGTAGAGTATTTTAATACAGGGGAAGGCAGCGAGGGGAGGGAGGACATCCCTGACCAGGCAGTCATTTCAATAGATGCGGAAAAAGCATTTGACTCGGTTCATTATGATCACATAACAGAGACCTTAACTAAATTTGGGTTTGAAGGTAAATTTTGTCAATTGATTAAAAATTTATACAACAAGCCATTTACGAGACTGCTGGTCAATGGCGACCTTACGCCAGGGATTACTCTGGAGAGGGGAACTCGACAGGGGTGTCCTCTCTCCCCCCTGCTTTTTGATATCTCAATAGAGCCCTTAGCTATGATGATACGACACCAATTGGAAGGCATAAAAATACGAAATAAGGAGCTCAAAATTGCATTGTATGCAGACGATATTCTTCTCTACATAGCAAATATAAAAGACAATCTCCCAAAGTTATTACTGATCATTAAACAATTTGGAGCTTTTTCAGGCTATAAAATCAACAATTCAAAATCAGAAATGCTCTGGCTGAGAAAAAATAAAGAATCACCATTAAACATACCCTTCAAAATGGTGTCAGAGGCTTTTAGATACCTAGGTGTCGTAATTCCATCTAACATAGATAAGCTCTATGAACTTAACATCTCCCCAATTCTTAAGGATATTAAACAGAGCTTAATAAACTGGCAAAGCCTCCCTCTGTCTATGTCTGGTAGGATAGCCTTGTTTAAGATGATATTACTCCCAAAATTGTTATATATTCTCCAAAATGTTCCAGTAATTCTTAAAGGGAAAGACATCCGGCAGCTGAATGCGGTAGTGAGAAAATATATATGGCAGAACAAAAAACCAAGAATTGCGTTTTCCAAATTACAATTACCAAGAAACCAGGGGGGTCTTGCACTACCGGATGTGTGGTTGTATAATATGGTTTATCTGGCACGTATTGTGGCGGATTGGATTTTTGCCAAAGACTATGTAACAAACAATGAGTTAGAAATCAATATTTGCTATCCATTTCTACCAGTAGCCTTAATACACTGCAAATCCAAACTAATTCCCCAGGAGCTGAAATCATTTAAAACAATTTATAATCCTATACAAAGTTGGTGGAAAATGGGCAAGCTCCTATTGTTAGACTGTAATGTATCTAAGTTTGTTCCATTTCGGGGCAACCCGAAGTTCCCGGCTGGCTTAGAATCAGCAACATTTCAAAGATGGCACAGGGTCGGCCTGGATAGGGCTATTCAGTTCATGGATAGTGAGAATCAAGTGGTTAAAACATACGAATCACTTAGGCAGGAGTTTGACATCTATAATAGAGAATTCTTTGCCTATCTGCAGGCCAGACACTTCGTAACAGAGCTCAGGAGAGAGGCTATTGGGGGATGGAATTGGGGGAGATTGGAGGTATGGTTAGATATGGTGAAAAATGGGCAGTTCTCCATTTCTCCTTGCTATTATTTGCTTGTCTCTCTTAAAGGCACAGCAAATCTTGAAAAACTCTCAGTTGAATGGAACAACTTAATACCAGAGAGGAATGTGGATGTCCAGTTGGTACAGGGCTCAATTACAAGAATAGCTCAGACCACATTATCCTCAACCTGGAGGGAATCACAAGTCAAACTGTTACATAGGGCGTATTTCACCCCGGAGAAAGGGTTGAAATGTGGGAACAATGAATTTAATAAGTGTCCAAAATGTTCAAAACATGCGGCGGATCTGGTCCATATGGTATGGAGTTGCCCGAGAGTGGGTCAATTCTGGAAAAAAGTAGAATATTGGTTAAAAAATACAGTGAAGATCCCTTCGTTTGAAATCTCTCTAAGTCATAGTGTTTTTCTGAGAAAAGACAGGGAAAAACTACACCCTCAACATAAATTAATCAATATGGTAGTGATTGCAGCTCGATATCTGATTTTTAAAAAGTGGAAATCGTCTGCAACTCCAACGGTTAGGGAGATCAAAAATTGTTTAAAAAAACAATGTATTTTAGAACAGCTGGACACTAACATGAATGATGAAGGGGACATTAGAAAGTTTTTCACAAAATGGTCTGCGTTTATTAAATTTTTCTCGGCAGTCGAAATAGACTATATGATTTTTCCATTTAGAAACTCGGAACTGGTACTACTGGGGGTATGGTAGCTCCTAGTGGGGGGCTTCCCCATATTTTTTTTTTTTTTTTTATTATTATTTCTTTTTTCTCCTTCTTCTCTCTCTCTCTTTTCTTCTTTTTTTTTTTTTTTTTTTTTCTCCTTCTCGGCGGAGGGGGGGGGGGAGGGAGGTAGGGAGGGTTATTAGGACTCAAGTGACAAACAGGACTTGTCCCAAAACTGGTCAGGAGTTGTGAAGCGATCAGAAACTGTGGGTAGTATATGTAAAATCAGTAGAGAAAATTAAGTTAAATTAGTTCATAGTTGATAGGAACCGACCTCAGAGTTGGGATCAGATTTTTATAATTACTGTGTTAGTAATTGTCAAATTTGTTTTGGTTTAGTTAATGGGTATTGTTAACACAGTTAAGTTCTGTTTGAATTTAATCTTATGTTGATGTTGGATATGGACGTTGCATGATGCAAACAATATGTTGAAATTTACTCTGCTGAATAATAAAGACAAATTTAAAAAAAAAAAAATTACATGCCCTATTTGAAAAATGAAAGTTTTTTTTGGATTTGACTGTCCCTTTAAGCTATTTCCTATATTTATAAGTCACACAGAAGACCAAATTTTACCTTAGAATAAATTTTGCTCGGATTTTATTTAATGAGAAAACTGTAATGTAAAATTTCAAAAAGCAATATAAAGGGATAGGTAGGATCTAAATCATGATAGTATTTTTTTACTTCCATATCCCTATTAATATGGTAAAATGTATCTAACCCTACAATAGTATACACAGTGATTGATTTTCACAGACTCATTTGCATATTTTCCTATTTGGCCAAAGCAAAGGACTCTAGAAACACGATTTCCACCAGGATTTTCAATGGGTGTATCTCTGAACTTTTCTTGATTTACTAAATATTGTAAAATTGTGCTAACAAAATCCAACCTGTCAGGATCCAACAAATCATCACCAATCTGGGAATTTTTACTTTGTTGCTTCTAAACAAGGCTTTTGCAGCATTACAGTTTTTAAAAAAAATATTATTCCTAAAAAGTAAACATTTTGTAATATTATACTTTGGGGTATGTCACTACCCACTACTAGAGTTGTGTACATTTTTTCCTATCCAACCAACTATGTATAGAGCAGCCATTTTTTTTGTTAACTTCAAAATAACATCAAAACATTATAAACAGCCTTAACTACCCTTTCATGCATAACAAATATATTTGTAACTATGGTTAAAGGGAGACTAAACCCTATTTTTTTATTTCATGATTCAGATACGTTCTAATTTACTCCTTTTATCAATTTTTCGTAGTTCTCTTGCTATCTTTATTTAAAAAGCAGGAATGTGATGCATAGGATCAGGCCCATTTTTGGTTGAGAACCTGGGTTATGCTTGCTTACAAGCGCTATCCATGGTGCTAAACCTAAAATGAGCTGGCTGCTAAGATTTACATTCCTGCTTTTTAAATAAAGGTAGCAAGAGAATGAACAAAAATTGATAATTGGAGTAAATTAAAAAGTTGCTTAAAATGTCATGCTCTATCTGAATCATGAAAACAACATTTTTTTAGTAGTATCCCTTTAAATAGTGTTCTTTCATATGTATGATAGAAATTTGTTTAATTTATAATCCCTTTAATCATATCTATAAATTCAGATGCAGGATACCATTGTTATATGGTATTTGTAATGTGATATTCTACTGGTACACATATGGTACTTACAGCAGGTCCAGGGATTCCCCTCATACCCTCTGATCCAGGTTTTCCTGGTGATCCTTGTGGCCCAACTGGTCCAGTCTTTCCAGGAGGCCCTTCGGTCCCAGCTTCACCCTATAATATATCAAACAATTAATAGTGCCACCACATCATCACACTGATAAAAATATTAACAAATATTTGTTCAGACTTCTAATTAAATTGTACTATACCTTAGTTCCTTTTTCTCCTTGCCTGCCTTCCTTGCCAGCTAGTCCCAGGGGTCCCTGAATTAGAAATAATGCCATATAATTACGTCATAAATGAGTGTATGGCCACAGACTCCATATTGCATAAGATGTGTGTGTATTTAATAATGCATGCCACTTACTCTTCTCCCAGGTGAACCAGTTGGTCCAGGTTCACCTGAAGGTCCAGGTGGTCCCTATAAAATGTAAAAGAAATTAGTCGTCTATTGATCAATGTCAGTACAAGTTAATGAGTAAGACTATATTCACTATATTCACATACTTTAGTTTGTCTTTCAGTGAATGAGATACATGTTTAGTTAATGGCGCAGTCTACTTGATTTTTATTGTTTAAAATATAGATAATTCCTTTATTACCTATTTCCCAGTTTTGCATATATATTGATACACTTTTTACCCATGTGATTACTTTGTATCTAATCCTCTGCACACTGCCCCATATCTCAGTTCTTTTGACAGACTTGCATTTTAGCCATACAGTCCTTACTCATAAATTAACGTCACAGGAGTGAGCACAATGTTATCTATATGGCACACATGAACTAGTGCTGTCTAACTGTAAAAATGGCAAAATGCACTAAGATAAGAGGAGACCTTAAACGGCTTACAAATCAGTTTATGAGCCTACCTAGGTTTAACTTTTAACAAAGAATACCAAGAGAACAAAGCAAATTTGATGATAAAAGTAAATTGGAGAGTTGTTTAAAATCACATGCCCTTTCTGAATCATGAAAGTTTACTTTTGACTTGACTGTCCCTTTAATATTTATTGTTTGTGTTTCTAATATGTTTTTTTTAGTTACTAGAGTTGATATAATTATGACTGTGCACCAATGTTATTTCAAAGTATGACTATTTTATAAAAAAATAAGTATTTGCCAGTCCCCATATTTTTACACGCTAGTGTAAATCAAACCTATCTTGACAAGAGCTAAAAAGCTAGAAATGGCTGTCAGAAATATCTAATTTGCATATCTTACCCAGAGTTCTCTGGTGCATTGATAACAATGTATACAGACCTCTTCTGCAGGGATACTTGCCTAGATGTGCTAATTGGATATACAATAACTTTAATAACATGAGTTCATTGAGCAACAAGCTTGTAATTGGCCGTAACTCTCAGCCTGTTTATGAATCTAGAAATCAAAAGCTCATTGAGGACTGCAGTGTTTACCCCATGACCTATTTAGGGCAAGAATACAAGTGGAGCAAGAATACAAGTGGAGCAAATTCTCCCGTTTACAGGCACTCAATAAATAACCAGCCATTACAAGTGGCTGGTTATTGCTACCAGGAAATCAGATCTCTGGTTAATTTTCAAAATGTGCCCCAATTGCCCCCAAAATAGTGTAGTTTATTAAAAAAAAAATCTAGCATTTTTATTTTTTAATAAAATAACTGTAAAAAGCTTTTATGAGGGGTTAAAGTTGGCGGGTGTGGGGTGTTAGAAAAAAAAAAACAGCGCTAAAAAGTGACTTTACTGTGTGTTCCCTGTAAATATATGTTTATGCTTAGATACATATAAATTTATGTGTTAATATGTGCATATAAACCTATAAACACATAAATATAGATGTATATAAACATATACATATATATAATATTTGCTGCCAATGCGCGACTTACCCCCTTCGCTGCACCAGTTTGGCATGAGAACGAGGTTCCCATTGTTGCCTATGGAAGTGCGCTCTTGTGAGCACAAAGCTTCCATGCAATGCAAACGTGCGCTGGTATTACTAAGTGGAGCACAAATATCACCCTTGCAAAAGCGATATTTTGTGCTCCACTTGTAATCTAGCCCTTAATGGGCACACTACCCGGCTGTTTTGTTTGAGCGAATATTAAGCTAAAATGATGTAATATTCGTTTTTTTTTTTTTTTTTCAATGCTTGTTAAACAAAGTATCATTAAATCAATTTATGTTACATTATGCAATTAATTTATGCTTTGATATCTTAGGAAACATTTATAATAGCAGAAAATTGTATAATATTGCAAAGTATTACACTGCCCCCACTCAGCTGGCAAACCTTTTTGTGGAAAACATAATTTATGCTTTCTTGATAAATTCTTTCTTTCTTGGCAGTGAGAGTCCATAAATTCATCATAACCTATGGGAAAATACTTCACCTGGCTACCAGAAGGAGGCAAAGATACCCCAAACAAAGCATTTAGTATCCCTTCCACTTCCCCTACCCTCTCAGTAGTTCAAACTGAGTATAAGGAAAAGTAGAGAAAAAAAAGGGAGTACAGAGGTGCCAAAAGACTGCAGCCACTTTACAAAATTCAGGGCGGTTTGTGGACTCCACAAATTCATTATAGCCAATGGGAAACTAATACCTAGCTATAGAGTCCACAAAAAATGTAGGGAACAAAAAGTAGGAAAGAACTAGGCACCACTGCTTGAAGAAGCTTCTCCCAAAAGACTTAGTCAAAAACATTGAATCTATAAAATTTTGTTAACATATGCAATGAGGGCCAAGTAGCAGCCTTCCAAATCTGTTTGACTGAAGCCTCATTCTTGAAGGCCCAGGAGGAAGACACAGCAAAGGTAGAATGTGCTGTAGTGTGTGATGGAGGCTGCTAGCCTGCTTCTATATACGCTGTGCGAATCAAACTTCTGAGCAAGAAGGATAGGGTAACAGCAGTGGCTTTCTGACCCTTGTGCTTACCAGAATGCAAGACAAATAAGGAAGATAATTGACAAAATTCCTTGGTAGCATGAAGAAAGAACTTTAAAGCTCTAACCACATCTAGATTATGTAACAACCTCTCCTTAGAGGAAGAAGGATTGGGACAAAATGACAGAACAACAATTTCTTGATTAATATTGTAAGTTGAAAAAACCTTAGGCAAAAACCTCATCTTTGTCTGCAGAACAGACTTATCTGCATGAAACACCAGATAAGACAGATCACATTGAAGAGCATATAATTCAGAAACTCTACGATAAGAAATACAAATTTCCAAGATAGAAGCTTAATATCGATAAAATGCAGAGGCTCAAACGGAATATGTTGAAGAACTCTAAGAACATGATTAAGGCTCCATGGAGGAGCAACAGGTTTGAAAACAGGTCTAATTCTAGCAAGAGCTTAAACAATGACTGAACATCTGGCAAACTAGCAGAAATCTGACTTAATATAACTGGTTGACAGGCCCTTTCCTAAGCCTTTCTGCAGAAAATGAAGTATTTGCGGAGTCTTCACCTTGTGCCAAGGGAACCCCCGATCCGTACAACAAGACAGGTAAGTTCTCCACACTTTGTGGTAAATACATATTATTGAATATAGATAGGGGGCGCCATATAGAAAATTTCTTAGAGAAAAAATACGTTGCTGAGTACTGAAAAAAATCTTTGAAAAAAATCTATGGAAAAAAGTGTGTATCTGTGTAGCAGAATATAGGCAAAAATGTTTCGATGCTAAAGTGGTGTTTGTGTTATGTCTCAGACTTGTAAGTGATTCTGAGGTAGAATCTAGTGGAATTAATAATAGTAATGGTAGTGCTTATATAACTTGGTGATGTGATACAATTTGTAACATAAAAATAAATAGTCAAGTGAAAAAACAGTGATTAATGATTAAAAGCTAATGCAAACCCAAAAGTGTCCATCAGTGATGCCGAAAATAAGATAAAAGTCATATAAAAGTTCAATCAAACAAGCGAAATCCGTGCGGCGAGGCTGCTTCTCTTGGTGCTGTCGGTGAGTCAGAAATCTAAATGGTGAAGAGAAAAAGAGAGCGCCTCATAGTGCAGATATCTCTAGACAGGTGGAAAGATTTAGTATAAACCAAAAAGACAGGTACTCACAAGTGGAGTGGCACTTTTCGTTAAAAAAGTGCATACGAGCAGGCTGACATTCTCAGCAGTCAGCACGCTGACCAAAGGAATAAGGTGCTGGTCTCTCGGTGTCTCACGATCCAAGGACAAAATTCCCAAACTCTCCTTTGTTGGATGCCGTACTTGGTAAGGTGTTTGTTTATTTATTCCAGTTGTAATCGGAACCTCTTGAGCAGTAAACAGTGTGAACTGTTATAGGGCTGTAATATGCGTCTCTTTGCACAAGAAAACAAAACTCAATCCAGGCTGAGTAACTGGAAAAAAGGGGTTTTTATTTTTGGAGCTGATAACGCGTTTCTCGGCCGTTAGCTCCTGGCCGTTTCATCAGATCAATATTCCCCGGAGTGGAGAGAGACGCATATTACAGCCCTATAACAGTTCACACTGTTTACTGCTCAAGAGGTTCCGATTACAACTGGAATAAATAAACAAACACCTTACCAAGTACGGCATCCAACAAAGGAGAGTTTGGGAATTTTGTCCTTGGATCGTGAGACACCGAGAGACCAGCACCTTATTCCTTTGGTCAGCGTGCTGACTGCTGAGAATGTCAGCCTGCTCGTATGCACTTTTTTAACGAAAAGTGCCACTCCACTTGTGAGTACCTGTCTTTTTGGTTTATACTAAATCTTTCCACCTGTCTAGAGATATCTGCACTATGAGGCGCTCTCTTTTTCTCTTCACCATTTGTGGTAAATACGTCTGGTAACAGGATTTCTAGACAACATTCTCACGAGGTCTGCATACCAAGTCCTGCACTGACACACAGCCAACAGGATTGCTCAAATTCCCTCCTGTTTGATTTGAGCTATTACTCAAGGGAGTAAAACAATCAGAGGAAAAAGATACACTAGATTTAAGTTCCACTGAACTGCTAAAAGGTCCACCAACTCCGCCTGAGGATCTCTCGAACTTGATCCATATATCTGCAGTTTGGCATTGAGATGGGAAATCATCAGATCTACCTCCGAGCACCTCTTCCTGTGGGTGTTTTTACAGAACACTTCCTGGTTCAGAGACCATTCCCCGGAGTGGAGAGTCTGTCTGCTCAGAAAATCCACTTCCCAAATATCCATGCCCAAAATGTGGGTAGCTGATATTTGGCATTGATGTGTCTCTGCCCACTGAAGGATATGACACACCTCCCGCATTGCCAGACAACTGTGAATTCCACCCTGTGATGTTGTCTGTTTGGAATTGAATAAGATGGACAGAACACAACTGGGGCCAAGACTGAAGGGCATTGAAGATGGCCCTTAATTCTAGAATGTTGATTGGAAGGATTGCTTCCTCTGGGTGCCAGGTCCACTGTCAAACTCACATCCACTGTTAAAATCTACAAGGATTGTCGTAGGAAGCACATGCCCTGAAGGACAGGTTCCTGAGACAGCCACAAGAAAGAGACTCTCTCGTCATTGTATCTAGAGATATTTCTTGAGATAGGTCTAAGTGATTACCATTCCATTGACTGAGCATACATAACTGTAGAGGTCTCAGATGAAATTTAACAAACGGAATAGTGTCCAAAGTCGCTATCATAAGACCTACCACTTCCATGCATTGGGTCATCAAGGGGCGAGGAGTTGATTGAAGTTGCCTGCAAACAGACTGGAGTTTCTCCCTTCGTTGACCTGAGATATAAATACGAATGATGACTAGTGATGTTGCGAATAGTTCACCGGCGAATAGTTCCCGGCTAACATAGCATGTTCGCTTCGGCCGGCGAACATATGCAATGTTCGATCCGCCCCCTATTCGTCATCATTTAGTAAACTTTGACCCTGCATCTCACAGTCTGCAGACACATTTCAGCCAATCAGCAGCAGACACTCCCTCCCAGACCCTCCCAGCTCCTGGACAGCAGCCATTTTAGATTCATTCTGATCCTGCATTCTTAGTGAGAGGAGGGATAGTGTAGCTGCTGCTGATTTTATAGGGAAATTGATAGCTAGGCTAGTGTATTCAGTGTCCACTACAGTCCTGAAGGACTCATCTGATCTCTGCTGTAAGGACAGCACCCCAAAAAGCCCTTTTTAGGGCTAGAACATCTTTTTTTTTTTTTTGCCTGTGTAATTTTGACTGTGAAACATCAGTCTGCTGGTGTAATCTAATAGCAGTTGCCTGCCTGCCAGCGTGTGTGCCAGGCCCACTTGCCAACTAGTGCCACCACTCATATCTGTTGTAACAGTAGTGTAAATTAAAAAAAAAAAAAAAAAAACTTTTTTGACTGTGAAACATCAGTCTGCTAGTGTAATCTAATTGCAGTTGCCTGCCTGCCAGCGTATGTGCTAGGCCCACTTGCTAAGTGCCACCACTCATATCTGTTGTAACAGTAGTGTAAATTTTGTAAAAAAAAACTTTTTGGACTGTGAAACATCAGTCTGCTAGTGTAATCTAATTGCAGTTGCCTGCCTGCCAGCGTGTGTGCCAGGCCCACTTGCCAACTAGTGCCACCACTCATATCTGTTGTAACAGTAGTGTAAATTTAAAAAAAAAAACATTTTTGACTGTGAAACATCAATCTGCTAGTGTAATCTAATTGCAGTTGCCTGCCTGCCAGCGTGTGTGCCAGGCCCACTTGCCAACTAGTGCCACCACTCATATCTGTTGTAACAGTAGTGTACATTTTTAAAAAAAAAACTTTTTTGACTGTGAAACATCAGTCTGCTAGTGTAATCTAATTGCAGTTGCCTGCCTGCCAGCGTGTGTGCCAGGCCCACTTGCCAACTAGTGCCACCACTCATATCTGTTGTAACAGTACTGTAAATTTAAAAAAAAAAAAATTTTTGACTGTGAAACATCAGTCTGCTAGTGTAATCTAATTGCAGTTGCCTGCCTGCCAGCGTGTGTGCCATGCCCACTTGCCAACTAGTGCCACCACTCATATCTGTTGTAACAGTAGTTTAAATTAAAAAAAAACAAAAACTTTTTTGACTGTGAAACATCAGTCTGCTAGTGTAATCTAACAGCAGTTGCCTGCCTGCCAGCGTGTGTGCCAGGCCCACTTACCAACTAGTGCCACCACTCATATCTGTTGTAACAGTAGTGTAAATTTTAAAAAAAAAACTTTTTTGACTGTGAAACATCAGTCTGCTAGTGTAATCTAATTGCAGTTGCCTTCCTGCCAGCGTGTGTGCCAGGCCCACTTGCTAAGTGCCACCACTCATATCTGTTGTAACAGTAGTGTACATTTTTAAAAAAAAAACTTTTTTGACTGTGAAACATCAGTCTGCTAGTGTAATCTAATTGCAGTTGCCTGCCTGCCAGTGTGTGTGCCAGGCCCACTTGCCAACTAGTGCCACCACTCATATCTGTTGTAACAGTACTGTAAATTTAAAAAAAAAAAATTTTTGACTGTGAAACATCAGTCTGCTAGTGTAATCTAATTGCAGTTGCCTGCCTGCCAGGATGTGTGCCAGGCCCACTGGCCAACTAGTGCCACCACTCATATCTGTTGTAACAGTAGTGTAAAATTTAAAAAAAAAACTTTTTTGACTGTGAAACATCAGTCTTCTAGTGTAATCTAATTGCAGTTGCCTGCCTGCCAGCGTGTGTGCCAGGCCCACTGCTAAGTGCCACCACTCATATCTGTTGTAACAGTAGTGTAATTTAAAAAAAAACATCAGTCTGCTAGTGTAATCTAATTGTAGATTGCAAATTTGAAGTAGGAGGACCGACCAAGCATCTTTTTCCATCTCCCGGTTCCTAAAATCCATGCCATATACACCTCCCCCGATAGGGGGAGTAACAGGTATTAAACTGATCAGAATAGTACTACTTAACACACCACTCATATCTGGTGCCACAGTAGATTGCACGCGCAGTGCCCCAAATTTGAAGTAGGAGGACCGACCAAGCATCTTTTTCCATCTCCCGGTTCCTAAAATCCATGCCATATACACATCCCCTGGCGCCGCAACTGCCTCTGTGAACCTTACCATGGGTCCCAGACCGCACGTCTTGTAATTCTCTGTCTGGGAAATTATATATCTATCAAATCTATCTATTTATCTATCAAATCTATCTAACTATCAATCGTATCTATCAAATGTATATTGCATCTATTGATCTATGTAATCTATGTATCTATCTATCAAATCTATCTATCACGTGGTTGTGCAAATGGACTGTTTGCGGTTGTTTGCGGTGCGTTAAATGAGGAGTTTGGTCTGTCACTGTGAAGCGGGCGTAACCCTTACACTACCTGATCGATACAACATCATACCTGATGTTTTAAAGCATGTTATTCCAAACAATTTAGGAATGTTAGGTGATTTATGCCCTTTATGGCTTAAAACCAGACTCTGCATCAACTATGTAATTTTCTGTGGGAGTTTTGCCATGGATCCCCCTCCGGCATGCCACAGTCCAGGTGTTAGTCCCCTTGAAACAACTTTTCCATCACTATTGTGGTCAGAAAGAGTCCCTGTGGGTTTTTAAATTTGCCTGCCTATTGAAGTCAATGGCAGTTCGCCCGGTTCGCCCGTTCACGAACAGTTGCGGAAGTTCGAGTCCGCCGTTCGTGAACGGAAAATTTTAAGTTTGCGACATCACTAATGATGACAAAATCTTTTATGATCCCTAGGAAATTCACTCTTGTGTTGGGAAGGAGAGAACTCTTTTCCAGATTTACCTTCCAGGTTGTGACCGAAGATACTAAAGTAGCTTCTCTGTGTGAGAGACTGCTAAATATAAATATGGCACTTGAACCAAAAAGTCATCCAAGTAAGGCGCCACAGCAATCCCTTGCAGTCAGACTACCACAAGAAGGGCTCCTAGGACTTTTGTAAAGATCCTTGGAGCAATAGCTAAACCAAATGGAAGAGCTATGAACTGGTAGTAATTGTTCAGGAAAGCAAAATGAAGAAATTGGGGATGTGAAGGTATGCATCCTTCAAATCTATGGTGGTCATAAACTGGCCCTCCTGGACAAGGGGAAGGATAAACCTGATGATCTCTTTATTGAAGGAAGGAACCCTCAAGAATTTGTTTAGACATTTCAGGTGTAGAATGGGACAAACAGCTCCCTCCTTTTTGGGAACAATGAAAATATTTGAATAGAATCTCTTTCCCCTCTCTGCTTGGGGAACTGGGATGATAACTCCCATGTATACTATGTTTTCTACACAGCATAGGAAGGCAGTCCTTTTCTCCGGCCTCCCCAATACCCTTGAGAGGAGGAATCTGCCTCTTGGAGGATGAGATTGAAGACCTATTTTGTATTCTTGGGATATAATATCCAGCACTCAAGCATCCTGGATGGACTGGAATCTAGATAATCTGCCCCCTATTTGACCTGAACCCAAGTCAGGGGCCATCCCTTCATGCTGACTTGTTGTCAGGGGTCAATTTCTTGGGCTGTTTGTTCTTGCCCCACACCGGGTTAGGTTTCCACTTACTCCTTGGAGGTTCTGACTTAGATGAGGATGTGTTCCTCTGAGTCTTGTTCTGATAAAAGGAGCTAAAATTACCCATTGGATGTCCTTTAGATTTAGCTTTATGGTCCTGAGGTAGAAAACCACCAGTGACAGTAGAAATAATAGAATCCAAGCCTGGTCCGAAAAAGGTCTTTTCATTAAAGGCCAGTGATAGTAGCCTCGACTTGGAGACCATGTCCACTGACCAGGACTTTAACCAGAGAGCCCTTCTAGCAAGTACAGCAAAGACAGAGGTCTTTGCATCGAAACAAATGATTTGAATAATTGTGTCATAAATATAGGAATTGGGCATTTTAACCCTTTGTGGTCCTTTGTCGAAATATATCCGACAAAGGGTTTTTTAGTGCATGCGCTCAAATGTCAGATATATTCCGACTTTGCCGCTTTTGAATTTCACAGCTAAATAGTGACATCTAGCGGTGACTTGCTATTTAGCTATGTAATTCAAAAATATTTGGCACGAAAATTAAATAAAACCTGACGGCTGCAGGTTTTATTTAAATTATAGGACTGAAAAGGGTTAAGGGCCTGAATGGGGTCCTGAATATCTTCTAATGGAGACACCACCAAAATTAGTTCAGATAAAGAATCACACCAAAAAGGTGGCAGCCCCAGCTACCACTGCAATACCTACAGCAGGCAACTTGAAGAAAAAGCTTTCTTAGTTTACCCTCTAATTTCCTGTAAATAGGATCCTTAAAGGATGCACTATACTCTAGAGGTATAGTAGTGCGCTTATTATGACAGGGAACCAATGGCACTACTTATTGAATAAACCTTAAACAATAAACAACCGTTCCCATATATTACTACTCAATGGTAATTATTTCTATGGGATTGGTGCTTGTACTTATAGTAATTTTAAAGCGAATAAGTAAAGAACTGAAAAGGAGAGTACAAGTCTAGCACTCACAACGATTGATTAATATGTCATATTTATGTCAAGCAAAGAAATTGGAGAATAAAACTTTACTTTTAATAAATATTACTGGTAAAAAACATAAGGGTAAGAAAGTAATGTTAAAATTACGAATGCCTATTCAGCAAGAGAAAATAATGAAGATTACGTTGTACGGTCAAAAGAATGTATCTTTAAATTGAATGATCTTGATAGTACTGTAATGTTATATAGTTTCGGTCTCAAAAAAGAAACAGATTGTAAATTACTTAGAGGGATTGGCTTGTGTTAGCATTATCAAGGATCTGTGCCGTGAACTCTACAAAATTAGATTATCAGGTGATACTATAAATCTGTATCATTTGTCACCAATATTGGAGATAAGTTCCACTCGTACCTAATCGTTTGTGCTCCAGCTGAGCCAAATATCTATACCTTCAAATTGCCAATGTAAATCAGAATATATATAATATTGAGATAATTATTTCTAGTAGGTACTGCAATACAGTATTATCAGATAATATTGAAAACCTGTGCCTTTAATTACTAGTATCGTGGTGTGGGAGCACTATTTCTCAGGTGAGTGATCCTATACACTAAAAATTGGGGTTTTGCTGATCAATGGTAATATATGTTTCAGCATATGCTGTAAACCTATACCAGAAATGTGTAATATATTTGTAAGATACATTCTTTTGACCGTACAACGTAATCTTCATAATTTTCTCTTGCTGAATAGGCATTCGTAATTTTAACACTACTTTCTTACCCTTATGTTTTTTACGAGTAATATTTATTAAAAGTTAAGTTTTATTCTCCAGTTTCTTTGCTTGACATAAATATGACATATTAATCAATTGTTGTGAGTGATAGTAGTCCACTTAGCTAGAGTGGAAATAGCACTGTCCACTTTAGGAACAGTATTCCACACTTCCAAATGGTTATCCAGCACCAGAAACATTTTCTTAAAACTTGGACGAGGAAAGGGAACACCAGGTTTCTCCCACTCCTTGGACATAATGTCCGCCACCAATGAAGGCACTGGAAACACCTCAGGGACCATTAACCTTTAAGGCTTAATCAGCATATCAAGCTTGTCTACCTGTTTTTCTTCTGCTTGTTTAGGCTTGGGTACACTCAACATTGATAAAAACCTCTTTAAGCAAATACCTCAGGTGTTAAATTATGAAACTGAAATTAATGTCTTCAGAATCCTGTACTGGCTCACCGGAGGTGGAAGAGGATGAAAGTTCCCCTTCAGAACTAGATGTGGAATCTTTCTTGTCATAAAGTTGCACATTACAGAACACTGCAGTTACCATAGAACTGCAGGTCCTAGACTCAGATGAGTCATGTTTAACCTTCCTCTTCCTTTTTCGGCATAGCACTCAGGACAGCAGACACTGCCAACTGTAATTGGGCTGCAAAGTCATGAGGAAAAAAGCAAATCCCTGATGATTTTTGAGGAATGGGGTTGCAGGTAGTACATGTGGGGAAATTGAAGAGATAGACTGTGGTTGCAGTACTGGCATATCAGAGCTGACTGATGTCTGTGAGGCCGCAAAGCCTACAGTATTAGCCTGGGCAGGCCAAGAAATCTCAGGTGCCTCGGTACTAGGCTCACCAGAATGAGACTGCAGGAGGACACACTGTGTTTAGCATGCATAGCATACATTTATTCGACTCAATTAAAGTTGCAGGGCAAACATCTTCCTGACAAAAGTCTGAGATTGATCCATAATAACAGTAGTCCCAAATATGAGGAATTTAATAAATAATGCACTGGAGATAAAAACTACCTATCTAGCTCCTAGCTTAAGCTTATGTCCAGGATCTTTCACCACCTCCCGTGTAAGCCACCTCTAATGCTGTCGATCTGATGTGAAATCATGTGACTCAGTACACAGCACGCAAAGTTATGCGCAGAGCGGAGTGGGAAATAGTGCCATAAACTGTAAAATACGTAAGCGCGACTCCCGCTTCTATCTGATACTTCCAATTTAGTCAGGATGTGTGTCTGTAATGGAGGGCACCTTATTCGTATGTGTGCCATACTAAATACACTGCCCCATTTAGCACCTGCTTGTTCCCTGCTGCTGACAGGACTCCGTAACGGCAACTCAAAGTGTCAAAACAAACAGACTATACTGCCCAGCTCCACTGGAGGATCCAGTAGTAATGTCCCATATGAAATAAAAAGTCCCCTTCCCTGTCCTTATGAGAGTCCACAGTCCCACATTATAAGGAGGGGAGAGCAAGGGACTTTCCCAGTCAGAAGTCTTCATCTAGTCTGGGTCCTGTAACACAGAAAAACTCAGTGTAACTAACACAGTTTGTCTGCAAATGGGAGGATAATTTAGAAACCTGAAGGAGGTATGGGAAGCTAACAGACACAATACTCTACTAAGAGAATTGCATGGTCTTTACCACACCTCTGCCCTCTCTTGCTGGAAACAATCCATTGAGGATAAAACTTGAATCTTCAGCAGAGCACCTCTCTCTGCCATCCTCCATGAAACAAGGCAAAGAACTACAGGGGGTAGTAGGAGGGATATGTAATGCTTTGTTTTGGGTTTCTTTGGCTCCTCCTGGTGGCCAGGTAAAGTATTTCCCAAAGGTTATGATGAATTTGTGGACTCTCACTGCCATTAGAAAGAAAACACTGTTTTAGAATTTTAAAAATAATTGTAATTGCATCATGTGCAATTTGAGATTATTTGACTATTAGCTCTGAATGTGGGACACCCTGATGTGATGACTTTTACATCCAAGAGTTTCTCATACCCTGTCTGATAATACTGTTCTAGATTATAACATTACTAGACATTTAACAGAACCCCCTTTGATTCAACATCTGTCTAAAATGAATGCCTTTTATTTTCAGTTTCTCTAAAATAACTTAAAAAACATTTATTTCTTATAATAATAATAATAAAATATTATAATAATAACATTGGTATCTGGACAGAAGCATGCCCTGTTATTAGCTAAGGCAACTTATCTAAAATTTGCATTTCTTTATATAAAGTCTAGCTACAGTATATGTTTATCCCTAATGTTATGTTCCCTATTTTGACTTTCATTTAAAGAGACATTAAACACTAAATACATGTTATTAGCATAATATTTTGGTTATCCTCTGCCTTCCTCGTGTCATGGATGCACCATTTTGAGATGTATCTTTCACTACATTCCAGTGATTACCTGTTAGCGCATGTGCAGCAACTTCAGATACCTGCAGTGTAACCAAGGTTCCACAAGGGCAGCACCCATGATTAGAGAGAGGTGCATGAAATGTATTTTGTGACCCTTTATGTATCACGCATATGGGTAAATAAACCCACTTGATCTGCAAGCTAGTAACTCACACATCCAACAGAGGTAATCACAACACAGTATAATAATAGAAAGAGCTGAACTTCTAGTTCTATATGAGTTGCTTGTTACAAAAATAATTAGAGCTCTTTAGAAAGTATCTTCATTCTATTAAGACACCCAAAGCTGCTAAATTCTTCCCAGCTGAAATGATTACAGACCACAATTTGGTTATTGCAATTTAGCTTGCATTTGCTTCTAGTTTAGTATACTGTTTTGTTTTATTTTTTAGACAGTTTGGGGACGATTTGAGGTGGATTTATCAATGTCTGTCTTACAGTTCTGGTGAACTGCTTGTGCAATGCCGCACCTTGAAGATTAACTAGCAGGGGGTGTCAATCAACCCGATCCTATAGGATCGGGCGGATTGATGTCCTCAGCCTCAGAGGCAGCGGACCAGTTAAGGAGCAGCGGTCTTTAAGGGACAGTATAGTCAAAATTAAACTTTCATGATTCAGATAGGGCATGTAATTTTAAACAACTTTCCAATTTACTTCTATTATCTAATTTGCTCAATTCTTTAGATATCCTTTGTTGAAGAAATAGCAATGCACATGTGTGAGCCAATCACACAAGGCCTCTATGTGCAGCAACCAATCAGCAGCTACTGAGCATATCTAGATATGCTTTTCAGCAAGTGATATCAAGAGAATGAAGCAAATTAGATAATAGAAGTAAATTATAAAGTTGTTTAAAATGACATGCTCTTTCTAAATCACGAAAGAAAAAATTTGGGTTTCATGTCCCTTTAAGACCGCTGCTTCCTAACTGCTGTTTCCGGCGAGCCTGAAGGCTCGTGTGGAAACAGGGGCATCAGGGGCCTTTCGGCCCTTGATAAAACATCCCCTTTGTATTATATTTTAAGGCACTTCCACAAGCACAGCAACTGAAAGACAGATCTGCAAGACTTTCAAAGGTAAAAACTCAGAGTGTATGGTAAAATTTGAGAGAATTCATCCCACCTACTTCCTACCAATATGAAAATGGCTTATTTTATGAAACACATACTACAAAATACAATTATATATTTTAAAAACCATATTTAAAAGGATAGTAAACACCAAAAATGTTACTGTTTAAAAGGATAGCTAATCCCATTATTTACCATTCTCCAGTTTTGCATAACCAACACTGTTATAGAAATATACTTTTTACCTCTGTAATTACCTTGTATCTAAGCTTCTGCTGACTGCCTCCTTATCTGAGATCTTTTGACAGGCTTGCATTTCAGGCAATTAGTGCTGACTCTTAAATAGCTTCATGTGCATGAGCATAATGTTATCTAATATGAAACACATGAACTAATGCCCCCTAGCTGGGAAAAACTGTAAAATGCATTCAAATTAGAGGCAGGGGCCTTCAAGGGCTTAGAAATAAGCATATGAGCCTACCTAGTATTAGCCTTAGACTAAGAATAACAAGAAAACAAAGCAAATTTGATAATAAAAGTAAAAAGTAAAAAAGTTGAAAGTTGTTTAAAATGGCATGCCCTATCTGAATCATGAAAGTTTAATTTGGACTTTACTATCCCTTTAAGTGAAAGTGGCTACCCATCTTTCATTTAGTTTTATATTGTACAGCAATCATCTGTCCTCTTGAAATTTAGTTATCACCTCTTTAAGCTGTTATGGGAACATTTACCCTTATTGAATACAACAGGTGACCTTGCAGACCAAGCGGATTTCACAATAGCATCTTACAGGATAAACCAGCTTTAGTTGATTCTGGGACACAATGTTGCATTTGGTGAAACTGCCTTTTTATGACTAAGACTGTCCTTCAACAAGTGTTAATGTGTTCCTTTAACAATGAGGTTTACTTTCATTACTTATTTCCAGATATTATATTATGCACAGAGAGTAAGACTGTCTTTTAATCAATGAATCTTTCCAAGGAACATTAACTTTCAATAATGTAGTTTGTGAATTCATTTATGAGAAAAGTCTATATATATGACAGGTTTCTGCTGAGTGAAACCATCATCCAAGGAGTGAGATGCCCCTGCAAATAACGAGTTAGTGAGTGCAAATGCTTTCCATCTTGTTTAACTTCATTGAGAGATACTCCTTTCCACTAAGTGAGTCTGCTTCCAACTGAGTGAAGCTGCCTTTCATGAAGCAAGGCTACTTTCCCTGAGTGGCATTATTTTACCCAGCATTCAATTTTATGATTACTGCATGGCAGGAAGCCAGTGATACATTATTAAAGACATTTGAGACTGTCCATTGATAAGTGCATGGCCACCTTTTATTGAATGAAACTCCCTTCTGATCATTTCTTAATTCCTGATTTATTGATACTTGGTTGCATTTGTTATTTTTATGATTTAGACTGCATTCTGAAATGTATGTCTGCTGTTCAATAAATAAATTCATCCTATTTGCAAGATGTTTTCATTCAGAACCTGCTTATTGTCCAGTAAATAAAAGCATAGCTAGCATAGCAATGAATAAAACCATTACAACTCACATTATTTTTATAATTGCTAATAACCTATATGAGATTCAACCAAGTTTCATACTTACAGGATTCCCACTTTCACCAGCATCTCCCTTCTCTCCAGGAGCTCCATCAATACCCTAAACATTGTTAAAAAGAACAAAAATACAAAGTGTTAATATATGTTGCATGGATTTTTCAATATATAAAATTTTCTGTTATACCTAATATAACAATCAATGATCTTTAAAAAAACAAGAATCTTACCGGCATTCCAGCTTCACCTGGTGGTCCATGGTCTCCAGGAAATCCAATTGGTCCCTGTAATGAAAATAAATGTCAGCCAGTCACAAGGAGAGCTATGAGTAGACTATTAAAGGTTAATTTGCAAAACATTTCACAAAAGGGCACTTGAATAGCTTTCTTCCATAGGAGTCAATAGGGACAAATATCCTAAATTAACATAAAAGAATATAAAAATGTAAGCACGAGACTGTTAGTTGTTTTGGCAGTTGGAGAATAAGCCTGTTGAATTTTATCTGCCATCATATCAGGTGAAAAAGTAAATCTATATTCATATTATACATTCTTCTGGAAATTAAATTATTTAAAATATATATTTGATTTTAATAACTAAATAGATGAGGGTGAGAAGTATATTTTGTGGTGGGGTAAATGACCTGGAATACACAAGCAAATATATGCACAAAGGAATTAGATTGATAATGGATTCTACTATGTTATATTTGTGTTCTTCTAGGTAATGAACAAATAAGAGAAAGAGGATTTAAAAATAACAATACATCCAATAAAACAGTTGAGTATAAAAAATGTGATGGAGAGAAATAATGAGAACAAAGTAAACATTTAGACTAGGTTATATTTTTATTGTAAAGGTATTTAGTGAAAGAGTGATGAGATGAGAAGGGAGATTAGTAGAAATTAAGTATAGGACTTTATAGGACCCCTATTTATGAAAGTCTGGCGTACCTGATCCGACAGTGCGGATCAGGTCCGCCAGATCTCGATGAATAAGGAGAGCAATACGCTCTCTGTATTCAGCATTGCACCAGCAGCTCACAATAGCTGCTGGTGCAACGCCGCCCCCTGCAGACTCATGGCCAATAGGCCGCCAGCAGGGGGGTGTCAATCTACCCGATCGTACTCAATCGGGTTGATTTCCGGCGATGTCTATCTGCCTGCTCAGAGCAGGCGGATAGGTTATGGAGCAGCGGTCTTTGTGACCGCTGCTTCATAACTGCTGTTTCTGGCGAGTCTGAAGGCTCGCCAGAAACACGGGGGGATAAATATGCCCCTTGGTGTCTACCTTATCCTTTTTACAATGTTTTTTACTAAGCCATAATCTGTTTAACTCTTATAATCTGGACTAGAAATTTACACTAGTTCTCTATTGCCTTTGTAAATTAGGAATTTTTCTTTTATGTTATCTTGAGTGAACAAGTAACTTCATCTTTCCTGACTAGTAACTTTTTACCTTTGACTGGAAAACTACAGTAATATTTTTTCACCCCTGCCTGTAAAATTCTTATGGTTACTTACCAAATTCCCTTTAGGTCCATCCTCTCCTGGACGTCCCTTCTTGCCAGGTGGTCCAGCTGCCCCTGATAGACCAGATTCTCCCTTTTCACCAAAATCGCCTTTTGCCCCCTGTAGGAAATTATAAAAGTGATAAATGTCACAGCCAATACCTCATACCTCTATTATATTCTCTTTTTATAATTTTCTATATTTATGAATTATTTAATGAGACATCCTTTCATTGTATTCTTCATTCTGCTTTCACAATTCTATATTTATTTTGTTTACAACCACAGTCAGGCTTTCTCCTATGTTTCCCTTATTTCAACATTTTCTGTCTGTCAGATACTCACAGGAGGTCCTGTTTCTCCTGGCTGCCCTGGGTCTCCAGCCTCACCAGGTTCTCCCTAAGTAACAGAAAAAGAAATGTTTAAAGATGCACATGAATGTTTATCTGGTAAATATTGGTTCTATATAATTTGTAGATCCGTCCTTATATTGTGTAAATTGTTTTGTATAGACTTCTTTACTTAAAAGTTACAGAGAAACACTTTTTGATTACAAGATTTGTCTGCAGTTGTGCAATAAATGATCATATTAGGTGAGTGTGAAATGTTTTGAATTAATTAACACCTTGTTTGCATCAAGTGTTTTTCAAAGACAAGCCCCACCCACCACTTGAGGAGGTAATAAGGACTTGTTACTGGAGTTGACATAACTTGCCATGGTAATTATGTTAGCAACTCATACTTTGTTTTTTGTATCACCTCTGATGAATTACAAGAAAATTAGGCAAAATAAATAATGAAAGTATATTGCAAAGTTGCTGTACTATGCATAGTTAACATTTTTATTACAATCTCAAGGTGTTTACTGCCCCTTTAATATGTTTCTGCAAGTGATATGGATGTTATGGGTCTTATGGTCAGTCTTATAGCTGTCAAACTTACTTTCTCTCCCACAGCTCCAGGTTGTCCCAGTCCACCTGGCATTCCTGGGGAGCCCTGTAACACCAAAAAGATATGTTGTACCACAGGACTACATGTTCACTTCTTGTTCAGTATAAAGAAGCATAAAATACTCACATCACCACCACTAGGACCTAAGGGACCTCTAGGACCTGATGCACCAGGTGGGCCCTGATAAGAAATAATGCAACATTGTGAGTGCCTATAAGAATCCATATTTGAAAAGTACTCCTAACCTTATTAATCACTAGACAACAAGCAAAAGGCATTGAATTAACAAATAAGGTATGCTAAAACATCTATTCCTAAATCAATGATGTAGAAGTCATACCATTGGACCAACGTCACCGCTCTCTCCCTTTTCTCCTGGAGGTCCAGGCATACCCTGTAAAAGGAAACATTAATGAATAGAGGGCATTAATAGTTATAAGGCTGTGTCAGTCAGTATTTTGATGATATGGTACAATGTCCCAGAATTCCCTGTTGGCTATTGTGTTGTGTCACCTAGGAGAAGCAAGAACAAAATCCATTGCCACTCAATATAGGAATATGCCATTTAGGCAACTGCTTATTTATGTATCCTACTCACCTGCAATCCTCTTGGGCCAGCTACACCAGGAACACCCCGATGACCTTCATCTCCCTTCTGCCCGTACATTCCTTGCTGACCTCTACGTCCTGGTTCTCCATCTTGTCCCTAGACAATAAAAAAAAAATAGGTTAACTCATAAATAACAAAATTAGAGAAAATAAGTGGAATCCCATTCAAAAACCAAATATTTCACCAGATGTAGATGCTCTATATATACTTATACTGTATATGCATGTTCATATTTACAGCACATTTGGAAGACTAGTACACTCATAAACAAGTATGATGTACTAATGGTGTTACATTTTTTTATTTTCTCCGTAAGTCCACCATGATGATACTCACTGCAGGTCCTGGGTGACCTATTGGACCTTGTATTCCGATTGGTCCAGAAGGTCCCTGTGAATTATAAAAAAGTCAATATAAAAACACTAACCATAGAAGATATGAATCCCATTAGACTACTCTTTAAATATTATATTCTTATAAAACATATACGCTATTATATTTCAGAAATAGTGCCGAAAAAATCCACAGTATCATGCTGCATTTTTTCATGCAATATCACCTTTCCAGTTTGTGTTTCTCACATGCCCACCACCCTTGTTTAAATTAACATCTATCATTGCGTGCTTGATCTAATACACTGAGTTTAATATGTACTTCCCCCTATCCTTTTCACTTCGAAATAGACTTATTGGATACCTACCGAATGTCCTTTGTCACCTTTGCTTCCCTTTTGTCCTGGGCCACCAATTTCACCCTAAAAATGAGACTAGTGTCACTGATGGTGATTGATTGATGTATGACAATTTATTTTTTTCTAAAGTAACCATAGCGACAACAAACTTTTTTTTTCTAAAGTAGCATACCCCTCAGCGTTTTTAGGAGGTTTTCTAAGACAAGGAGGTGAGTGGGCAGGGACATGGCTGGAGGGACGGAGCAATAAGCCGGCTTTGGGCAGGCTTAGAATGAGTCTGTTCATATTGTGGGCAGTGCCTGGACAGTCAATGGAAACTGGGGCATTTGTTCTTATGGGGGAAGATGAAGGAGGCGCAGCATTCAGTCCTCTAAACCAATATATGGGACAGTTAGCAGGTATGTGGTTGCCTGTATGAATTATTTGTTAAAGGGATAGTAAACACCAAAAATGTTATTGTTTAAAAAGATGGATAATCCCTTTATTTACCATTCCCCAGTTTTGCATAGCCAACACTGTTAGAAATATACCATTTACCTCTGTAATTGACTTGTATCTAAGTTTCTGCTGACTGCCTCCTTATCTCAGATATTAAGACAGACTTGCATTTCAAGCCAAGCCATTAGTGCTGACTCTTAAATAACTTCACGTGCATGAGCACAATTTTATCTATATGAAACTCAAGAACTAACTCCCTCTAGCTGTGAAAAACTGTCAAATTCTTTCAGATAAATGGTGGCCTTCAAGGGCTTAGAAATTAGCATATGAGCCTACCTAGGTTTAGCTTTCAATGAAGGATAACAAAAGAACAAAGCAAATTTGATGATAAAAGTAAATTAGAAAGTTGTTTAAAATTGCATGCCCTATCTAAATCATGAAGGTTTAATTTGGACTTTACTATAATATGGATTATGATTGTGAGTGGATGGTGCAATAGTTGAAACTTTTATAGTGCATATGAAAGAGCAACATTTAAAAAAATGTTGCAAATATTTTTGCTTGAAATATGTTAAAGGGATAGAATTGAAATGTGCATGGGTGCGTTTCAATTTGAAATATAAGCATTTTTGTAATATATTTCCATTATCAAAAAGGCTTTGGGTAAAAAGTTATAACTGTTTTTCAGCGGCATACGAACATATCCCGTGAAGGCCGTGCACAAGTATTCAAATACTGCACCTTCTCAGAGAGCTGGCAGCGGTGTGTATTGCTGCTGAAGATGCAGTTTGTGTCATGCAAGTCACTGCTGACTCTCTGAGAAGGTGTAATGTCTGAATACTGGTGCACAGGACCTTATAGGATATGTGCGTATGCTGCAGAAAAAACATTAATAACTTTTACAAAGCATATTGGCGAATGGAAGTATATTGCAAAAATGCTTCTATTTTAAATTGAAATACCCATGCACATTTCATGTTTGACCTTCCTATCCCTTTAAGTTAAAGCTGTTTCATTTTAAACAGAAACTAATACAGCAGTATCAGGTGTATTATTTCTACTATTGCTCACTGGCTACTAAGGCCAAATCCGACAAAACTATAGGTGGAGAGGGAGACACATCTGACAAGAAAACATAGTTTATTAAATGGACAGTGAACACATTATTTATTTTGCCCTCTTTTCAAATAATTTAGCTCTGAAAATTGAGCAATTTATAATTTTCAGAACTTGAAATGCACCTGCTGGATTCTCAGGGCTAACTCTATTCATATCTGTCCCTAATTGGATCAGGTATCAACTGAAAAACTATGTATTTTATATTAACTTTATTACAATGACTACTACAGTGTCTGTGGACTAAAGCTCAGATTGG
Source organism: Bombina bombina (assembly GCF_027579735.1). Taxonomy (NCBI): domain Eukaryota; kingdom Metazoa; phylum Chordata; class Amphibia; order Anura; family Bombinatoridae; genus Bombina; species Bombina bombina. The sequence goes on from NC_069504.1 coordinate 754,672,108, forward strand.
CTCCTCCAAATAAGACAAATGGTGGGTTGAGTTTTGCGATTGAAAAATAATTGCAGTAATGCATTTTTAAACATAATGGGGTCCATTTATCATTGTGCGGACGGACATGATCCGCTATAGCGAACCATGTCCGCCGCCCATCGATAAATGCCGACATACACTATCGGCATTTATCTATGCACCAGCAGTTCTTGTGAACTGCTTGTGCAATGCTGCCCCTGCAGAGCAGGGGGTGTCAATCAACCCGATCGTATTTGATTGGGTTGATTTCTGTCCGCCGCCTCAGAGCAGGCAGACAGGTTATGGAGCAGCGGGGGATCCGTTCGGAGCTTGATAAATAGACCCGTAAGACTTGGATATTATGTTATTCTATAGCAACACAACAGAAATGTATTTTAATTACAAGGTGTTTACTGTCCCTTTAAGTACAGAAACATGTTTTTTTATATGATCTCTTTTAGGTAAAAAAAAAATTTGACATGAATGGTTCTTATAAATTAATTGGAATGTAGGACTGGAAATAACGTATTATTACATTAGGAGTTTTGCAGTTTAATAAAAAAAATAGTTACATTTAAAATTGATTCTCTACAATACCTTATCTCCATCATCTCCAGCAGGACCTGCAGGACCGGCAGGACCAGGTGGCCCAATACTTCCCTGAGACCCATCCTGACCAGCTGGTCCCATTGGTCCTTTTTCACCCTATAAGACATATCAGGCCAGAGTATTATAAACAGGGCATTTACATACACATTCCTTTACACATACATACATACAGAAACACTGTAATATATCAGTTGAAGAGAAAATGTTACAATCTGAAATATTCAGATCTCTAGGTCAAAGCACTGGCATATTTAGTTTTTGTGCTGCCTTAGGCACTAGTATATCTGGGCCTCCATTACATATGCAGCGTTGCCCGCAAAATGCCCCAGCCGCCAGATTTTAGCCAATTTTGGTATTACATATACGGCGTAGCATACAAGTTACCCGCGTATATTTCACCCGTCGCCCGCAAATATTACTCCCATAATAGAACCGTGTTGCAAATCGGTATCCAATATCCTGCGCAAGGACTTACGTGGCGAAAATGGAGAAATCTTACTCCATTTTTACCTCGCCATAAAAGGCAGCCGTAGCAAGCCTTGTGCTGAGTATGGGAGCACCGTAACTCCCTAAACTGCCTGAAAAATCAACTAACACCTAACGCATGCGCAATGTCTATCTACCTGTCAACTGCAATCCCCCACTGCAATAACTAATAAAGTGTATTAACCCCTATATCCGCCATAAAACCCACACCGCAAGTAATAACTAAATTATTAAACACTAAATCCGCCAACCACAACATCGCAAACTACCTCTTAAAACTATTGACCCTTAATCTGCCATAGCCCACAACGCAATAAACCTATTCAAGTATTAACCCCTAAACCGCCATAGCCCATATAGCCTATTAAATGTATTAACCCCTAATCTGCCGCCGACAACGTCGCCGCCACTATAATAAAGTTATTAACCCCTAAACCTAAGTCTAACCCTAACACCCCCCTAACTTAAATATTATTTAAATAAATCTAAATAAATTTACTATTATTAACTCAATTATTCCTATTTAAAACTAAATACCTATAAAATAAACCCTAAAATAGCTACAATATAATTAATAATTACATTGTAGCTATTTTAGGATTTATTTTTATTTTACAGGCAACTTTGTATTTATTTTAACTAGGTACAATAGTTATTAAATAGTTATTAACTATTTAATAGCTACCTAGTTAAAATAAAGACAAATTTACCTGTAAAATAAATCCTAACCTAAGTTACAATTACACCTAACATTACACTATCATTAAATAAATTAAATTAATTAACTACAATTAGCTAAAATTAAATACAATAAAATAAAATAAACTAAAGTACAATAAAAAACAAACACTAAATTACAGAAAATAAAAAAAAATTATAAGAAGTTTAAACTAATTACACCTAATCTAAGCCCCCTAATAAAATAAAAAAGCCCTCCAAAATAATAAAATTCCCTACCCTATACTAAATTACAAATAGCCCTTAAAAGGGCTTTGTGCGGGCCATTGCCCCAAAGTAATCAGCTCTTTTACCTGTAAAAAAGAAATACAACCCCCCAACATTAAAACCGACCACCCACACACCCAACCTTACTCTAAAACCCACCCAATCCCCCCTTAAAAAAACACTTACCCCTTGAAGATCACCCTACCTTGAGACGTCTTCACCCAGCCGGGCAGAAGTCTTCATCTGATCCGGGCAGAAGTCTTCATCGAATCCGGGCAGAAGAGGTCCTCCAGCCAGGCAGAAGTCTTCATCCAAGTGGCATCTTCTATCTTCTTCCATACGACGAGGAGCGGCTCCATCTTGAAGACATCCGACGCGGAGCATTCTCTTCGTTCGACGTCTAACTGAAGAATGAAGGTTCCTTTAAATGACGTCATCCAAGATGGCGTCCCTTCAATTCTGATTGGCTGATATAATTCTATCAGCCAATCGGAATTAAGGTAGGAAAAATCCTATTGGCTGATGCAATCAGCCAATCAGATTGAGCTTGCATTCTATTGGCTGATTGGAACAGCCAATAGAATGCAAGATCAATCCTATTGGCTATCAGCAAATTGGAATTGAAGGGACGCCATCTTGGATGACGTCATTTAAAGGAACCTTCATTCTTCAGTTGGACGTCGAACGAAGAGGATGCTCCACGTCGGATGTCTTCAAGATGGAGCCGCTCCTCGTCGGATGGAAGAAGATAGAAGATGCCGCTTGGATGAAGACTTCTGCCCAGATGGAGGACCTCTTCTGCCCAGATTCGATGAAGACTTCTGCCCAGATCGGATGAAGACTTCTGCCCGGCTGGGTGAAGACGGCTCAAGGTAGGGTGATCTTCAAGGGGTTAGTGTTAGGTTTTTTTAAGGGGGTATTGGGTGGGTTGGGTGTGTGGGTGGTGGGTTTTAATGTTGGGGGGGTTGTATTTCTTTTTTTACAGGTAAAAGAGCTGATTACTTTGGGGCAATGCCCCGCAAAAAAGCCCTTTTAAGGGCTATTTGTAATTTAGTATAGGGTAGGGAATTTTATTATTTTGGGGGGCTTTTTTATTTTATTAGGGGGCTTAGATTAGGTGTAATTAGTTTAAACTTCTTTTATTTTCTGTAATTTAGTGGGGGGGTTTTGTACTTTAGTTTATTTTATTTAATTGTATTTAATTTTAGCTAATTGTAGTTAATTTAATTTATTTAATGATAGTGCAGTGTTAGGTGTAATTGTAACTTAGGTTAGGATTTATTTTACAGGTAAATTAGTCTTTATTTTAACTAGGTAGCAATTAAATAGTTAATAACTATTTAATAACTATTGTACCTAGTTAAAATAAATACAAAGTTGCCTGTAAAATAAAAATAAATCCTAAAATAGCTACAATGTAATTATTAATTATATTGTATCTATTTCAGGGTTTATTTTATAGGTAAGTATTTAGTTTTAAATAGGAATAATTTAGTTAATAATAGTAAATTTATTTAGATTTGTTTAAATAATATTTAAGTTAGGGGGGTGTTAGGGTTTGACTTAGGTTTAGGGGTTAATAACTTTATTATAGTGGTGACGATGGCGGCGGCAGATTAGGGGTTAATACATTTAATAGCCTATGTGGGCTATGGCTGTTTAGGGGTTAATACTTGAATAGGTTAATTGCGTTGTGGGCTATGGCGGTTTAGGGGTTAATATTTGAGTTATTACTTGTGGTGTGGGTTTAAAGGGGTTGTCGGTCTAGGGGTTAATACATTTAATATTAGTAATGAGAGGGGGGGATATAGGGGTTTTACGTGTCGGGCTTATTTTTGGGAGGCGTGTTAGATTTTTAAGGGAGATTTGTTATTTTCTTTACTTTTCTTAGGCGCCGACAGTTTCTATATTGCCGTAAGTCACTGGCAAATCCAGAAATTTGTACTTAAGCTCATTTCTGGACATTGCTAGTTTATCCGACTTACGGCACTTTATGAACTGCCGGCAGGGTTTATGTAATACCCCCATGTGCGAGGTGAAATTACGGGCGGCGCAGGTTCCCACGCTTGCGCCACTGTTGTCTAAACTCACCAGCTTTAACAATTATAGCTAATAACTGCATCATATTTTTGTACCTCGAAACATTTCTCAGTGGCTTTCTGAGAGAGGGTGATTTGTGGGAAGTGGCCTACAAATGTTTTGTGGGAGGAACCATGATATATAGGATTGGCCCATGTATTTGCCATGGGTGGGGTGTACATGTTATTAGTGGGGCCAGGGCTGTCTTTGGAAACCAGAACATTTGCCCTGAATGGGCAAATTGTGGGAGGGACAACAGCTAGACCTCTAAACAATCACTCAATATCTGGAATGGTTGGGAGTTTTGCATATTTGTCTTAACCAGATGGCAGAGATACATGGTGGTGTCCAGCTCTGCACTCCTTCCAGTTAGACCTCTGGTTAATTTTCTAAATGTCCCCAGTAGCCCCCAAACTTAAGTGTTCGTTTTCTTTAAAATAAAAACAAAATGTAGCATTTAAAAAACAAAACAAAACTGTACTTAGCAGTTTATACTCGGCGGCTGTGGGGTGTTAGAAAAAAACAATGGCACTAAAAAGTGCCTTTACATTGTGTTCTATGGGAACTGTGTGTTCCCTGTAAATATATATGTATATGCTTATATACATATGTCATTTATGTGTTAATATGTGTATATACCTATATATTTACATATGCTGCCCGTGTATGATGGCATCAGAACAAAGCTCCTATTGAAGCTCGCTCTCATGAGCATAATGCTTCCAGGCATCTTAGGTACTGGCAGACCGTCTGCCAATATGACAATTTAAGGCTTTTTTTTTTAATAAGAAAAAAATCTGTTTTCTGCAGTGTAGTATCCCCCTTACCCTCCAATCTTTCTGATCCCTCCCAAACAGCTTTCTAACCCTCCCTCCTCTAACTATTGCCCACCATCTTAGGTACTGGCAGCTGTCTGCTAGAACCTATTAAACCCTTTTTATATCAACATTTTTTAATACATTTTTTTTCTGTAGTTTAGTGGTCCCCCACCCTCCACGATCCTTAGTTTAGGGATCCCTCACCCCCTTTTTCTGTAGTGTAGCTGCTCCATCCCTCCCTTTCCCTTTATATTATTTTGCCACAGTGTAGGGCCCTCCCACTCCCTCCCTCCTCTGCTGGACCGCACCGATCACACTCCGTTTTCATATGCGGACAGATGCCTGGAGCTCAGGAACTCCAGCTCTCGGCTGTATTCCTTGGAAGCTCAACCCCTTTTGATGGGCTGTGGTATCAAAGAACAAAACTTTTTAATATACAAGAATAAAGCTAAATGATCAATTTATCATGCATTTTATACTCTGCTGCTGTAATAACAAGTGATTGGAAACACATTAAGGGAAAAATTATTTTACAGTAAAATAAATACTATTAACACATCTATACGTCCAATAAACAGTTTTGTGCAACTGATCTCAAGCATTTTTCATCTCTGACCTATGTTTCAACATCTCATCTTAAAGCTAAACACTGATGTCCCAACAATTTTTAAGAACACTGGAGTCCTAGGTCATTACAATAAGAAAATTAACTGACTTGCTCTTCAGCATCTCCTGTATATATGTTGTTCTTTGTAGTCGGTTCAATACAAAATGGAGAGGGCTGTATGTTTAAGCAAATCTGCTATCTAGTCCATAATTCATCTCCAAATTATCCTCATTTTACAATCTGGTTATTTATCATCACAACTTTACAATTCATTTGAATTAAAATATAGTCCATATAGAGGTCCATAACATAGGGTCCTCTTCATTCTGTAACTTACCGGGTTGCCTTTTTCTCCTATGGGTCCTGGTGGCCCCTGTCCTCCGGGACGTCCAGGAAGACCAATGCCCCCAGCTGGTCCATTTGGACCCCTTTCCCCTGCAGGCCCCTAAGCAAAAGAAGCAAAATAAATGAATATTTACAGGGAGTTGTGAATGGAATAAGAATATATAATTTTATACATGCATCAGTTTATTTAGCATGAATTTTTAGAGTTAGGATAAATTAAAGCCTTAGAAGTTTGACTAATTTAATAGAAGCTGAAGCTATTTTGATGTTTTGTACTGTTGATTTTTATGTTATTATCTCCCTGAAATTCTTCCCTTACTGTTCTTGGTCTAACTTTTTACCATTATCAAAGGCTTATTTTGGGAACTTGGAAAATGGTGGGGATGCAGGTTAAAGAGTGTATCCTATTTTATAAGCAATAAATAAATGCAATGCTCTGAAGGAGACAACTTTCTCTAACAACAGAGAATGGACCAACATGAGTTAGCCATTGAGCAAAACCAAGGAAACATATGTTTGAACATATAGGTTAGTTCATTCCAGCTCCTTAAAAAGTAACTCATATCTTAAAAGAGCATTAAACACTTTGAGATGGTAATATAAATATATATATATATATATATATATATATATATATATATATTTATATTTAAAATATATTAAAAATATTCTGCAATATTCTATCATTATATATATATATTTTGTCCCCTTTTCCTGTAATTCCATGCTGAAATTGTGAGAATTTCAGTTCCTGTTAGAAGTGGAGGTACAGAACACTGTTATATTCCACACAGCCATTGGCTACACACTCTTGTGACCTATTTATAACTGTCCCTAATTGGCCACAGCATAGAAGGTAACCTAAGTTACAACATGGCAGCTCCCATTGCTTTATAGACACGATGGGGCCTATTTATTAATGTGCGAGTGGACATGATCCGATATTGCGGATCATGTCTGCCGCACATTGATAAATGTCGACAGCATACACTCTCTGCATTTTTCATTGCACCAGCAGTTCTGGTGAACTGCTGTTGCAACACCGCTCCCTGCAGATTAATGTGCGAGCGGACATGCAGGGGATGTCAATCAACCCGATCGTATTGGATCGGGTTGATTTTCGGCAATGTCTGTCCGCCGCATCAGAGCACATAACTTGTGTTTCTGGAGACAGAAACACGGGGCTTCAAGCTCCATACGGAGCTTGATAAATATGCCCCTATAACTTTACACTTATTTTGTCACTATTTAAACTAATGAAACTATAAGAATACATCTACATGTTATTCTCAGACTAATCTTTTATTTGAATGCATCATTCTATCTAACATTAATTAGTGTTTAATGTCCCTTTAATCTTCCTATTTATATTTTAATTTATATGTCTGAAAACAAGAAACAGAAAGCCCCTTTTGTGGGCTGCTTTAATTAAAGGGGGCTGCTTTAATTAAAGTTCAAAAATGAAATGTGCATGGGTGCATTTCAATTTTAAATATAAACATTGTTGCAATATACTTACATTAGCAAAAATTATTCTAGTAAAAGTAAGTACTATTTTATTTACTCGCATATGCTGTGAGGGTCTGTGCAACAGTATTCAAAGAGAGTCTGCAGGGGCTTGTAGGATACAAATTAAGTTTTAACAGATAGAGGCCTATTTATCAAAGGTCTATCGGACCTGATCCGACAGTGTGGATCAGGTCCGACAGACATCGCTGAATGTGGAGAGCAATACGCTCTCCGTATTCAGCATTGCACCAGCAGCTCTTGTGAGCTGCTGGTGCAACACCGCCCCCTGCAGACTCACGGCCAAACGCCGCCAGCAGAGCAGGCGGACAGGTTATGGAGCTGCTCCATAACTTGCGTTTCTGGCGAGTCTGAAGTCTCGCCAGAAACACGGGCCCTCAAGCTCCATTCGAGCTTGATAAATGGGCCTCATAGAATATACACCACAGCCAACTCTCTGAACTTTATTACTGGTGCATGGACCCTCATAGCATATGTGCGTATGCCACTGAACTACAGTAATAACTTTTACTAAAAGCATTTTTGCTAACTGTAGTATACTGCATAAACGTTTCTATTTAAAATTGAAATGCACCCACGCAGATTTCAATTTAGACCTTTCTATACCATTTTTAAGCCTTATGATAGGCTAAAGAATTCTTCAGATGGCACATTGCATTATATTTTTGTGGAAAATGCATTTTCAGTAAAGCCGTGCTTTTACAAATTTATTCTAAATATTCTAGCTGTTTTACTGTTGAGAAATATATTTTCTGTTGAATGTTACTAACTACCCATAATAGTGTCAATTTAAAAACAAATATTTACTGTGTGCAATTATTAATGAGCAACATACAACATTTTTCTAGTTAACACAATAAACATTTTCAACAATGAATATTTAGGGGTACTTACAGATGGTCCAGCAGAACCTATAGGCCCTTCCCCACCTTTTAATCCGGCTGCTCCCTAGAAGAAATTAAACAAAGCACGTGATTGATAAACATATATATATATATATATCATAATGTTTCTTGTGTTTATTTTTTAAACATATAACACCACAAGAGGTTTTGGTAATGTACAACCAGAGCTAACAATGTGATTCTTCAATTAGTTTTATCTAGTACTCCTGATATCTGCACAGAATACAGTATGTTTCTGAACCAGGGACACCTTGTTTAGAACATTAATAGCTAATTATATTGTGACACAAAGCCTGTTGCTTCTTCTACAGCCCAGCCACTCCGAGGTAAAAATACGGTTCCTAGCTACGTCTCTTTATTTATTTTCTTTCTGCCCTATTAAACTCTGTTCCTCATCCCCTCACTAAATGATACCAAACACTTGGGGGCGCTCCCTTTAGAAGCCGGGTGCTTCACCATTAACATTACCGGACATAAAGGGGGTGGCGCTAATTGTTATGCTCGGGAAAGCTTATCTCCCGGTGAGATTTGGACACAAGGGAGCAGAGCATGGGGCTGTATGTAATTGGCTTCTGCATGTTTAAATTTCACACCTTTTACTGCTTAAAAACCCTGTGTCTTGACCATTAAAATGAGTTGCTCTACTGCACGAAGCCTTGTCTGTTGTTTGTATGGAAGGGAAAGAGCTTCTTTCACTACAGAGCTTAATCACTGCGGATAACGCTACTAGCTGAGTAGCACTCCCAAAAGCAGACACAGTGGTCCCTGGAGGTCTCTGGTGGCACATGGAGAAGGGTTTTCAACACGGCAGGACTGCTCTTGACCTCACCCCAGGGTACAATCTCCCCGGTCCCGTAACACATATTATCACTTAAGCTCCTTCTTTTTTAGAGTAAACAGACCCAGTTTCGCTAACTACTCACAAAGCTTAAATGATCCATTCCCCTTATTAATTGTGTACCACTACTCTAAGCCCTTTCACTGCTTTTAAGTTTGTGGTTTAAAATCTCTCTGAATCTGTTCCCACCTCTGTTTTCCCATTTAAAGGAATGATAAAGTCAGAATTAAGTCAGGAGCCGCAATGTACTGAGAGCTAGCTTGGATTTGTTGCTATATATATATATATATATATATATATATATATATATATATATATATATATATCTTGACAGTGTTTCACTGGATGTGTTCAGCTAGCTCCCAGTTGTGCATTGCTCTCCTGAGCCTACATAAATTTACTCTTTAACAAAGGATACTAAGAGAACAAAACGCATGCACACCCACAAATCGCAACTATTTTATTCAGAATGTATAAATGCTAATGTTTGGCCTTTGCTACTTGAGTTCCCTGAAAAATGTATAGTATTGGATGCTTTATTGTAATTTATTATGAACCTAATTATTATGCACAAATGATACTTACTAGTTCTCCTGCAATACCCCGAGCACCTGGAAAACCTCTTAATCCTTGAGGACCACTCTTTCCTGGGATTCCCCCTGGACCAGGGTCACCCTGTCAAGGAACATGGGAAAGAATATGGGAAAAATATTGTGATTCCATGGGTGAATAATATAACACTTGTCAAATGCTCTTTAAATATTTAGCATGTTGAAACTAACAGTAGATACGTATTGTCTGGTCCACTGAAAGGTATCTTCCACTATAGTTCTTGTATAGACATGAGAGCTGTATTGACTCAAAATCATATATTTCCATTGGTTTATTTTTATTAAACAACATATTTACCCTTTATTTCTACTACACTTTTTCCATAATTCACACCTATTCACGTTCAAATTAATTTCAACACTTTGCTGGGGTGCTATAAAACATATAAAATATTAGTAGTAGTCAATAATTACATACAGCCCAGGTTTTTTTTTTAAAAAAAAACAATTTTATTATAGCACACATGATATAATCAGGCTTATATACTAACTGATTTTCTCCTCTAGGACTAGTTAAAGGAACAGTGAAACTCCTATCTTCTTATAAGTCATTCCAAATGAAACATCTTGCTCGGGGACCGGGCTAGACCCATTATTATCTGACTTTAGCTGTGACCATATTCCATCCTTAACTTTTTACATTCATGACTTCCCTTTTTTTCTTTCTTTTTTTTTTACTTTAAGATTTTTTTTATTTATTCATTTACACTGGATGATTTTTCTATTATTTTACCACACATGACATTCTTTGAACTATTCCATTTTCCTGTTAGTATTCATTATGTACAAAAGTGATTGACATATTAGTTAAAAAATAAAGTTGACCGTATTTGTTGATCTACAAAGTGACTGTGAAATTGTTCTAGAACATTTGACATTCATTTTTAAAGGGACAGTAAAGTAAAAATTAAACGTTCATGATTTGGATAGAGCATGCACTTTTAAACAACTTTCCAATTTTCTTCTGTTATCAAATTTGCTTTGTTCCCTTGGTATCTTTTATTGAAGAGTAAAGCTAGGTAGACTCATAAGAACTCAGGAGTGTGCATGTGCCTTTAGTACTCTATGGCAGCAGTGTTTTGCAACATTATTTGTAGCTTTGTTATACAATGTTGCAAAAACACTGCTGCCATAGGGTACTAAAGACACATGCACACTCCTGAGCTCTTATGAGCCTACCTAGTTTTACTCTTCAATAAAAGGTGCCATGAGAACAAAGCAAATTTGATAACAGAAGTAAATTGAAAAGTTGTTTAAAATTGCATGCTCTATCCGAATCATAACCGTTTAATTTTGAGTTTACTGTCACTTTAAAGTGACGGTCCATTTTGATGAATTAGTGCCCGATTTTTAATAAACCTATTAAAAACAAGGGCACTTTAATTCATAAAAATTGACATTTTACTGTTTTCTTCAAAAACTTACCTTTTAATCCTGGCAGCCACTCCACCAACATTTCCTCCGCCCCTTGCAACCCGTCTTTGCGGGTCCAAAATGATGAATCCGGCTTCCTCCAATCACAGCGTTGCATCAGGCCAAGATACCCATGGGGGGGGGAAGCTGTGATTGGAGGAAGCCTGATTCGTTATTTCTGATGTCTGCAGAGGTCTCTGACGGCCGGGGGAATCGCTGGAGCGGCATTCAGGATTAAAAGCTACGTTTTTGAAGAAAACAGTGAAATGTCAAGTTTACTGAATTAAAGTGCCCTTGTTTTTAATCGGTTTATTAAAAACCGGGCACTAATTCATCAAAATGGACCTTCACTTTAAGTTCATTTTTCAAAGTTCCAAAAGTAACATTCTATCATCATAACATTTTATACTTATTGTTATTATTTATCAGTTGCTGCTAAACATTTGATGTCCAAATAGGCAGAAAAATGCAATTCAAATTGTATAATTCTTATATTATGCTTTTGTACATTAATTGCATATATGTAAAATATTATCATGCACTATTTTCTTTTCTCAGTTATCCAGTTAAAGGGACATTCCAGACAAAATTAAAATTTACTTTTGAATAAGAGCATTTTTGTAATATACATGTGTTAGCAAAAATGCTTCTAATAAAAGCTATGGCTGTTTCAAAAGTGTATTTAAGTATGCACCGTGCACCAGCATTTTAAACAAAGCACTTGCGCCGAGAGCCTAAGGTGCTTGTACCATCTGGTAATTACTCAATTTGTTAATTGCTGGTATGATACAAACCCACAAATTTGCCCCCTCTTATGCCAACCTGTACATGGGTTGGTGGGAGCTGTCCCACGTCTATGGAGATGGAAATCCCTTCAAAGAATATATCCATTATTACGGTCGTTATAATGACGATATATTGATAGTCTGGAGGGGACCAGTACATTTGATAGAACAATTTTCAGAATATCTACAGAATAATTTGATGAATTTGAAATTTACATTAGAATTTAACAGAGACTCCATGCCATTTTTGGATATTAGACTGGTGTCTAATGTAACAAATAAATCAATAGATGTTGAATTATTTCGCAAAGAGATTGCAGGGAATACTATTCTCAATGCACAGTCTTGCCATCCAAAACATACAATTCGTTCTATCCCAAAAAGCCAATATATCAGGATCAAACGTAATTGCACAAATGAACAAAGTTATCAATCACACTCTGCAGAATTGACAAATAGACTTATACACAGAGGGTATTGTAGAGAGACAATAGAGTCTATTAAAAAGGAAGTTGATGATATGGATAGGTCTACTTTACTTGAGAAAAAGAAAGTGGAAAGAAATGAGAGATTTCGTCAGCCCAAGTTTATCACTACGTATAGTGAAGAATATGCCCAAATTTGTGGCATTATTCGTAAAGCATTACCTATCCTAGAAACAGATGACAAACTATGTGACATAGTCCAGGATGGAATAGTATTTGTGTCACGTAAAGCAAAAACATTAAGAGGGATCTTGTCTCCCTCTATGTTGCCTAAAATTTCTAGCCAAAATTGGTTGTCTATTAAACCAGGTTTTTACAAATGTGGTAGTAGGAGGTGTAAATCTTGCACTTATGCTACCTTTGGTCAAAATTTTGTGTCTACTGCTAATGAAAAACAATTCAAGATACAGGAGCATATAACATGCAATTCTTGCTATGTCATATACCTTCTGACCTGTAGGGGGTGCTATAGGCAGTATGTCGGTCAAACGACACGGGCTCTAAAAGATCGTTTTTTGGAACACTTGCGTTCCATAGAAGATCCAGAGTCCACTACACCTGTCTCCCTACATTTCAGAAAAGAACACGACTCTGACAGTTCCCTGCTGACATTCCAGGGTATCCAGCTGATTGCCAGACATCCAAGAGGAGGTAATAGATGTAATACTCTCAGTAAAAGAGAGGTTTTCTGGATCTTTCAGCTGGATACCAGAATGCCAGTAGGGCTAAATTCTGAATGGGATGTAAAATTATTTGTGGATACCTAAAGTAGTTAAATTAGGCTTTTTTATTTTCTATTTTTTGAATCAGATTTAATTCCTTTTCTGAAAGTTAATATGTGAGTTAAGAAATTATATTATTGGGTTTAGTATATTGTTTTCAGTTTGTATAAATAAAGAAATGTATTTTGCTGTCACTTAACACAGTATTCGTAGTATACATAATGCAGCACTTCTTGTAATTTGATTGGTTTAACTAAAGAGGGAGTGTGTTTGCTTACCCTTTAAATAGTGCTGCATTATGGGCAATAGTGCATGATGGTCACTGAAGAAGTTTAATATATATGAAACGCGTTTGACCTGCTAGAATTGCTGAATTGCCTGTTGTAACCGCTTTTGCCAAACTAAGTTACTGAATACAAGACTTTTTATTTCACCTCTTTGGAGCCTTTGTCTTTTATTTCCGTTACATGGTTTAATTAGTCAATTACCGTGTGCAGTGGATGTTGCTATCATATGATACAAGCCCCACTGGTGCTCTGAGCAGCTGCAATATTTTAAATGCTGGTGCACTGAGAATATCTATCTATGTTTCACATGCATGTGTAGAGAAAAATGTTAACACATTGGGGGCCGAATTATCAAGCTCCGAATAGAGCTTGATGCCCTTTTTCCGCACAAGCCTTCAGGCTCGCCGAAAACAGCAGTTATGAAGCAGAGGTCTAAAGACCGCTGCTTCATAACTTGTCCGCCTGCTCTGAGGCTGTCGACATCATTCCGCCCGATCCTATACGATCTGGCTGATTGACACCCCCTGCTAGCGGCCGATTGGCTGTGAATCTGCAGACGGCGGCATAGCACAAGCAGTTCACAAGAACTGCTTGTGCAATGATAAATGCCGACAGCGTATGCTGTCGGCATTTATCGATGTGCGGTGGACATGATACGCTACATCATATCATGTCTGCTCGCACTTTCATAAATCGGCCCCTAAAACAGTAATAACTTTTACTAGAAGCATTTTTGCTAATAAATGTATATTGCAAATATGCTTCTATTCAAAGATGTAATTCATCTATGTGCATTTAAATTTTTACCAGAATGTCCTTTTAAAAATGTGAATTAATTAAAGGGACACTTAAGTCAAAATTAAACTTTAATGATTCAGATAGAACATGCAATTTTAAACAACTTTTACTTCCTTTCACAAAATGTGCACAGTCTTTTTATATTTACACTTTGAGTCACCAGCTTCTTCTAAGCATGTGCAAGAATTCACAGCATATACGTATATGCATTTATGAGTGGAAATAGACATAACTTTGAAATTTGTCAGAAATAATCTGCTACTCATTTGAAGGTCCGACCAAGTGATATTGCATTGTCTTTGTAGCATGCATTTGTTAGTTATGCACATCTACTGTATTTACTGGTCCTTAAAAGGGATACTGAACCCACATTTTTTTCTTTCATGATTTAGATAGAGCATGAAATTATAAGCAACTTTCTATTTTACTCCTATTATACATTTTTCTTTGTTCTCTTGGTATCTTTATTTGGTATCTTTATTTGAAAAAGCAAGAATGTAAGCTTACAATCTGGCCCATCTTTGGTTCAGCATCTAGGTAGCGCTTGCTGATTGGTGGATAAATGCAGCCATCAATCAGCAAGAGCTATCCAGGGTTCTGAACCAAAAATGGGCCGGCTCGTAAGATAACATTCCTGCTTTTTCAATAAAAGATACTAAGTGAACGAAAACAAATTGATAATAGGAGTAAATTAGAACGTTGCTTAAAATTGCATGTTCTATCAGAATCAGGAAAGAAAAAAATTGGGTTCAGTGTCCCTTTATGTCCACTACTACTTCTCCATGAATACGGGGAGGAGCTGTGACTCCCATTTTGTAATCCTTTGAAGATAATAAATTTACCTTTGCTCCTTCTCGCCCTGCAGCTCCTGGCAGTCCTTGCTCTCCAGGTGATCCTGGTGAACCTGGATGACCTCTTTCACCCATAGGTCCTGTTTCTCCTGAATTGCCCTGAAAAATAAAATCAAAGTGATTTTTATAATTATTAATATCCTTAATTAGTAGAATACACTCAAATTAAATTAGAAACATTTTTGTAATATACATATTACAGCTTTGGTAATACATTTTCTTCTGCACAAGACACGGTAGGGTGTGTGCATGTGCATGTTAAAAAATGTAGGTGATGTCAACGCATCACTACCAAGATTTAGAGCACAAAAGTAGAATGCGCATGCACCCAGTCTACCACTAAATCAACAAGTGGCCGTAGAAGATAAAAAAAGTTATCACTAAAGCTATGATCATATTTTTTTAAACAATATAATTGCTTCAAATGGAATCTGATTTGGAGTGCACTACAAATTCTATCTTTATATTCCTTTAAGAAAGGAAATTCAACAATAGGCAGGCACTATTTTTTTTATCACTAACAGAAATATGTATCTAAGATATGGTTTACTACTGAAGCGTTGACAGAAATATTTATTCATAAAAAATAGTGTCAGGAAAATGTAATTTTTACATGTTGCCAGGCTGCTGTCAGCAAGTGTTGTACAGATGGGATTAATTTATAGACAGCAAGATGGCGCCATTGAGCTTAGTGAAAGATCTCACCAGAGAAAGAAATAGGGAGGTATAGGGCTGTCTTTACGCAAGTTAACCCTTCTGTACCCATACAGCAAGATAAAATTAAATATTGTTGTCTATATTTAAATAAGATTGTGAACATTTGTATTATTATATAATTTAGCTCTCTGTATCCATATCAATTAAACAGATTTATACATATTGTTATTTCTTATCCTATTATTAGAGAAACTAATATGAAAAAAAGATATAGAGGTCAATTTACCAAATGTCTGTCGGACCTGATCCGACAGTGTGGATCAGGTCCGACAGACATCGCTGAATCCATCGCTGAGTCTGCAACGCCGCCCCCTGCAGACTCACGGCCTACCGGCAGCCAGCAGGAGGGTGTCAATCATCCCGATCGTACTCGATCGGGTTGAATTCCGGCGATTCCTGTCCGTCTGCTCAGAGCAGGCGGACAGGGTAATGGAGCAGCGGTCTTTGTGACCGCTGCTCCATAACTTCTGTTTCTGGCGAGCCTGCAGGCTCGCCAGAAACACGGACCCTCAAGCTCCGTTCGAGCTTTATAGATAGGCCCCATTGTATCTACAGTGCCATACTAAAGGGATAGTAAAGGCTTATACAAATACAGACCAATACAAATATTGCAACTAAAATGTAAAAACTCATAATTATCTCAGATATTTGATCATACTGAGCCCATTAATATAAGACATACCTGTGGTCCTACAACTCCAGCAGGGCCTGGGAGACCAGTTTTGCCTTGAAATCCCTGTGTGAAAGAAAATATTCAAAGCTACTATTATTAAAAATGTATTGTGTACATGGTTGATGAATAATACATTGGTCTGCAAATATGAATTAACATGCACACTTACACGTATTAAAAATATAGATTGATAGATAGATATATAGACAGATAGAGAGAGAGAGATATAGAAAAGAAGAAATAATTTCCTAGTGGGGCAGAAACTTCGTGGGGATAAGAAAACAGTACTAAGGTACCTACTATCTACTTTATATGTATTATTGTGAAGAAGAGAGCAGAATAACTAGTCTTTGTGTGCTAATGATATTCAACCAGGATAAAATCACTGCTGTGTGTATGTTACTGGCATCCCTGAGAAATAAATAATCATTACTTTAAAACTGGTGTTTTAAGAGTTAAAAAAACACACTTCTTAAGAAATGTAGTATGCATTCGAGTCATAGTTCTTAGGTGTCCCCTTCCTGGCATCACTACACTATACAGCAACTGATACAGCTACATTCAGACAGAACAATATCATGGATATTGGGTGGGGGAGGGCATAGTTTTGCAGCACATAGTAGGCATGAAATATATTTTAGATAGATAGAAGAGAGGGAGAGACAGAAATTAGAAAGAGGCACACAGAAAAGAGAGAGGGGGAGAGACATAAGAGAGATAGGGACAGGAGAGAGAGAGAGAGAGAGAGGGAGACACAGAAGAGAGAGAGGGAGAGACAGAAGAGAGAGAGAGACATACACAGAAGAGAGGGGGAGAGACAGGAGAGAGAGAGAGGGAGAGACAGAAGAGAGAGAGAGGGAGAGGCAGGAGAGAGAGAGAGAGAGAGAGAGAGGGAGAGACAGAAGAGAGAGAGGGAGATACAGAAGAGAGGGAGAGATATAAGAGAGAGGGAGAGACAGAAGAGAGAGAGGGAGAGACAGAAGAGGGAGAGGGAGAGACAGAAGAGAGAGAGGGAGATACAGAAGAGAGAGAGGGAGAGATATAAGAGAGAGGGAGAGACAGAAGAGAGAGAGGGAGAGACAGAAGAGAGAGAGGGAGAGACAGAAGAGAGAGGGAGAGACAGAAGAGAGAGAGCAAGAGACAGAAGAGAGAGAGGGAGAGACAAAAGATAGAGAGGGAGAGACAAAAGAGAGAGGGAGAGACAGAAGAGAGAGAAGGAGAGACAGAAGAGAGAGAGGAAGAGACAAAAGAGAGAGAGGAAGAGACAGAAGAGAGAGAGGAAGAGACAGAAGAGAGAGAGAGGAAGAGACAGAAGAGAGGAAGATACAGAAGAGAGGGAGATACAAAAGAGAGAGAGGGAGATAGACAGAAGAGAGAGGGAGAGACAAAAGAGAGAGGGCGAGACAGAAGAGAGAGAGGGAGAGACAGAAGAGAGAGAGACACAGATGATAGAAACGGGGATAGACAGGAGAGAGAGCAAGAGGGAGAGAGAGGGAGAGACAGAAGAGAGAAAGGAAGAGAAAGAAGAGAGGGAGAGACAGAAGAGAGAGATGAAGATACAGAAGAGAGAGAAGAAAAGACAGAAGAGAGGGAGAGACAGAGGAGAGAGAGGAAGAGAGAGAGGGAGAGATGAAAGAGAGAGGGAGAGACCGAAGAGAGAGAGGGAGTAACAGAAGAGAGAGAGAGGGAGAGACAGAAGAGAGAGAGGGAGAGACAGAAGAGAGAGAGGGATAGAAAGAAGAGAGAGAGAGGGAGAGACAGAAGAGAGAGAGGGAGAGACAGAAGAGAGAGGGAGAGACAAAAGAGAGAGGGAGAAACAGAAGAGAGAGGGAGAAACAGAAGAGAGAGGGAGAAACAGAAGAGAGAGAGGGAGAGAAAGAAGAGAGGGAGAGACAGAAGAGAGATAAAGAGACAGAAGAGAGAGAGAGAGAGAGAGAGAGGGAGAGACAGAAGAGAGAGAGAGGGAGAGACAGAAGAGAGAGGGAGAGACAAAAGAGAGAGGGAGAAACAGAAGAGAGAGAGGGAGAGAAAGAAGAGAGAGGGAGAGACAGAAGAGAGAGAGGGAGAGACAGAAGAGAGAGAGGGAGAGACAAAAGAGAGAGGGAGAGACAGAAGAGAGAGAGGAAGAGACAGAAGAGGGAGAGAGGGAGAGAAAGAAGAGAGATAGAGAGAGAGAGAGAGAGAGAGAGAGAGAGAGAGAGAGAGAGAGAGAGAGAGGGAGAGACAGAAGAAAGAGAGTGGGAGAGACAGAAGAGAGAGAAAGAGACAGAAGAGAGAGACAGAAGAAAGAGAGAGGGAGAGACAGAAGAAAGAGAGAGGGAGAGACAAAAGAGAGAGGGAGAAACAGAAGAGAGAGAGAGGGAGAGAAAGAAGAGAGAGGGAGAGACAGAAGAGAGAGGAAGAGACAGGAGAGAGGGAGAGACAGAAAAGAGAGAGGGAGAGACAGAAGAGAGAGAGTGACAGAAAAAGACGAGAGAGAGAGAGAGAGAGAGAGAGGAAGAGAAAAAAGAGAGAGAGGGAGAGACAGAAGAAAGAGAGGGAGAGACAGATAAGAGAGAGATGGAGAGACAGAAGAGAGAGAGGGAGAGACAGAAGAGAGGAAGAGACAGAAGAGAGAGAGAGAGACAGAAGACAGAGAGGGGTATAAAGGAGGGAGAAACAGAAGAGAGAGCGGAAGAGACTGAAGAGAGAGAAAGAGAGACAGAAGAGAAAGATGGAGAGACAGAAGAGAGAGAGGGAGAGACAGAAAAGAGAGAGGGAGAGACAGATGAGAGAAAGAGATAAAAGAAAGAGGTAGAGACAAAAGAGAGAGAGAGAGGGATATACAGAAGAGAGTGGAAAAGACAGAAGAGAGAGAGGGAGAGAGATGAGAGAGAGAGAGACAGAAGAGAGAGAGAGGGAGAGACAGAAGAGTGAGAGGGAGTGACTGAAGAGAGAGTGGGAGAGACAGAAGAGAGAGAGGGAGAGACAGAAGAGAGAGAGGGAGAGACAGAAGAGAGAGAGACAGGAGAGAGAGAGAGGGAGAGACAGAAGAGAGGGAGAGAGAAGAGAGGGAGAGACAAAAGAGAGAGAGAGAGACATAAGAGAGGGAGAGACAGAAGAGAGGGAGAGACAGAAGAGAGAGAGAGGGGGAGACAGAAGAGAGAGGGGGAGAGACAGAAGAGAGAGAGGGAGAGACAGAAGAGAGAGAGAGGGGGAGACAGAAGAGAGAGAGGGAGAGACAGAAGAGAGAGAGAGAGAGAGAGAGGAAGAGACAGAAGAGGGAGAGACAGAAGAGAGAGTGAGATAGGAAGAGACAGAAGAGAGAGAGGGAGAGGCAGAAGAGAGAAAGCGAGAGAGACAGACGAGTGAGAGACAGAAGAGAGAGGGAGATGGAGAAGAGAGAGAGGGATAGACACAGAAGAGAGGGAAGGAGAGGCGGAAGAGAGAGAGGGAGAGACAGAAGAGAGAGAGAAGACACATAAGAGAAAGAGATAATAGAGAGATAAATATTCTATTTAACTTACAGGTTCTCCTCTCTGTCCAGCATGCCCAGGTAGTCCGTCCTTTCCAGCAACTCCCTGGTGAATAAACAAACAATTGTAAGTTTTTGCTGTTTAAGATGTTTATTCATTTTAAAAATGTCTTGTAATTATAAATTGTTTACTGTTACTTTAAAAAGCTTTTGTTATAAGTGTTGTTTATCTTATCTCCTTTGCTTGCAGTTAAGTAGATGAAAACATGTAAAAACATATTTATGCAATATTAATTTTTAATAAAGTGTTAAACTGTGTATGTTACTGTAAATATTTCACATTCCAATGTTCTGCACATATGGGAATATGTTCTTAGTATTTATAAATAGATAATTTATTCCTATATATATCTATACTGAAAAATAATCATCTATATATACATATAGGTATAGATATATATTTTACAAAAATACCATCATATATATATATATAGATAGATAGATAGATAGATATATGTATTTATTAATAAATAAAACATATTCTTCTATGTGAAGAACATTGGAATGTGAAATATTTATATTTTCATGTCGGTTTAGCACACTTGAGAATATGCAATCGGGTTTGCGCACGAGTAGGGTTTTTATCCCACTTTTTTGCTCTTTTGACTTCAAGGGGGGAAGACATTATCACGTGTGTGATATTCTTACTTTGGCTTTTTACGCGCATGGGGTTAGCGCACTGTGAAAACAGTTTACTTTCAAGTTGTAATACGAGCGCTACCCGATGCGTCCAAAAAGCTTACTTATAGTGGAGTTAGCGATTGAGCGTTAAATACCACTCCACTTGTAATCTGGCCTATAGTCAGATAAACAGTTCTCAAGCTAAAGTTTGCCTTTCTGAAATTCTTTGAGGTACCTCACAATAATAATGAGACTTATTAGATAATGTTGCTTTAGATCCTCGGACCCGCAGTGATCCGTTTACAGATTTAAAGTATTAAAAAAAAAGCAGCACTTTTTTCTATCTTGCAAGATGTATTCATTTCAATATTATGGTAAGTGTGTGGGTTATACAAGGAGGATAAAGATAAACTAAATAAGGTTATTTTTTGTATGTGATCTAGTGGAAGTTTGATAAATATGCACACATTTATTTATCAAGTGAAAAAAGTGCTGGATACTCCTTGGCTGGTATAAAAATATAAACTTTAATAATCCATTAAAAAATATACATGGAAAAGATTGAACATAGACATGTGGCAGGTGCAGCACCAGGGCTTACGCGTTTCGGCTAGGGCTTACGCGTAAGCCCTGGTGCTGCGCCTGCCACATGTCTATGTTCAGTCTTTTCCATGTATATTTTTTAATGGATTATTAAAGTTTATATTTTTATACCACCCAAGGAGTATCCAGCACTTTTTTCCCTTTACATTGTATCCAGTTACTTTGGATTACTCCTGAGCAGAGTTCCGTGTACCACCTGTGTGATCTGCCTGACCCCTCTCCCTGACGCTTGCACTGGACTGCCTGAGCAACAGAGTGAGAGCACCGCTTCAGGAGGAGGACCTCCGTGACTGAGACGCTATTACCTCAGTGAAACGTGCTTATACTGATGAGAGTCGGGTAGACAAGGAGCCAAGTCCGGTGTTTCATTCTTTTTCCGAAGGCTGTGACAGTGAGTGCACAGAGCAAGGACGTCAATTCAGGAGGAGTACTTTCGTGGCTGGAATGAGTTTATCACAGCCGAAGATATGCCAGGACAGGTGAGACAGGCAAACAGCCTTAGACTCTGGTGTTCCGACTCCTCTTTGACAGCTTGATTGCATAATAACTGTACACCCACATATGACCACAGCGGAGATGTTTATCCCGACTGATACTGTACTTGTATAATCTCGATTAGTGATTGAAATTGGGGGAAAAGGGTATTTTGCAGCCACAGGGCACCTTACAGAGTGATGTCACGCTCATAGTGAAACGGATATCTATTTATCCCTCTATTTTTTCTTATGTTTATCACACATTTATTTATCGTCATATATTAAAATGTAAATTGAATTAATAAAAATGTTTCAGAAAACATATGAGGCAAAGTTACATAAATCCACAGTTTTCATTTCTCGCACCTGGATGGCCTTAAAATGCATAGCAGGAGTGGGGGGAGATATGAGAAGTATTCATATACATAATTAGAAATTATTGTTCAGGGAAAAAAACAGATGCAATGTGCTCTGAAACTTAAAGTGAATGTAAGCTCTAGTGCAGTGGTTCTCAACCTAAGTGACCTCAAGGCCCAGTAAGTTTTAACTGGACCTGTCCAGGGTCCGGTAAGCATCGGGAGTGGGTATAGATATATTTATATAAATATATATATATATATATATACATATCTCTATATATAGCTATATATATATATATATATATATATATATATATTATCCAATTAGCACGTGTTCCAGCACTCCAGCTTCAACTAATAATGAAGCACATGGGTGCAATCCTCAATGGATTGTAGATAAGAGCTAGGAAAGGGAGGGCACTCTCAGGATTTATATACATCAAAGTTAGTTTATTGTTTATAACAACAACATTAGAAAGTCATAAGGATAGGTCGACGTTTCGGCTTACATAAAAGCCTTCATCAAGACAGATGAACAACTCACAACGGAGACTTTCAGACGCACACAACACCACCAGCAAAACAGAATTGTTCATCTGTCTTGATGAAGGCTTCTATGTAAGCCGAAACGTCGACCTATCCTTATGACTTTCTAATGTAAGCATCTAACGTTGTTGTTATAAACAATAAACTAACTTTGATGTATATAAATCCTGAGAGTGCCCTCCCTTTCATGTTTGGGCCTTGCACCCAGGCAGGTCTGGGGCTAACTGCCTGTGACTCTGGTGACAGTGCAGCTTCCTGAGAGTGCTGGTTTGCACCCAGGGCTGTGCATGTTGCAGGGTCATAGGATGTGTACCCGGTCCGGCCACCCGTGTTTTGTATATATATATATATATATATATATATATATACATATATATATATAAAAATCTATATCTATTTATATATATATAAAATATTTATCTATATATAAATTGATATATAAATATATATCTATATATAAATCTATATATATATATATATATATATATATATATATACATACACACACACACAGTATATGTATGGTTTACAGTTGTTTAATTATGTATAATTAATGGGTGTCAGTGGGAACTATATCAATATCCCACTGACACCAATGAATTATCATAAAATTAACCCACTGTAATATATATATATATATATATATATATATATATATATTGCATATGGATCCCACTGACACCACTGAATTATCATATAATTATATTATATATATTACAGTGGATTAATTATATGCTAATTCATTGGTGTCAGTGGGATCCATATATATATATATATATATATATACAGTTTACACATACACATTAGTGTCAATGGGATCGATATATATATATATATATATATATATATATATATATATAGTACACATACACATTGGTGTCAGTGGGATATATATATATATATATATATATATATATTACAATTATGGGGGGAGATAAAAAACTGAAATTAAAATCCCCCATGTCTCAAAATTAAATCAATGTAAATATTTGCATAGGAAATTAGCACATCTAGGCAAGTATCCCCGCTTGGAGGATTTTAATTTCAGTTTTTTATCTCCCCCCATAATTTTAATGAATTTTGGTTTAACCTTGAAAAAAGCTTTACCAATGCAGCAACCAGAAATCTATCTCCTACTTGATGAGTTCCAAAAAGAACGAAACAGGCTGTCTAGTGAGTGATTTCTGGTTTGCTGTAATAATCCTGTTAAAAGGATAGCTGTGTTAAAACAGTATTATTTTGAAGCAAAAAAACTGAGAATTTGCATATCTAATTTGCATAACTTACCCAGAATTCTCTTGTGCATTGGTAACATTGTATATGAGTTATTTCTGGGGAAAAGCAAGCGGGGATACTTGCCTAGATGTGCTAATTTCCTATGCAAATATTTACATTGATTTATATATATATATATATATATATATATATACTGTATATATAGTGTACACATACACAGTGGTGTCCAGTGACCGACCTAAACATACATATTAGTGTCAGTGGCCATAATTATTTGTCATTGGTGGCAGTGGACTTCCTTACCTGTGAGCCGATGCTTCACGCTCTGCACGCTGCCCGCCGCTACTCATAGCATGCTATCTGCTGACACTGCGCATATAGACATGCGCAGTGGCGCATACAAACATGCGCAGTGTCACTCTAACAGGCCCGTCTGAAATTTCGGACATGTGTAAATACGGGCCTGTCAGAGCGAGTGTCTGGAGGCTATGTCGGGTTGCGGCCCACTAGCTGTTGAGAAACACTGCTCTAGTGCATCCGGTAATGTCATAGTAATCTTTTATTTAAATTAGGTATACTTTAATTCATAATTTTCTTTAGAAATTAATAATAAGGCCAAAATATAACTTTTAATCCTGTCGCTGTTTGCTTCGTTCCTCCGCCCACCATACTGCCTTCTTGATTGACACTTCATGTAAATTCTATGGGGCCGATTTATGTATGTGCGAGCGGACATGTCCACTGCACATCGATAAATGCCAACATGCATTTATCATTGCACAAGCAGTTCTTGTGAACTGCTTGTGCAATGTCACCCCCTGCAGATTTGCGGCCAGGGTTGTCAATCAACCCGATTATACATGATCAGGGGGATTGCAGGCCATGGCCTCTGGGGAGGTGTATGAGTTAAGAGGCAGCGCTCTTAATACCGCTGCTTCTTAACCCCTGTTTCCTGCAAGCCTGAAGGCTCGCGTAAAAATAGAGGCATTGGGGCCGATACAGACCTTGATAAATCGGTCCCTTATATCCCAATCATTGTCCCCCCCCCCCAGGGCATTCAACCCCCTTCTTGAAACGTCACGCGTTTGTTCTGCACATGCACTATTCTAAATCTTTCCTGTTGAGTCTAGGGGCCCTATTTACTATGGTGCGAGCGGACATGATCCGATTTAGCGGATCATGTCCGCTGCACATCGATAAATGCAGACAGCATACACTGTCGGCATTTATCATTGCACCAGCAGTTCTTGTGAACTGCTGGTGCAATGCCACCGGCTAGCAGGGGGTGTCAATCAACCCGATCATTTTCGATTGGGTTAATTTCTGTCCGCGGCCTCAGAGCAGGCAGACAAATTATGGAGCAGCAGTCTTTAGACCGCTGCTTCATAACTTCTGTTTTGCGGCCTGAAGGCTCGCTGAAAACAAGGGGCATCAAGCTCCATACGGAGCTTGATAAGTATGCCCCTAGATATGCGTTCACGTGACGCGCATGCTCATAGTGCTCACATTGAAAATATAGCAATATACATTGATCAGATCCAAGTTTATTGGGAGCGTGCTTGAGAGATACGTATAGAGCGGTCGAACCCGCTCTATACGTATCTCTCAAGCACGCTCCCAATAAACTTGGATCTGATCAATGTATATTGCTATATACATTGCTGAACTAGGAAGTAGCGTCTGGGAGGAGTCTGAACGCAAACAGGATAACATTATTATTATACATATTTGCGAAATCATAGTTTGGATATTAAAAATTACATAGCGGTTAGACACAGTACTCAAAAGCTTAGGAGGCTTCCTGACATCGTAAGTTTACATTCACTTTAAGCTTAATGGCATCTACTTAGTAACATAATGGTAGGAGAGTTAGGGAATAGTCGTTCTAATTGGTTTGAACTAAAGAAGGAAGTAAATTTCATGGGATAGTTTGTTTGGACAAACATATATCCTTCTAAGAATGTACATACCTATGTTAACATGTATTCTTTAAGAGAATGTATCTCTTAATTACAAAACATATTCTCTTGGTTAATAACTGTACCTGTACCAGTTTTTCAGATTTTATAGAGTGATCACTGCAAACATAATTTTCACAAATTCTGCATGCAAAGGAACAATGCAAAGTAAAACATAGTTCTTTTTCCTTGTGGCGCTTCAGCATATTTGCTGTATTAAAGTAATTTTAAAGGGACAGTAAACACCTTAAAAGATTGTTCTGTAATGATGCAATAAATTACCATTAGGTACAGTAGGCGTGAACGTTTTCTAAATGGATTAATGCCTTGTTTGCTGCAATTTTTTTTTTCAATAGCCAAACTCCATCCATCACTTTCTTATTTTGACTAGCCAATCCAGACTTTCTTCTAAAGAAGACTTAGCTAGCAACAGTTGTTTTGTTAACAAAATAAGCTTTGTTTTGAAGTTCTTATCATCTCTGCTTATTACGGACATTACATATATGTGTCAAGGTTAGGCTAGTCAAGCCTGCCATGTCCACTTAGAACTAGAAAACCCACAAGTTTGAGACTTAAATTACAGGAAAATATTGTACAATGCATAATTGAACATTTTATATCACAGTCTAAATGTGTTTACTTTACCTTTAACTTAGTCATTTGCCTGTAGGCGTCTTATGACTTTAGACATCAGGCAATTGCCTTGGCTATGGAGATTATATGACTGTGTCACTTTTTAACAGGAAGTATAATGCAAAGTTAAGTGACAAATGTGGATAGAAAAATATGCAGTACAGTTCTAGAAGGAAAGGTTAACAATGATGGGAATTAGATAAGCAAATTCAAAATGAACAAATAAGGGGAAAAGACAAAAAAGAAGAGTTCTAGGGGTCGAGTTATTAAGCTTTGAATGATCAAGCTCCTTCAGGCTCAGACCGCTGCTCCATAACTGGTCCGCCTGCCCTGATTTATCGATGTGCGGCAGACATGATTCACTACATCGTATCATGTCCGCTAGCACTTTTATAAATCGGCCCCAGAGAGTAAATAGTAGAGAGCAAAACATTTCTTCCCATTTTTATTTACCAGGTAAATTTAAAGGTAGCCTAAAAAATATTACTTTAAATAATTTTGACAATATGGCACAATAAATAGAAATTAACAAATTTACTTACAGGTGGTCCTTTGGGTCCTGCAAATCCACTGGGCCCTTGTGGTCCTGTTGGTCCCTGTATATATTGAGATATGATAAGGAAAAATGTATCATGTATCTCAAAACAAAAGTATATTATTTATATCACAACTTGTCTATAATATTTCTATTTGCGACTTAAAGCTGAACCATAGGCAATCATATTTATTTTCATGATACTAAAAAATAAAAATAATAAAACAGCTTAATTTTTTTTTCATATTAGCATGTGAAAGGCACATTTTCACAACAATAACTCCATATTGTAAAGCTAAAATAACAGTTTCCTATATACAGGACACACATATACACAATTTATAAGAATACCTTAAAATTGATACATTGTGCTGTGAGGAGGATCTTAAACAAAATGGTGGGATGTAATTTAAAAGCAAACTACTAGTGCATTTTAAAAGTGTGACTCAAAGTTTTTACACTTTAAAATGCTGTCATGTTACAAATATCTGAAGACATCCCTGAAGTGTTATGAAATAGTAATTTGACTTATGAACCTGTTTTAATCACAATCTTCTAAATTGATAATATCTTTTAATGAGCTAATCTTTCTTAAAATAAGGGGGATGCTATTACTTAAACAAAGAACGAAGACCTTTCAGTAGTGCTGTGGGTTCCTTATTGTTTAGTGCACTGCACAATTTGAATGTTCTAACGCATTTCACGCTCATGGGTGCTTCAACAGTTGCCACAATACCCCTGCAGGATATTGTTAGTTACTGTTAGTGTGGAGCATACATGGAATGCTAAGAGGGGTTACTGCAAGCAGGGAGATTAACAGTTTACAAAAGTGTGAGTACAATTTATGGACTAAATTACCTAAATATGGTGATACACTTAATAAGGATCCATCAAAGAAAACAGTATACCTATATCCTCCTCCCACTGGCTAGCACTTAAGGAGCCACACCAGACACATCATTTAAAATTAGATACTTGATAGCAGATTATACATGAGGCGCCTGTCTAAGACACACTGAATTGACATCAAGTTTTTTTGTTGTTGTTGTTTTTAAAGGTATTTGCAGTATCAAAAGTGAATACCATTTTAACTCACTTTTTCTCCAGCACCTCCTGGAACTCCATCATTACCAGAATCACCCTAAAATATAGAAACATCAATTAATCAGTTAGAATGTATATCAGTTTAGATTGAAACCCAGCATCAGGGCAACTCACAATAATTAACACATATTATTATGAGGAACATAAAAGTGAATTTGACACGCAGAAACATCTTTGTAATATGGTTGAAAATATGGTTCTGAGAAATGTAATCACATTGTTTCACATGACATGCCAGGTATATAAGTGGCAACCCGGGCATGCAGAGCACTCACCAGAGGCGGAAACCTGGCATGCTTCCTAATAGCGTAGAGTTGGCACATGACTGCTGTGCTTTTCAAAGTCATTTTTATGTTCCTTCAAGATTCAGGTAATATTATCAATGGGCATCTATGTTTCTGAGTTAGAACAACATAAATAGAATGTTTGATAATTACCTTTGCACCTGGTTTTCCAGTTGGCCCCCTTTGACCTCTCTCCCCGCGAGTACCCTAAGACAAATAAATTGATAGAACTTTTAAGTCAAAAAGTGATACCTAAGTCAAATGATGAAGAAGATGTCATAAGAATGTAGTATAACACAGCAGTTGAGGGAACGCTTTAGAAAATTACACCAATCATATTTACTAAAGCAAACAAGCTAGATTGTCTGATATCTTTTAAAGGGGCAATTATCAACTTTTTAATTTGTGCTATAAGCATGATTGTCTTTAGTATGCAAGATCGCAACTATAGACTTTTCATGAGCATATATACATATCAGTGAGTGGGTTGTGCTAAAATTTAAATTGTGGCATTACCAAAATATTTTTATAATAAAGATTTATAAAGCATAACATTGTTTTAGAATATTAATTACAAATAGAAATGGCAGAGAGTTCTGATTAAAAATTTTTTTTTTATGAGTATGTGTCTATGAATAGGTTTTATTAAACAAATCATTTAACACAATACAGCAAGATTATATATATATGGTTGCTTTTACAGATTGGAAAATAGTATAGGTAAAATATAAGGCAATTTTTTTCTATGATTGAATATAACTGTAATACGTGGGCAACTGGACACGCAATAGTAAAAAAAAGTTAAGCGCTGACCCCCAAGGCAGAACATGCAGTGATCTGAGATGTCATCACAGAAAATGCAGCATCTCTGCATTACAAACGGGGCACATGCAGGAACTGTTAGCGCTTTCACTTTGCAGCGCTGCTTCACATTAGTCTATCTTCAAACAAAGCTGTGCTCTGGCTGTACTGTGTAACTTTTCCTCAACACAGTGCATCTAGAGCAAAGTGCTGTTTGAAGTGAACAGTCAAATATGCAGTAGCGCTGCAAAGCAGCAGTGCATTTATTGTTGACTGGTTCTCAGATTTTTTCAAACTCGCCTCTGGCATTTTCCAGTGCGCAAAGCTGTTTTTTTCTGAATGTAAGATGTTCTTATGAGCAAGGCATCTTTTTTATTACTATATTCCTATCTTAGACCAAGAGAAAACGAAACAAATTTATTAGAGAGACAAAAAAACTATTTCTTTTTTTGTCTGCATCTAATTTGCAATGCAATTTTCAACTACTGCACTATATTATAAAACTTAAAAAATTGCTTTATTCTCTAGTTAACCAACACATTGCAATTGAACTGGTAATATAGTGTAACTGCCTAATTTAAAATGGAATTTTTCTAAAAAATGAACTGCAGAAAAATTTCCACTAAAAAAAATCTCATTGCAGAAAGTGAAAAAAAGTTTGACTGCTGGGGCGCTGACAAAGCACTCGCGGAAGTGCAAATTTGCACTCCACACGTAATCTAGCCCTTAGTGTGCATACACCAATCTGAAGCACTTTTCTCCGAGATTAAAGCATATGGGTGTTTGTGGCCCCAGTCTAAGATTAAAACAGGACCTCATAAAATCACAATGCTGAAGCCAAATAGCCCCATTTCAAGGTATGCCAAAATGCCAGTTTAAAAAGCCCAAAGCTAAGAAAATGAGCAATCTGTATGCTGCTAAAGGAAATAAGTAGTAAAATAATGTAGGAGTGGTTGTAGGAAACCAAGTAAACTATGACCCTTAGGCCTCAGGTTAGATAGCATGTAGTCTGTATTGTTTTCAACAGTTTATTTCAGGTGAGTTATAGGGGTATAAACATAGAAGGCTACTTACTGAGGGTCCTCGTGTGCCCGCTGTTCCAGACTGACCACCTCTTCCCTATGATAAAGAAAAAGATCACATGGTTTACTTATGCAAATATGAAGGTGAATGACATATCTTGTTATATTTGGTATAACTATTTTAGTCATTCCGCTAATTTGAAGATAACTAGATTAATATATTTGTTATAATATTATCTTGAAATGAAATGGTAATATTCCATAATTTTTTATGTCTTTGTATACTTTCCCAACCCTGACTGTTCCAATTCAACCATGTAATCATTAATTAAGATGCAAACACAGTAACTACATTACATTGATGGAACTTACTCTCTTGCCTTTTTCTCCAGTTGCACCAATGGGTCCTGGAAATCCAGTAGATCCCTTTGGAAAGAAGATGTTAAGTTTTAAAGTTTTAATTGTTGCATATATGAGGTGTCGCATTTTCTGTAATTAAATACGTTTAATGTACATTTAATAGCTATTTCTAAACCTCCATGGGTAATGCTCATAGTTTAAACACACACAACATACACCGCGTTTCTGGAGTTAAAACAACTTACACTGTAAATGTATTGACAGCTTGATGTTGTGCGCATTCTACACATAACAACTTTATTGCTGGTTAGTACAAAGTAGACAATTAAATGGACAAGAAACCCCAAATTTTTAATTCATGAATCTGAACAATTAAAAAAAGAAAATATTCCAGTTTGCATTGATTATCAAATTTATTTTGTTCTTATGGTATCCTTTGTTGAAAAGAAGGTGGGTAGGGTCCAGTGTGTGCAAGTACACCATATGGCAGCAGTTTGACAACAATGCTTTTAACAATGTTATACATTGTGGAAACACTGCTGTCATCTATTGTTTAAAAGCATTCTTGCAAAACTGCTGCCATATAGTTCTTCAGACGTGTACACACTACCTACCTATGTATGCTCTTCAACAAAGAATACTATGAGAACTAAGTAAATTTGATAATAGGAGTAAATTGCAAACATTTTTTTTAAATAGCCTCCTTTATCTAAATCAAGGAATAAAAACTGTAGGTTTCATGTCCCTTTAATTTACTAAAAGGTTTTCTTAGTGGTTAGGCTTCCGTCCCCAACACTCAATCGAGACTGCCCTCACCAAGGTTACTAACGATCCTCTTTCTGCTAAAAACAATGGCCACTATTCTATACTTAGACACTTTTCTATACTTAGACACTTGACCTGTCTGCTGCCTTTGACACTGTTGACCATCCCCTCCTCCTACGGACTCTCAGCTCCCTTGGGCTCTGTGACATTGCCCTCTCCTGGATCCACTCTTATCTCTCTAATAGGTCCTTTTCTGTCTCATTTGCTGGTGACTCATTCTCTCCACTGCCTCTGTCTGTTAGAGTACCTCAAGGCTCTGTTCTAGGCCCTCTACTCTTCTCTTTTTATACTTCCTCACTGGGTAAACTTATTAGTAGCTATGGCTTCAACTATCAGCTCTATGCTGATGATACTCAGATCTACCTATCCACCCCTGCACTCTCTCCTTCTGTCCTTTCCCACATCAGCGGCTGCTTATCTGGCATTTCTTCCTGGATGGCCTCTCACCACCTAAAAATCAACATGTCCAAGACTGAGCTTCTTCTCATCTCCCCAACTAATTCTACTCCAGTTTCTAACTTTACTATCACTGTTGGTTACACCACTATCTCCCCATCACCCAAGTCCACTGCCTTGGAGTTACACTCAACTCCAATCTGTCCTTCATACCCCACATCCAATCGCTCTCTTCATCCTGTCGCAACCACCTACGCAATATCTCCAAAATTCGTCCTTTTCTGAGTGCTGAAACTACTAAACAGCTAATCCATTCCCTAGTAATTTCCCGGCTTGACTACTGTAACAACCTACTAACTGGCCTTTCTCTCTCCCGCCTCTCCCCCTTCAATCCATCCTAAATGCCTCTGCTAGGCTAATCCACCTCTCCCGACGCTCTGTATCTGCCGCACCCCTCTGTGAGTCCCTTCACTGGCTCCCCATTCACAGCAGAATTAAATTCAAAATTCTCACTTTGACCTACAAAGCCCTTACCAATGCAGCCCCCCCCCCATACCTGTCCTCACTCATCAACAAATATATTCCAGCCCGTCCCCTAAGATGCAACAACGATCTACTCCTTGCCTCTTCTACCATCACCTCCTCTCATGCTAGACTACAGACTTCTCTCGTGCGGCACCAACCCTCTGGAACGCACTTCCTCATGCTGTCAGACTTTCCCCCAACCTCTCCTCCTTTAAAAGCTCCCTAAAGACCTTCTTGTTCAGGGAAGCCTATAACCAAATCAGTAACTAATGAATTCCACTTGCCATCATTCCCACCTTTGCAGTCCCCACCTCCTGTTTCTCACCCTCCTACCCATTTAGATTGTAAGTTCCCACGGGAACAGAGTTCCCATTTCCTCCTGTATTTGTTTGTTAAATTTTGTCTGGTGTCTCATATTGTACTGTCCTTTTATCTTTGTTACCTATGAACAGCGCTGCGGAATCTGTTGGCGCTTTATAAATAAAGAATAATAATAATAATAGGACATAGCAGGTAGGCAAAATTACCAAATTAAGGCCTAGATAACAAATGGAGCTTAAAAATATTAGCTCTATTGTGTGTTAACATCGCTCAGCACGATCAATATCCCTTCTATTTTGTGCTCATATACAGTAAAAAGTTATTTTTTGTTGCTCAAGCAATTGTCTGCATGTGAGATAGCGCAGGTGAGGTAAATCCCTCACATAATAGACTTCTAAGGGGGTGCACAGTAAAATTAATTCCAGATATTGCTCTAGCTCTAAGCCGATGGTTTAATAAACCGTGGGTGCTCTAAAGTAATGGTGCGCATGTAGAGGAGTTCTTCATGTAGCTCAGTACTATGCTATTAATAATAATGTTTTTTCTTCAGCCTTTAAATAGTGCTAAAGTTACAAAGGAATTCTGAGCTGTGCACAACACTTTACTCAACACTTGTAATAAAAGCGCAATGAGTACGCTAATAATCCTAACTGCGCTATAGATTAAAAGTATAGGGTGTGAGTTTTGACCACGTTAAGATGCTTTAGTAAACATATTTAACCATCCAATTGTAATACCAGATGTGGGTTTTCTTTGCATGAGGTTGTACAAACCTGCGCTATCGATTGTGCTCCACTTGTAATCTATAGCCCAAAATGCAGGCCTATTAAAATTATTTTTTCCCACCATTTTAGTTATAAAGACAACACTACACAGTCAGACTGCATGGCCACAATTTCTGCTATTTCCTGCAATCTTGTGAAAATGTTATATTTGTCACTTCTTCCAGAGATGCTGGAGTTGAATTGCTGATTTATTATACTATATACATATAATAACTTATTCTACACTTTATTTAACATACAAACTAATTGTGTGTTATATTAAATATGTAAATTTAACAATGAGGATGATCACAATTTCTGAATGTTTGCAGGAACTGTCAGTGTGTTTTTCTAGTGATCACAATTCAAAAATGCTTCTCCTGTTAATACCCCGATAATCTCATAATGCCTTGTTAACCACCTGATTTTGTAATTCAGAAACCAAAAGCACAGCATAAAAAACAATTAGGAATGACATTGGAGTATGAAGGGCCTGCATGTTGATTGATTCCTTTCAATAATGATTATTTTCAAAGCCGTAGAGATGTGTGTATCTCATTATGGAATTTAAAGGGTATTATTGATATTGTGGGCATGTGTATTTGTTACTAGTTTATGGATTTTGCTATTTTTTTATTAGAGTAAAAGTGTTTATTATTCATTTTAAACCTTAACTGATTGAACAAGTAGCGTTTGTAACTGTTTGGGGATGCTGCTTTTGGGGTAATAATTGTACATTTTCACCTGGGATTTATCAAGTCCTTTTAGCTGTTGAATTTAAAGGATTACTTTCCGTTATAATTTTTAAGCCAAACAACTAACATATTAAAGTTAATAAACATTAATTAAAACCTACTGACCTATATTTTCTCCAAAACGAAGTTTCATAACGTTCTAAAAGTTATATCTTTTATTTGCTGATGATGTCACGTTATCCTGCCCACTATTTTCAGCACTGCATGTTCAAAATACTTAAACCAATGAAATTGTGTTTAAAGCGCCATTTTGAAACCTAGGTATTGTAAACGGATTGGTACAGAGCAAAGGATACCCGCAGAGTGGGTTTGGAAAACAATTAAATTTGCAGACAAGATTTCTGATATACGGTAGAGATATGTTAATGAAATGCTATTGATAAAAAGCGTATTTGGGGTAGTTATTTAGTAACAGGCATAGAAAATATTTACTTACAGTGGCCCTTTAATAAATGAAAAATGGCCCTGTAAATATGTAATTAAGTATTGAGATGATGAATTGTAATAAAAAAAAACAGGACTCGCATATGTTAAGTATAGCGTAAATATTTCACCAAAACAATAATGAAAAATAAAATCATGTGATAATCAATAAAAAATGTCTGATTGCTATTTTGTTTTTTGTTAACCTCATAAATGACTCATCTGCAGCCATTTACATGATGATAATTAGCAAACAATAGATTATGGTCAAATAATGATTAGAGAGGAGAGGCTAGCCAAACTGGGTCTGTTCTCTTTAGAAAAAAGGCGCTTGAGAGGTGACATGATTACTTTATATAAATATATTCAAGGCCCATATACAGAGATGGCAGAAGCTCTTTTTATTCCAAGAAAATTGTTTCTGACAAGAGGTCATAATTTAAGGTTGGAGGAAAGGAGATTTAATCTCCTGCAACGGAAATGTTTTTTCACTGTAAGAGCAATAAAATTGTGGAACTCATTACCAAAGGAGGTAGTGAATGCCAGTACCATAGATACATTTAAAAATAGTCTGGATAAATTTCTGTATATAAACAAAATTCATGGATATGATTGCTAGTATTAAATGGGTCACATTTTAATGGGGTTATTTAAGCTTAACTGGAGCTTTTTGTAAGTATTTTAGATTTGTATAGGTTGAACTCGATGGACTTCAGTCTTTTTTTATCCTTATCTACTATGTTACTATGTTACTATGTTAAATGGGTACACATAATTAAGGTTCGCTCAGGAGCTAAGCATGAGCACAGTGCACATACACATGGTACTGAAAAAATCCTTTTTGAACACAATTTGAATTGCCCTGGAGTGTGAGAAGATGGCTCCCTTTCCCTCACCTCAAGTGAGTTTTATTATGTTACCCTGTGGTATAAAGTACAAAGGCCTCTTTGCAAGGGTTGCTATGTCTTTACTGGGGCATATAGACTTACCTTGGAGCCCTGACGACCTGGATACCCTGGAAGGCCTGGAACACCAAGCTTTCCCTGTTGGTAGAAGAGATGATCAATATTATAGACAGTAGCAAGCAAATTTGAATTGTATGACAGTGAATTTTCAGT
Source organism: Bombina bombina (assembly GCF_027579735.1). Taxonomy (NCBI): domain Eukaryota; kingdom Metazoa; phylum Chordata; class Amphibia; order Anura; family Bombinatoridae; genus Bombina; species Bombina bombina. The sequence goes on from NC_069504.1 coordinate 754,707,788, forward strand.
TGCATTATGGAATTTAATAATATGTTGTATAATGGGATGTCAAAATTAGACACTTCCTATACATTGGGTAATAAGAAATATGATGATCAAATACACAAATACTACCAGGAATTCTTTCAGGTACACTAGTTTTTCAACTCCAATTCTAAGGACACACCAACAGGCCAGGTTTTCATTATGTCTTAGCTAGATCACAGGTGAAATAATCAGTTGATGGAGGAGAGCAAGTTAGTAAACATAGTTACTGGTTATTTCACCTGTTGTCTAGTTTAGATATCATGAAAATGTAGCCTGTTGGTGTGCCTTGAGGAATAGAGCTGAAAAACAATGCACTAGAGGATTCAGTGTCAATTAAATCCTATCTGAATGACAGATGTACAAAAAATAAACTCCACATTAGGTTAGTTAGGTAGCTTGACATATGCAATGTTTATTTGTGTTTTTAAAGCACGTTCTTAAAGACTGAGAAGTGAGTATAGATATAAACCTTTTCTCCAGAAATACCAGATGATCCTAAATCACCCAAAGGTCCGTTTTGCCCTTTTGGCCCTTCAGGGCCATCCTCCCCACGCACTCCCAAAGCTCCAGGATCTCCCTGTAAGTACAGAAACAAAATTTAATCATTTTAGCCTTTTCATGAAAACTGAATGGACAACCACCATAAAATAAAAAATTGGCTCCATGGGACATCACTTGTTAGGCAGTAGTTTAAGTTCTTTACCCTGTCTCCTTTGAGTCCCATGTCTCCTTTGAAACCAGGAAATCCATCTTCACCCTGTAAAAATACAAAGTTAAATATATATATACTAGGTGATAAGCCTGCCCAGAGGGCAGTCTATTTAAAAAAAAAACTACAAACCCCAAAGCTAAAATTACACAAATAAAAAATGTAAAATTACAGAAAAAAATAAACAAAGCTATCCAAAATCAAAAGTTTAAACCCCTATAAAAAATCCCCCCAAAAATAAAAACACCCCCTAATCTAATACTAAACTACCAATAGCCCTTAAAAGGGCTTGTGTAGGGCATTGCCATAAGTTAAACAGCTCTTTTACCTAAACAAATTACCAATTACCCCCTAACAGTAAAAACCCCCATCCACCAAACCCCCCAAAATAAAAAAAAACCTAACACTATAAAAACCTAAACTACCGATTGCCCCAAAAGGGGCATTTGTATGGGCATTGCCTTTAAAAGGGCATTCAGCTCTCTTACAGCCCTTAAAAGGGCAATCAGCTCTTTTTCAGCCCAAAAACCCAAAATCTAAAGAAAAAAAGCCACCCCAAAAAATTAAAATAAAAAGCCTAAGACTAAGCCCCAAATAGGTACTCACCATTCCTGAAGTCCGACAGAGAAGGTCTTCTTCCAGGGAACTCCATCATCTTCTATCTTCATCCAGAACGAAGGCGGCACGGAGCAGAGGTGCGGAGCTGTCTTCCCCGATGCACGGATCCTTAGCAGCGGTCCTCAACAGCGGCAGTCCTCAACGGCGTGGAGGCTCCTCTTCATCTGATGTCCGTCGTACATTGAAGATTGAATGCAAGGTACCGCAATCAATTTGGGGTACCTTGCATTCCTATTGGCTGAAATTTTGAAATCAGCCAATAGGATTAGAGCTACTGAAATCCTATTGGCTGTTCAAATCAGCCAATAAGATTTCAGTAGCTCTCATCCTATTGGCTGATTTCAATATTTAAGCCAATAGGAATGCAAGGTACCCCAATAAATATGGAGTACCTTGCATTTAATTTTCAGTGTGTGGCAGAAAATCACATGAAGAGGAGCTCCACGCCACTTTGGACCCCATCTGCTGAAGACCGCCGCTGAGGACCATGATGAGAACCACCGCTGAGGATCTGTGCATCGGGGAAGCCAGCTCCGCTCCGTGCCACCTTCGCTCCGAATGAAGATGGAAGATGATGGAGCCACCTGGAAGAAGACCTTCTCTGCCGGACTTCAGGAACAGTGAGTACCTATTTGGGGGTTATATTTTTTTGGGGGGTTTTATTTTTAAGATTAGGGATTTAATGGGCTTTTAAAATAGCTGAATGTCCTTTTAAGGGCAGTAAAAGAGCTGATTGCCCTTTTAAGGGCAATGCCCATACAAATGCCCCTTTAGAGACAATAGGTAGTTTAGGTTTTTTTTAGTGTTAAGTTTTTTATTTTGGGGGGTTTGGTGGGTGGGTTTTTTTTACTGTTATGGGAGGACTTAGTATTTTTAAAACATAAAAGAGCTGTTTAACTTAGGACAATGCCCTACAAAAGGCCCTTTTAAAGGCTATTGGTAGTTTAGATTAGAGGGTGTTTTCATTTTGGGGGGGGGGGTTTATTTTCATAGGGATTAGGTTTCATTTTTTATATTTTTTCTGTAATGTTAAACTTTTTTATTTTTTGTAATGTTAGATCATTTTTTTGTAATTAAATGTTAGGATTTTTTATTTTAATTGTAATTTAGTAGTAATAATTAATTTAGGGTGTGTTAGGTTATGGGGTTTAGTAATTAAATTAGTTATTTGCCTTGTGGGGGGGTTGGCGGTTTAGAAGTTAATAGGTTAATTAGGTTTATTGCGATGTGGGGGGTTGGCGGTTTAAGGTTTAATTAGGATTATTGCGATGTGGGGGGTTGTCAGTTTAGGGGTTAATAGTATAATTAGTTAGTTGGCATTGTAGGGTTTGGCGGTTTAGGAGTTAATATTGTAATTTGTTTAGTTGGCTTTGTGGGGGTTTGGCGGCATAAGAGTTAGGTAGTTTCTGTTTTGGGAGTTTAGTGATTTAAAGGGACATTATACACTCATTTTTTCTTTGCATAAATGTTTTGTAGGTGATCTATTTATATAGCCAATAAAGTTTTTTTTTAAAATAAATGTATAGTTTTGCTTATTTTTAAATAACATTGCTCTGATTTTCAGACTCCTAACCAAGCCCCAAAGTTTTATGTGAATACCGTCAGCTACCTTCTCTAGCTTGCTCCTGTTTGTGTTAAGGGTCTTTTCATATGTAAAAGAAGGGGGAGGGGGGGGAGAGTCTTATTTCCCACTTGCAGTGGGCTTTCCAGCTACCTTTTCAACAGAGCCAAACTGACAAAGTTTTTAAACAGTTTTATACTGGATTTTTATATCAGTATCTGTGCATCTTATTCTTTATAGTAGTGTCTATTACATACAGTTATATGAAAATGAGTGTATACTGTCCCTTTAAGGGTTAGGTTTTTTTTGTTAATACTTAGTACGGACGGTTATGTTTATTTTTTTTTCTTAATACTTCATTAGGGTGGTTATTTTTTTTTTTAATATTTCGTGCAGGCGGGTCGGGTTTTTTTCTTAATACTTTGTCTGGGCGGTTCTTTTTTTTTTTTTTTTTTTATTTGTTGCGGGTGGTTACGTGTTTTTTAGTTATTTCATGCAGGCGGTTGCATTTTTTTGTTTGCCTACGCTGCATCTAGGTGGATTCTGAAAATGGCAGGGTGGTGAAAGAATTCTTTCACCACCCTGCCATTTTCGGAATACACGTGGATTATTTTGGCTCTGTGCGCAGCCAACATTCTTTCGGCTGCCTCGCGCATTCAACATTCCTTTGATTATGCGTGCGCAACTGGCAACGGACACGTTACAAACGCGATTATAGTATAGATATTTTTTTGCTTTTAATTTGTTGGTTTATATAGATAAAAAATAAAAAAGATGTATTATTTAATATTGTTAAGAACAACAGTAATGTGTATATATTGTAGATTGTTTACCAATATGTTCAAATCCTATTCCTTACTGATACAATGTTATAACTGTGAATTAACCCCCAAATTTTAATTTCATGATTCAGATAGAGCATACAATTTTAATCAACTTTCCAATTTACTTCTTTACAACTATTTCTTCCTCTAGTTCCTCCTTTAAACTCTGCTGGTTTCTCCCTATTGGATCTAATAAGGAGGAACCAGCAGAGTATAAAGGATAAAAAAAAGAGGAAGAAATAGTTACACACTCCAAACCACATGTCGGATTAACTTTTAAAGATTCCTGAGATACTGTGAGGTGCAAATTTGGACTTGAGTGGGATTTGTTGTATCCCTGGTAAGGGATTTTGGACATTGTTTTCCCTTCCCTCTTTTGATACACAAAGTACCTATGATAAGGATTGTTTTATAACATGTTTTAATAAATATATTTTATCTACACTGCTGGTTGTTTGGCTGGTTGTGGGCTGATCATGAACTGAGCTTATACAATTTAGATTGAAATTCAATTAAAAACAGGGGCACTTTAATTCATCAAAATGTACATTTTACTCGTGAAATAATACTTGCCTTTTAAACTTGACAGCCGCTCCAGGTTCCCCGGGTCGTCGCAAGCCATTTCTGTTGTCAGAAATTATGGATCGTTCATCCTCAAATCTCGGCTTCCCCCCGGGGAATCAGTGTCTAATTCAACGCCGTGATTGGAGGAAGCCAAATTCCTCATTTTAGACCCAGGAAAAGGCTTTGCGACGAAGCTGGAGCGGCCGTCAAGTTTTAAAGGTAAGTATTTTTTCACAACACGAGTGAAATGTAAATTTTGATGAATTAAAGTGCCCCTGTTTTTAATCAAATTTTTAAAAACCGGGCACTTTAGCATCCTGTCTTACCCTTTCTCAATCTTTTTATCAGGTATTAGTTTTCTAGTTATTGTTTTGTACACAATGACAAAGAATTGACTATACAATATAATTGTTTAAGAAATGTATCCCTGTTTAGATCACTAGAAAAATGGGGGAACAGTGATTATTAGGTTGAAAAGAACTTATCAGTATTTATTGACTTACTTTCTCTCCTTTGCTTCCCTTTGGTCCTCTCACTCCAAAAGCACCCTATAAAGCACTCAATTGTCAATAAAATGCCATTTAAATTTCTATATGTAACATAAGTAATGATTTTTGAACACTTATAACACAATTATACTTAACTATACCCAAACACAATACAAAATCACACAATAATGTAATTATAAACAGTGAAACCCACACAAATTCATGCATTATAAAATACATATACTGTACAATGAAAAATACATAGAATTTAAATTTAAAATCAAATAAAGCCTAATCATTTTTATACAACACTGGATATGTGTATGTAAAGACAAAATGCACACACACATATATTAGATCATGACCCTTACAGAAGCAGAATCTTGTGCAAGTCCCACTGGTCTTTAGGCTATAGCTATGTAAATACAGAAATAGCCATTAGCGAGTGGAAATTTAATGGTGGCAAGTGAAAGTTATTTAGTGAATGCTGAGGGGTAGATTTACCATTGTGAGACAAACATGATCCGCTGTAGCGATCATGTCCGCCGCACATTGCTAAATGCATACAGCATATGCTGTCTGCATTTATCATAGCACAAGCAGTTCTGGTGAACTGCTTGTGCAATCCTGCCCCCTGCAGATTCGCGGCCCATCGACTGCTAGCAGGGGGTGTCAATCAGCCCGATCGTATGTGATCGGGCTGATTGCTGTACACCGCCTCAGGTGGCGTATGAGTTAAGGAGCAGCGGTCTTAAGACTGCTGCTTCTCAACTCCTGTTTCTGGCAAGCCTGAAGACTAGCGCGGAAACAGAGGCATTGGGGCCGATACGGAGCTTCTTAAATCGGCCCCTGAGACTGAAGTCTGGTGGCATGTCATAAGTAGCAAAATTGGCACATTTTATTTGCAGAATGTACATTCATATAGCAGTACTGCCAAATACACATTTTGGGCTATGTGCTAAAACTATTATCTAAAGGGATATCTATGAAAGTGCAATGATATGTTATTCCTCTAGGGTTATAGGGACCCCATTAGTTCTTAGACTCTTACTGAGAGTTAAGAGAGAGAGAGAGAGGAGAGAAAAGGAGAAAAAAGAGTGAAGAGATATGAGAGAGGGGAAAGAGTGTAAAAAGAAAATATGGCCTGAGAGAGAAGGGAGAGGGTAAAAAGAGAGATTGAAGAGAGGAGGGAGTTGAGAAAGATAGTTAAGAAGGAAGAGATCAGAATTATATAAAAAACTTTGTCTTCTCCAGAACCTTTAGTTGATGTTTCTAACTGTTATGAACTTATTTTTTGTTAATTTATTACTGTATGTAGTGTTATTTAATTTGTTATGGTATAAAATAAAAACAATATTACAAAATGTGACACAATGGCTAAACATATGCAAAGAGAGGGTGAAGTAGTGGGTGTGGTGTGGGTGGGATTAGAAGTGACGAGTAATATTTTGTTTAGGACTTCAAATTTTGAACCCTGTTTATATTAGGCCCGAAAACAAGGGCTGACATTAGGCCAGAAACATGTTTGGCTGCTGTTGTTATATTCAGCTACAGGACTGTAGCTTATTTTCCATGTTTTTACATGCCCAGGATTTTAATATTTTTTCTACATAATAAAGTTGTGATAATTTTTTTTACATATTGTTTCATTTTTATTTTCTTTTGGTCCGGAGATGCGGATAAACAGAGTGTGTATATATATATATATATATATATATATATATATATATATATATATATATATATATATAATTAATTAAAAATATATAAATACACATATATATATATATATGTTTGTGTGTGTGTGTGTACATTGCTATAGCCAAATGATCCAATGTGAAGAACACACTTACCTTTACACCACGTGTCCCTGGGTATCCAATAGGACCAGGAGAACCAGCCAGACCCTTTTAAGAAAATAAGAATAAAACAGCATTATATTCAAGCATTGTACGACAATAAGAAACCAGTAATTTGTGTTCTCCATTTAAATATATGGTTAAAGGGATAAGAAAGTCAAAATTAAACTTGCATGATTTAGATAAAGCAGGTCATTTTAAGACACTTTTAAATTCACTTCTATTTTCAAATGTGCTTCGTTCTCTTAGTATCCCTTGTTAAAAAATGAATATGCACATATCATACACTAGTGGGAGCTGCTGCTAATTGGTGTCTGCACACATTTGTCTCTTGTGATTGGCTAAATAGATATTTTCTGCGTCCTGTCAGTAGTGCAATGCTGTCCCTTCAGCAATGGATAACAAGAGAATGAAGAAAATTTGATAATAGAATAAAATTGTAAAGTTGTTTAAAATTGTATGTTCTATCTGAATCATAAAAGAAAATTTTGGGCTTTACTATCCCTTTAAGTGAGTGTCTAAAGTAAGGGGAAAAAACAGCAAAACCATACATTCAACGTGACACATTTTCACTTAATTTATTATCCTCTGCTTAAATTAAAACATTCTATCTACTATTGGTGAAATAATCAGCTGATGGGTGAGAGCAGGTTAGTAACTATGGTTACTGGCCAGTAGGGTTGCCAGATGTCAGTATTTAACCCGGAAAGTCCAGTATTTTAGGAGGCTGTCCAGTAAAATCTTCGCAAAAATACTGGACTAGTGATGTCGCGAATAGTTCGCTGGCGAATAGTTCCTGGCGAACATAGCTTGTTCGCATTTGCCGCGGCGGGCGAACATATGCAATGTTCGGTCCGCCCCCTATTCGTCATCATTGAGTAAACTTTGACCCTGTACCTCACAGTCAGCAGACACATTCCAGCCAATCAGCAGCAGACCCTCCCTCCCAGACCCTCCCACCTCCTGGACAGCATCCATTTTAGATTCATTCGGAAGCTGCATTCTTAGTGAGAGGAGGGACAGTGTAGCTGCTGCTGATTTAATAGGGAAATCGATAGCTAGGCTAGTGTATTCAGTGTCCACTGCAGTCCTGAAGGACTCATCTGATCTCTGCTGTAAGGACAGCACCCCAAAAAGGGGTAGAACATCAGTCTGCTTTTTTTTTTTCCTGTGTAATCTAATTGCAGTTGCCTGCCTGCCAGCGTGTGTGTCATACTCACAGCGTATACTGTGCCCACTTGCCCAGTGCCACCACTCATATCTGGTGTAACAGTAGTGTACATTTAAAAAAAACAACGCTTTTTTGACTGTGAAATAATAGCAGTCAGTTTCCTTCACATGTGTGCGTTTCAGGGCCTGCCAGGGCACAGTGTCACACCAGTGCAACTCATATCTGGTGTAACAGTAGTGTACATTAAAAAAAAAACTAGAAATTTGACTGTGAAGTAATAGCAGTCAGTTTCCTTCACACGTGTGCGTTTCAGGGCCTGCCAGGGCACAGTGTCACACCAGTGCAACTCATATCTGGTGTAACAGTAGTGTACATTTAAAAAAAAAATACAATTTTGACTGCAATAGATTGAATAGCAGTTAGTTGTCTGCAAGCGTCTACAGTGTCTACTCTGCAAACTTCTGCCAGTGCACAGTGCCACTCATATCTGTTGTCACAGTAGCTTGCACGCATAGTACCACTAATCAAAAAAAAAAATGACAGGCAGAGGCAGGCCACCCCGCAGGGGCCTTCGTGGTCGTGGTGCTGTGATTCCCTTTGGCCCTAGAATAATGCAGTGCGGTGCGTTAAACGGGGAGTTTGGTCTGTCACTGTGAAGCGGGCATAACCCTTACACTACCTGATCGATACAACATCATACCTGATGTTTTAAAGCACGTTATTCCAAACAATTTAGGAATGTTAGGTGATTTATGCCCTTTATGGATTAAAACCAGACTCTGCATAAACTATGCAATTTTCCATGGGAGTTTTGCCATGGATCCCCCTCCAGCATGCCACAGTCCAGGTGTTAGTCCCCTTGAAACAACTTTTCCATCACTATTGTGGCCAGAAAGAGTCCCTGTGGGTTTTAAAATTCGCCTGCCTATTGAAGTCTATGGCGGTTTGCCCGTTCACGAACATTTGCGGAAGTTTGCGTTCGCCGTTCGCGAACCGAAAATTTTATGTTCGCGACATTACTATACTGGACATTTAAATGTCCAAATTTTTTTAAAGTCCATGAGTGTTAGCTAAATGTCAAAAGATCTCCTATGCCCCAATGCATTACAAATATGGAGCAGACAGAAATGAGGGGTGGTCAAATGGGTCAAATCACTTCTGTTTACATGCATTACTGTTAGCCAAAGAGGTAAAATATTTATTTGCATGTTACTGGCAGTCAAGGGGTAAAATTACTGTTCAGTTGTTAAAAAAAATATGCATGGTGGGATCAAGAGTGGGGCTAAGGAAGAGCTTTTGGAGTTACCTCACCTCCCATCGTGCCCAGTCACTGACAGACCATCCAGTATTTTTGTGGATGACAGCTTGTAACCCTAGTGATCAACTGATTGTATCACCTATGCTCTAGTTCAGATATTATGAACATCTGTCCCGTTGGTGTGCCCTGAGTACTTGAATAGAAAAACACTGACATAGATAACTTTGATCTTCATATCTACATCATCTTCACATCATGGCCGGACTGAGAATTAAAAGCAGCCCTGGAAAATATGAAGACCAGACCTATATTCTTTTAAATCCATATAATGCACACGCCCCCTTTTCCTCAAAGGATATTTCTGGGATACTCCTTCCCCAAAATTAAATTATAATAGTCTCTATTAAATAAAAGTGCAAGGTTGTTATTACATAGACAAACCCTACTGCATGCATTATTCACCCCTTTAAATTGTATCTTTCCAGTCCCAGCTGCTGCAGCCCACCGGGAAATCTCCTGGTATCCTGGTAGGCCAATCCGGCCTTGCTTCACATGCTGGTCCACACTTAGAAAAGGGCAGGCTGCAGATGTTCTTTGTGATTTATGCATTGCAGACAAGAATATCTCAGACAGTAGTGAGTACTGGCACAAACATAGGCTGAGATTAGCAAGAATATGACCCCAGGGCTGACAGTTTACAGACTGACGTGTCATTCCTCTCCCTATGTATAAAAGTTACTACCCATATTTATCACATTTCTTTTACAGATGAACGATTCACATTCTTGTGTGGTGAAAAATGTATATATAATTTGTTAATGCTTTTGTTCACAAAGATGTGTGAGAGATGAATAAACATAGATTGCACTCAGCTAACAATTCTTTTTTTAAACCCAATAGATGGTCTGTATTTTACTAGACTCCTGATATCCATCAACAGGCTTAGGGAAATCCCTTAAATCTTGTTATCTAAAAAGCAAATGTTTGACAGTTTTGTAGTGGGACAATGGTTTTGTTCTGAAGGAGGAGTATTCGTCAAAAAACGGACAATAAGGGGGCATGGAAGTGACTATAACATATGATTAAAGGGACACTGAACCCAAATTTTTCTTTCATGATTCAGAGAGAGCGTGCAATTTTAAGCAACTTTCTAATTTACTCCTATAATCAAATTTTCTTCATTCTCTTGGTATGTTTATTTGAAAAGCAAGAATGTAAGTTTAGATGCCGGCCCATTTTTGGTGAACAACCTGGGTTGTTCTTGCTGATTGGACAGCACCAATAAACAAGTGCTATTCATGGTTCTGAACCAAAAATTTGCTGACTCCTTAGCTTAGATGCCTTCTTTTTCAAATAAAGATAGCAAGAGAACGAAGAAAAATTGATAATAGGAGTAAATTAGAAAGTTGCTTAAAATTGCATGCTCTATTTGAATCACGAAATAAATTTTTTGGGTTCAGTGCCCCTTTAACTAAGCAGACGTTTTAGCACATATCTCTCTTCACTTCAGCATTGTACTCTAATCTGTGAATACACACAGTGCTCAGTTTCTACGAGGAACATGGTAATGTAAGGTATTATCTTTTTATAGAGTAGTTAAAACAGTAAAAATGTTACTTTCATCTACCTATGAAGATTAGCCCTTAGTCAGTGTGGAATATAAGATTAACAAAGAAATACTGTACATCAACTATGCAGCACTTCATAGTGAAACAGACTTTACAACTTAGAGTAGCTAATCTTGAGTTGGCATTTGTTGATGCCTTCCAACATTTAATAATTATTGTACCCTGGACCAGAAGACTGGAGAAGTCCCATTGGACCAGGAAGGCCAGAGTTAAAGTGATTCATGGAGAGCGTCAGAATGGTTTGCGGGTGTCTATGGGTGATTAGTGAGTGTGACTTGCCATTTCTGGGCAGCATTAGGTAGTCCATAGTTTCACTTTTTAAAACTGATATAGCTATGGAAAGTGTTTCTTTTAATATTTTCTTAGTAAATTGTACATGTGCAGATGGAACGTCACTGGTGGCTAAATACACATAGTGCCCCTAAATGTCTCAGAAGCTGTGTTTAGCCCAAGACTAGTATTGGACTGCTAGCCCAGAGAGATAAGATTTAAGGGATACAATTCAGATAGAATATACAATTTTAAACAACTTTCCAATTTACTTCTATTATCAAATTTGCACCATTCTCTTTGTATCGTCTGTCGAAAGAGCAGCATTGCACTACTGATGGCTAGTTGTTGATTGGTGGCCGAACACATATGTCTCTTGTCATTGGTATACTGATGTGTTTAGCTAGCTCCCAGTAATGCAATTGCTGCTCCTTCAACAGAGGATACAAAGAGAATGATGCAAATTAGATTAAAAAAATGTAAATTAGAAAGTTGTTTAAAAATTGTATGCTCTATCTGAATCATAAAATAAAAATGTAGGTTTCAGATCCCTCTAACTATGCTTTTCACCTTGTTTCAGGGTTAAACACATGGAGGTCAATTACAATCATTTAGAAAACTTGATTGATTTATCTACACAAATCCCCATAGACTGTAAGTATGTTTTTCTATTGAAATATTATTTATGGATTGTGATCCATCCCAGAGTTAGGCAATCAATAATGCAGTTTTTAATGTTTTAATTGGCTGAAGTATTATCGTATTGCTGCTTTCTGTCCCTTTAACATAAATGGTCTCTGTGTCTTACATTTGTGTACAAAATGTCTAAATAATAAAGCTCACACTGCAAGAATAGTCGGAAATTAGGGATTCAAGGAAGGGAATTTATGAGGATCAAGTTCTCAAGTAACGTTTCTGTTCATATTAGACAAATGCATTCAGGAAATCCAAAATTGGCAGCACGAGTCTCCAAATTACACAATAAAAGCAGCAAACAAAAACAAAAGTTCAAAGTGGAATGGATCATAATGGGATCAGGCAGATGTGAGAGAAAAGTGTAACAACGGACATCCCATAAATGTGGAAAACTTGCTGCAGCTTGTTCGGACTATTGACACTGTTTGTTCAGATCTGTGAGAAGGGCAGCTGTTTAAGACGACTGTTCTGGAATATTACAGGAAGTTTAAAACTGGTGGTTTAGCGGCCCTTTTAAAGATATGAAGCAACACAGGCTTGCAAAAATATAGCAAGCAAAAAAAAAGCATAACAAAAAGAGGTTTGAAGCAATTTTTGTTACATTTAAAGGTTTTGGTTTTGTTATGTTAAATAAGAAACATTTCAATGCTAGCAAACATTTTAAAATGAACATTAAAGTGAATGTAAAGTTAACTGAGAAAGTGCCCTGTTTTAAAAAAATACTCTTAAAAATAGAGGCACTTTAATTCATTAAACTTTACATTTAAGCGTTTTTTTTTTTTTTTTTTTTTAAATACTTACCTTTTTTCCTTATGACAGCAGATCGGTGATCTTCCTCCCGCAGCTCCTGCTGTACTAAGGGCTCGATTTATCAAAGCCCCAAGGCTGCAAGTTCTCACAAGAACTTGCTCGCCGTAATTTAACAAGCAGCGGTCACTAGACCGCCGCTTCCCTAACCTCTTCGCCACCTTTAAGGTGGAGAAATTCATTCTCCGCGGTCTAGTCCAACCGAGGAGATTGACAGCTCCTGCCCATGCGTGATTGGCTGTGCGCGGGCAGGGTGCGGGATTGCACGCAAGCGCAAAATTGCGCTTGTGTACAACGGTGATTACCTGCGGGTAAATTCACCCGCCACAGACGAGCTGAGGCATACAGGGGTGCGTATACGCGTCCCTGTCCACCTCAGCTTTGATAAATCTAGCCCTTAGCACAGCAATGACAAATCCAGCTTCCTCCAATCATTGTGCGCACCCCAAGGTGTCCAGCTCGTGAGGCCGCGCAATGATTGGAGGAGGCTGGATTCATCATGAGGCGGCGGTGGAGAGCAATCCGCCTGATCTCATACGATCAGGTTAATTGACACCCCCTGCTAGTGGCCGATTGGACACGAATCTGCAGGGGGCAGCATTGCACAAATAGTTCAACAGAACTGCTTGTGCAATGTTAAATGCCGACAGCGTATGCTGTCGGCAGTTAGCGATGCAGGGCGGTTATGATTCACTATAGCGAATCATGTCCACCTGGGGTATGAAAAATCTACCCCATAGTCAGTATATAATATAAGAATTTAAATCTGTAAAATAAATGTTTTAACAGTGTTTAAATCTATAGCACAATTTGCATTGTTTTATAGTCCAGGGACTTAAAAAGCCTCAAGTATATTTATATTATCTTATTTTCTGTAGCCACTTAATCAAGCAATTACTGTGTAGAATGTATAAGGGGTCCAGGTGCTGAATCCTGCAGGATTACACACCAGACTCCTTGGGATTACAGGTAAAGATAGCAAATGCGGAATTCATCATGCTATGGATAAATTAATTTTGATTTTAAGGTTCCATTAAATATTTAGGGGTATATTTATGAAGCAGCGGATGCTGCTTATTCCACGCGAGCCTTTTGGCTCACCAAAAATTTAAGTTAAGAAGCAGCGGTCTTAAGACTAAGTTAAATATAATTTTAATCTAACGAAATAAATTAACTCTTATTAACTAATGTATTCCTATTTAAAACTAAATACTTACCTGTAAAATAAACCCTAATATAGCTACAATATAACTAATAATTACATTGTAGCTATTTTAGGATTTATATTTATTTTACAGGCAACTTTGTATTTATTTTAACTAGGTACAATAGCTATTAAATAGTTATTTACTATTTAATAGCTACCTAGTTAAAATAATTACAAAATTACCTGTAAAATAAATCCTAACCTAAGTTACAATTAAACCTAACACTATCAATAAATTAATTAAATAAATTACCTACAATTACATACAATTAAATAAACTAAACTAAATTACAAAAAATAAAAAAAGATTAATTACACCTACTCTAAGCCCCCTAATAAAATAAAAAAGCCCCCCAAAATAATAAAGGTCCCTACCCTATTCTAAATTAAAAAGTAATCAGCTCTTTTACCAGCCCTTAAAAGGGCTTTTTGCGGGGCATGCCCCAAAGTAATCAGCTCTTTTGCCTGTAAAAAAAAATACAACCCCCCAACATTAAAACCCACCACCCACATACCCCTACTCTAACCCAAACTCCCCTTAAATAAACCTAACACTACCCCCCTGAAGATCTCCCTACCTTGAGTTGTCTTCACCCAGCCGGGCCGAAGTCTTCATCCGATGGGGGAGAAGAGGACATCCAGACCGGCAGAAGTCTTCATCCTATCCGGGCAGAAGAGGACATCTGGACCGGCAGACATCTTCATCCAAGCGGCATCTTCTATCTTCATCCATCCGGAGCGGAGCGGAGCCATCTTCTTCCCAGCCGACGCAGATCCATCCTCTTCAACTGACTCCTACTCGCCGAATGAAGGTTCCTTTAAATGACTTCATCCAAGATGGCATCCCTCGGATTCTATCAGCCAATCGGAATTAAGGTAGGAAAAATCTGATTGGCTGATTCAATCAGCCAATCAGATTCAAGTTCAATCCAATTGGCTGATCCAATCAGCCAATCAGATTGAGCTTGCATTCTATTGGCTGATCGGAACAGCCAATAGAATGTGAGCTCAATCTGATTGGCTGATTGAATCAGCCAATCAGATTTTTCCTACCTTAATTCAGATTGGCTGATAGAATCCTAGCAGCCAATCGGATTTCGAGGGACGCCATCTTGGATGACGTCATTTAAAGGAACCTTCATTCGGTGAGTAGGCGTCAGTTGAAGAGGATGGATCCGCGTCGGCTTGGAAGAAGATGGCTCCGCTCCGGATGGATGAAGATAGAAGATGCCGCTTGAATGAAGATGTCTGCCGGTCCGGATGTCCCCTTCTGACATGATAGGATGTAGACTTCTGTCGGTCTTGATGTCCTCTTCTGCCCCATCGGATGAAGACTTCGGCCCGGCTGGGTGAAGACGACTCAAGGTAGGGAGATCTTCAGGGGGGTAGTGTTAGGTTTATTTAAGGGGGGTTTGGGTTAGAATAGGGGTATGTGGGTGGTGGGTTTTAATGTTGGGGGGTTGTATGTTTTTTTTCAGGCAAAAGAGCTGATTACTTTGGGGCATGCCCTGCAAAAAGCCCTTTTAAGGGCTGGTAAAAGAGCTGATTACTTTTTAATTTAGAATAGGGTAGGGACCTTTATTATTTTGGGGGCTTTTTTATTTTATTAGGGGGCTTAGAGTAGGTGTAATTAGCCTAATATTCCTGTAATCTTTTTTTATTTTTTGTAATTTAGTGTTTGTTTTTTTTAAATTTAGTTTAGTTTATTTAATTGTATGTAATTGTAGGTCATTTATATAATTCATTTATTGATAGTGTAGTGTTAGGTTTAATTGAAACTTAGGTTAGGATTTATTTTACAGGTAATTTTGTAATTATTTTAACTAGGTAGCTATTAAATAGTTAATAACTATTTAATAGCTATTGTACCTAGTTAAAATAAATACAAAGTTGCCTGTAAAATAAATATAAATGCTAAAATAGCTACAATATAATTATTATTTATATTGTAGCTATATTAGGGTTTATTTTACAGGTAAGTATTTAGCTTTAAATAGGATTCATTTATTTAATAAGAAATAATTTATTTCGTTAGATTAAAATTATATTTAACTTAGGGGGGTGTTAGTGTTAGGGTTAGACTTAGCTTTTGGGGTTAAAATACATTTATTATAGTAGCGGCGAGGTCCGGTCGGCAGATTAGGGTTTAATACTTGAAGTTAGGTGGCAGCGACGTTGGGGGGGGCAGATTAGGGGTTAATACAATGTATTCTAGTGTTTGCAAGGCTGGAGTGCAGCGGTTTAGGGGTTAATACATTCATTATAGTGGTGGCGATGTCCAGTCGGCAGATTAGGTGTTAATAAGTGTAGGTAAGGTACGTAAGTGGGGGGGGGGGGGGCAGATTAGGGGTTAATAAATATTATGTAGGTGTCGGCGATGTTAGGGGCAGCAGATTAGGGGTTCATAGGGATAATGTAGGTGGCGGCGATGTATGGTCGGCAGATTAGGGGTTAAAAATATTTATTATAGTGGCAGCGATGTGGGGGGACCTCGGTTTAGGGGTACATAGGTAGTTTATGGGTGTTAGTGTACTTTAGAGCACTGTAGTTAAGAGCTTTATTTACCGGCGTTAGCCCATAAAGCTCTTAACTACAGCCTTTCCATGGGCGGTAGGAGTCATGTCGGTAGAGGTGTAACGCTCACTTCAGCCAAGACTCTAAATACCGGCGTTAGGAAGATCCCATTGAAAAGATAGGATACGCAATTGGCGTAAGGGGATCTGCTGTATGGAAAAGTCGCGGCTTGAAAGTGAGTGGTACACTTTTACCTGGCCGACTCTAAATACCAGCGTGCGGCCAAAAGCAGCGTTGGGACCCCTTAACGCTGCTTTTGACGGCTAACACAGAACTCTAAATCTAGGCGATTATTTGATGTTTTACTTTGTAAATTGACTGTTTACCACTGTGTAACATCACCTTTTCTTTTAATAACACTTTTTAAGCGTTTGGTTAAGTTTAGCAAGATGAATTTCCCCCCATTCCTCCATTATCCATGTCATCAGCTGCACAACTGTACGGGGCCTTCTTTGCCTCATTTTGTGCTTCATAATGTGCCACACATTCTCAATCGGAGACAGGTCAGGACTGCAGGCAGGCCATGCTAGCACCTGCTCTCTCTGCTTACACAACCATGCGCTTGTAATCTGGACAGAATGTGGTTTGGCGTTGTCCTGCTGGAAAATGCAGGGACGTCCCTGGAAAAGATGACATCTGGGTGGCAGCATATGTTGCTCCAAAATGTATACATATCTTTCTGCATTAATGGTGCCTTCAAAGATGTACAAGTTACCCATGCCATGGGCACTGACACCCCCCATACCATGACAGATGCTGACTTTTGGACCTGACGCTGATAACAGCTTGAATGGTCCTTTTCCTCTTTCCTCTAGAGAACATGACGGCTGCTTTTTAAAAAAAAAAATTTGAATTGTTGACTCGTCGGACCGCAAAACACAATTCCACTGTGCTACTGTAAGTTGGCTGAAAAGTCAAAGAATATCTATCTAATCTATTCCAAAACTAATTTATGTGTATTCCAAAATAAAACATCAAAATACAGAATATTTATTTGTTGAAACCTCTAAGATGAAATATAATGAAAGATTAAATTATATACTGTATATACAGTACCGGCCTAGTTACTTCTACTAGGGTAGCCAGTCGTCTAACACAAAAATACTGGACAATCTATAGGTGACTGGGCATGATGGTAGATGGTGTTACACAATGCCCCCCCTAAAAAAATCTATACCTTAGCAACTCTTGATCCCACCATGTATATTTTTCACAACTGAATCATTTTTGCTAGTAACACACATAAATAGCAATGCTTTGATCTCTTTGACTACCCAGACCTGGAAACCTTATTAGTTACTAAGCAGCTAAAAATAAAATCTATAAGGCACTTATTAGGCACAATGTTCTGTAAAGCATAGCAGCTAACTGATTTAGTAATGATGATGATGACTGACTAAAGGATTTCAATACAATTTTTATATTAGCAACTGATGATGTGCTTAATTAATTATTGCATAATTTATATAGTTATAATTAATATGTTTAACAATTGATTGCAATTATAAAATGATATTTAAATAATCATATTTAAAGAGACAGTCAACATTAAAGGGACACTGAACCCAAATTTTTTCTTTTGTGATTCAAATAGAGCATGCAATTTTAAGCAACTTTCCCAATTTTTCTTCGTTCTCTTGCTATCTTTATTTGAAAAAGAAGGCATCTAAGCTAAGGAGCCAGCAAATATTTAGTTCAGAACCCTAGACATCACTTGTTTATTGGTGGGTGAATTTATCCACCAATCGGCAAGAACAACCCAGGTTGTTCACCAAAAATGGTCCGGCACCTAAACTTATATTCTTGCTTTTCAAATAAAGATGCCAACAGAATGAAGATAATTTGATAATAGGAGTAAATTAGAAAGTGGCTTAAAATTGCATGCTCTATCTGAATCACGAAAGAAAAAAATTGGGTTCAGTGTCCCTTTAAACTTTAATGATTCAGATAGAGCATGCTAGTTTCAAACTTACTTCTGTTAACAAATTTGCGTTATTCTCTTGGTATCCTTTGTTGGGGAGTAAGAAGCTAAGGAGCAACAATGCACTAATGGAAGCTAGCTGAACACATCTGCTGAGCCAATAACAAGAGGCATTTGTGTGCAGTCACCAATCACCAGCTAGCTCACAGTAGTGCATAGCTGCTCCTGAGCCTGCCTAGGTTTACTCTTCAACAAAAGATACAAAGAAAACAAAGTAAATGTAATTGTATGCTCTCTCTGAATCAGAGTTTAATTTTTACTTTAGTGTCCCTTTAATATGTGTTATAAGTTGTGTTTATTGAAATTTGAACGGAACATGCATAAGAACTTCATTTAATGGGGCCGAATTATCAAGCTCCGAAGGCTCGCCGGAAACAGCAGTTATGAAGCAGCGGTCTTAAGACCGCTGCTCGATTACTGGTCCGCCTGCTCTGAGGCTGCGGACATCAATCCGCCCGATCCTATATGATCGGGCTGATTGACACCCCCTGCTAGAAGCCGATTAGCCGCAAATCTGCAGGGGCGGCATTGCACAAGCAGTTTACAAGAACTGCTTGTGCAATGCTAAATGCCAACAGCGTAGCAGATCATGTCAGACAGACCTATGATAAATCGGCACCAATGTGTTAATAAAGGCAAAAAAAGCAGTGCAAACAGTCAAGAAATACAACTCGAAACAAACAAAATGTATTTTCAGCAGGTTTTCTATGCTAATTTTCCATGGTCTCAACACTACTAATGTCTATGTATGACTTGACCTTTCTGGGGTAATTGTTTCTCTGATTGTTGCTTTATTCTACTTTGTGTCATCTATAATAATCCCCTTTGATTAAAAAAAATAAAAAATTAAAACTTTGTTTTCTAGTTTTCTTATAGGGACATGAAACCCAACATTTTTCTTTCATGATTCAGATAGAGAATACAATCCATTGGTGGCTGCACATATTTGCTTCTTTTCATTGGATCACCTGATGTGTTCAGCTAGATTCCAGGAGTCCATTGTTTCTTTTTCAACAGAGGATAAGTAAGAATGAAGTAAAATTGAAATAATTGGAAATGGTTTTTTTTTTATTTGTGTGTGCTATCTGAATCATGAAAGAAAAGAATTATGATTTATAACCCTTTTAAAGGGACATGAAACCCAAATTTTATCTTTCATGATTTAGGTAGAACGTACAATTTTAAACAACTTTACAGTTTACTTCTATTATCAAATTTGTCTCATTCTCTTGGTATCATTTGTTGAAGGAGCAGTAATGCACTACTGGTTTCTAACTGAACACATAGATGAGCCAATTACAATCAGTATATATACAGGGAGTGCAGAATTATTAGGCAAGTTGTATTTTTGAGGATTAATTTTATTATTGAACAACAACCATGTTCTCAATGAACCCAAAAAACTAATTAATATAAAAGCTGAATAGTTTTGGAAGTAGTTTTTAGTTTGTTTTTAGTTATAGCTATTTTAGGGGGATATCTGTGTGTGCAGGTGACTATTACTGTGCATAATTATTAGGCAACTTAACAAAAAACAAATATATACCCATTTCAATTATTTATTTTTACCAGTGAAACCAATATAACATCTCAACATTCACAAATATACATTTCTGACATTCAAAAACAAAACAAAAACAAATCAGTGACCAATATAGCCACCTTTCTTTGCAAGGACACTCAAAAGCCTGCCATCCATGGATTCTGTCGGTGTTTTGATCTGTTCACCATCAACATTGCGTGCAGCAGCAACCACAGCCTCCCAGACACTGTTCAGAGAGGTGTACTGTTTTCCCTCCTTGTAAATCTCACATTTGATGATGGACCACAGGTTCTCAATGGGGTTCAGATCAGGTGAACAAGGAGGCCATGTCATTAGATTTTCTTCTTTTATACCCTTTCTTGCCAGCCATGCTGTGGAGTACTTGGACGCGTGTGATGGAACATTGTCCTGCATGAAAATCATGTTTTTCTTGAAGGATGCAGACTTCTTCCTGTACCAATGCTTGAAGAAGGTGTCTTCCAGAAACTGGCAGTAGGACTGGGAGTTGAGCTTGACTCCATCCTCAACCCGAAAAGGCCCCACAAGCTCATCTTTGATGATACCAGCCCAAACCAGTACTCCACCTCCACCTTGCTGGCGTCTGAGTCGGACTGGAGCTCTCTGCCCTTTACCAATCCAGCCACGGGCCCATCCATCTGGCCCATCAAGACTCACTCTCATTTCATCAGTCCATAAAACCTTAGAAAAATCAGTCTTGAGATATTTCTTGGCCCAGTCTTGACGTTTCAGCTTGTGTGTCTTGTTCAGTGGTGGTCGTCTTTCAGCCTTTCTTACCTTGGCCATGTCTCTGAGTATTGCACAACTTGTGCTTTTGGGCACTCCAGTGATGTTGCAGCTCTGAAATATGGCCAAACTGGTGGCAAGTGGCATCTTGGCAGCTGCACGCTTGACTTTTCTCAGTTCATGGGCAGTTATTTTGCGCCTTGGTTTTTCCACACGCTTCTTGCGACCCTGTTGACTATTTTGAATGAAACGCTTGATTGTTCGATGATCACGCTTCAGAAGCTTTGCAATTTTAAGAGTGCTGCATCCCTCTGCAAGATATCTCACTATTTTTACTTTTCTGAGCCTGTCAAGTCCTTCTTTTGACCCATTTTGCCAAAGGAAAGGAAGTTGCCTAATAATTATGCACACCTGATATAGGGTGTTGATGTCATTAGACCACACCCCTTCTCATTACAGAGATGCACATCACCTAATATGCTTAATTGGTAGTAGGCTTTCGAGCCTATACAGCTTGGAGTAAGACAACATACATAAAGAGGATGATGTGGTCAAAATACTCATTTGCCTAATAATTCTGCACTCCCTGTATGCTGATTGTCATTGGCTCACCCATGTGTTCAGTTAGAAACCATGGGGCCAATTTATCAAATGCCGGAAAGATTTCTGCACAGCATCGCTAAATGCCGATAGCATACGCTGTCTGCATTTATCATTGCACAAGCATTGCTTGTGAAATGCCGCCCCCTGCACATTTGTGGCCAATCAGAGGTGGCAGACTGCAATCAATCGCTTCTTAACTCCTGTTTCCGGCAAGCCGGAAGGCTCTCGCAGAATAAGCAGCATCCGCTGCTTAATAAATCAAAATAGAAACATATATATGCAGCCACCAATCAGCAGCTACAACCTAGGTTCTTTGCTGCTCCTGAGCTTACCTAGATAAACCATTCAGCAAAGTATAACAAGAGAAGGAAGCAAATTAAATAATAGAAGTAAATAGGAACGTTGTTTAAAATTGTATTCTCTATCTAAATCATGAATGTCTAATTATGACTTTACTGTCCCTTTAAGACATTGACTTAGAGTGACTTTACCACTCATTCTATTGATAAGTTCTCAAAGCTCCTCCACTGCACCTCTCAATGAGCAATATCAATTCTACACAGGGACGTACAGTGATAACCCTAGGGTTGCCACCTCAGCTATGTGAAGAGTTATGAGTTACACCTGATTGCAGTATCTAAAGGGAGGAACATAAATAGTGTTTCCAGCAGAGCTGCTCATGTGTGGCCGATTAGCATATTTTATGTTTCTCCCTGCGGCACGTGCAACTCGTAGGTATCCAGGTAATCATGGCCCTGGTAACACTCCTAGAAAATCCTCTAAAGATCCATTGTTCATGTTATGCTGGACAATCTATAGGTGATTTTTAGGGGTAGATTTATTAAGCAGATGCTGCAATCTACCCCCTTAGCTTCAGGTTCCCCTGAAACATAAGTTAAGAAGCAGCGGTCTTAAGAACGCTGCTCCTTAACTCGTTCAATCACCTCTGAGGTGGCGGACAACAATAATCCCGATCGGATACGATCGGGATGATTGACATCCCCCTGCTTTTGGCCGATTGGCCGCAAATGTGCGGGGGGCGGTATTGCAGAAGCATTTCACACTAAATGCTTGTGCAATGATAAATGCCTACAGCATATGCTGTCGGTATTTATCAATGTTGGGCGAACATGATCCGCTACAGTAGATCATGTCCGCCCAACACATAATAAATCGGCTCCTTAGTCTAGAATTTGCTTCATGGATAATAATTGACTGTCATTTTGGTATGCTCACCTGAATCCCTTTTTCTCCAGCTGGTCCTTCTCTTCCAGGATGACCCTGCAGATGAATTAGAAATGTTTTGTAAGAAACAGTCTGTATCTTTTGCTAATAATATAGTTACTTGTTTCAGTCAATTAAAGGTTTATATTATTGAGGGTCACAGATGGTAAACCGGGCCTTTTTAAAACCCCTATTAACGCTACTCCACAATCTCTTTCTTATTTTGGAAATTAGCTGATTCCTCTATGAGCTTGTTTATTTTTTTAAGCTGTGCCTGCAAAATATTATTATTATTATCTGTTATTTGTAGAGCAGATTCCTCAGCACTAATGGATTTCCACTCCAGTCTTTGTGGGGGGAGGGAAAATTACGCCATTTGTGTGGGGCAGGTAAAAAAATGGTGAACTGTGAATAAACATTTTGGGCCAGATTACGAGTGGAGCGATAATTAACGGTCCCACTAGAGTGTTGATTGCGCTAAAGTAAGTTTTTTGTGTGCGTTGGGTTGCTCTCATATTATGAGTTGAAAGTAAACTGTTTGCCCTTGCACACTAACCCAACGAGCGCAAAAAGCTGAACTTATGCGTTCACATATTCCCCCATAGAAGTTAAGAGATAAAAAAAGTGAGAAAAAATCTTACACCCTACTCTCACGCAGAACTGATCAAATATTCTCATATGCGCTAACCCACACAAAAAAATTAGAATATTCCACTTTCCAATGTTCTTCACATAGCATAATATGTTCTATTTATTCCTAAATAAATATTTATATATATCAGATGATTTTTGGTACAATATACTGTATATCTATACCTATATATATATATATATATATATATATATATATATATATATATATATATATATATATATATATAATATATATATATATATATATATATATATATACAGTACATGATTATATATAGGTATAGATATATACAAATGTGTAGGAATATGTATTTAGAAAAACTTAGAATATATTTTGCTATGTGCAGAACATTGGAATGGGAAATATTTATAGTAAATACACAGTATAACACTATTCAATATGAATATTGCATAAATATGATTTTACATGTTTTCATCTACTTAAAGGGACATGAAACCCAAATTTTTTCTTTCATGATTTAGAAAGAGCATACAATTATAAACAACGTTCTAATTTACTTCTATTATCTAATTTGCTTCATTCTCTTGATATTCTTTGCTGAAAAGCATATCTAGATATGCTTAGTAGCTGCTGATTGGTAGCTGCACATTGATGCCTCCTGTGATTGGTTCACCATGTGCATTGCTATTTCTTCATTAAAGTATATCTAAAGAATGAAGCAAATTAGGTAATAGAAGTAAATTGGAATGTTGTTTAAAATTGTATTCTCTACCTTAATCATAAAAAAAAAATGTTTGGGTATAGTGTCCCTTTAACTGCAAAGGTTTTCAATGCACTTATATATATGTCTATATATGTATACGTATGTGTTTATGTGTTTATATGTGTACATATGTCTGTAAATACATAAATACACTTATAAATACATATGTATACACATGGATGTATATGTTTGTATCTCAATGTTAAAGCCATTTGTCTGCCTGAGACCTCATATTTTTAAACCCTTATAACGTTTGTGTGCAATATTTTTTGTGAAATGTTATTATTAGCGTAAGTGTACTTTGTAGTGTATTTTATGTCTTTTGTGGTACTTTTTAGTTTCGCAAAACAGTTAACCATAGCTCTGAAGTCGCGGTAATAATTCTAGTGTAAATCGCAATTGCGCTCAAGCGATACGTTACTTTCAATTCATAATACCAGCGGCAAGCCTGACAAGCTCAAAACTCCTCGATAAACCCCTTTTCGCTTATGTGCAAACATTTGCGCTCCACTCATAATCTGGCCCTTTATGGGAGACAACATTGGGATATAATGTTCCTTAAATGAAGTGGAAACCCTGTACTTATTTAGAGTTGGAAGCAAGTTTTGGGGCCTACTGTTGAGCCAGGCTAACATACCTTTTTTATATCATTGTTAGATATATATCTAACAATGATACCTGCCTGTAACATGTAGTGATTCATTTGACTTTGGAGCTACTGTCTCATATAGCCAGTAAAGTAACTCTGTGTTTATAGGAATTTTACTTACAGGTGGTCCATCTGATCCTGCCAAACCTGGAATTCCAGCCTTCCCTGGTGGGCCCTAGGAGGAAAGAGAATTGAGATGAATATTGTTTTCTCGTCAACAGCCAAGTCTTGTAGTAGGAACCCAAAAATGCAATGGCATTCACTGCATATCGATATCATATGCCATGCCAGCTAGGCCACCAATGGGCCGAATTATCAAGGGCCGAATGCCCTGAATACCACTGTTTCCGCGCAGGCATTCAGGCTCGCCGGAAACTGGAGTCAAGAACGGTCTTAAGACTGCTGTTCCTTAACCCGTCCGCTGCTTCTGAGGCAGCGGACAGCAATCAGCCCAATCTAATACGATTAGGTTGATTGACACCCCCTGCTAGCAGCCGATTGACTGCGAATCTGCAGGGGGCGGCATTGCACAAGCAGTTCACCCGAACTGCTTGTGCAATGTTAAATGCCGACAGCATATGCTGTTGGAATTCAGCGATGTTGGGCGGACATGATTCGCTACACTATTTGATCATTCAGCCCCCAAGTCTTTAAAGGGATATGAAACCCAAATTTTTTGTTTTATGATTCAGATAGAGCATGCAATTTTAAGCAACTTTGTAATTTACTCCTACATTTAGGCACCAATCAGCAAGCGTTACCCAGGTGCTGAACCAAAAATGGGTCGGTTACTAAGCTTACATTCCTGCTTTTCAAATAAAGATACCAAGAGAACGGAAAAAAATGATAATAGAAGTAAATTAGAAAGTTGCTTAAAATTGGGTTTCATATCCCTTTAAGCACAATTTCAATCTCATATACATGTCATGTGGTAGAATATTCAAAACCTTTGATCACTGCACCTGACACATACTGTCAATATTACTCTATTTACTTTTTAACTATACTATATTTTGGTTAGCCTAAACAAATTCTATACTAGTATGAACTGTGCTGTTTGACTAAACATTCTTCTTAAAGGGACATAAAACCTGCATTTTTTTCACTATTCAGATAGAGCATAAAATTAAATAACTTTCCATTTTACTTCTATTATCAAATTTGCTTAATTCTGTTGGTATCACTTGTTGGAGGATCAATAATGCACTACTGGAAACTAGCTGAACACATTGGATGGGCCAATAAGGCGGGGCCTATATGTTCAGCCACCAGTCATCAGCTAGCTCCCAGTAGTGCATTGCTGCTCCTGAGCCTACCTAGTTATACTTTTCAACAAAGGATACAAAGAGAACAAAGCAAATTAGATAATACAAGTAATATGGAAAGATGTTTAAAATTGTATGTGGTAACTGAAATCATTAAACTTTAATTTTAACGTACTGTCCCTTTAAAGGAAATTGTACACCAAAACATATATAAGCTACACATTAAGTTTGTATCTTTCCCTTATGACTGTATGACTCTTTTAAAAGACAAAGCAAAAAACTAGGGTAGATGGAGACAACATTAACAGGATGGAAAACTGGATGCATGGCTTCCTGTTTGAGCCTTTATTTCAATTTAGTGCCAAAACACCCCCTCAGCTGGCCCTGCAAAGCTTATTAAGTTTCTTTATTATACCTTATGTGAGGGCTTGACACATCCAAATAAGCCATGGCTCTTCAAATTTTATCACTGGCTCCTAATTTTCAAAAATAGCTTACGTAGATCTATATACAATTAAAAAACCCAAAAGTTTTCTGGCTCTTAACCCATTCCAGCCTTTAAGTTTCATTAGTTGTTTAAAAAGTGACAAAATAAGTGTAAAGTTTTAGTGTCTATAAAACACTGGGAGCTGCCATGTTGTAACTTGTGTTACCTTCTCTGCTGTGACCAATTAGGGTCAGTTATAAATAGGTCACTAGAGTGTGCAGCCAATGGTTGTGCTGGATCTAACAGTGATCTCCACTTCCATTTCTAACAGGAACTGAAAAGCTCACAATTTCAGAATGGAATTACAGGCAAAGAGGACAAAATAAATAATTTAAGTATATTGCAGAGTTGTTTTATATATACAATTTATCATTTTATATTACTATCTCAAAGTGTTTAATGTCCCTTTAAGACGTTCTATTCTGTCCTAACTGCACTGGGCTTTAGCGCCTTTAGGATAGCATAGAACATCCTAGCCATTTGGCTGTAGTGAAGCAATAGGCACCTCCTGAATGGGATCGCGGGCTGGAGGGGGGCAATCCCCCCTGACACAGTTCCATAATTAAAATCACGTGATCGCATGGACGATCACTTGATTTAAATTTTCCCTTATTTGTTTACACTGGAATTATGTTTCCGATGTAGACAAATAAGTAAAGTCAGGAAAGAATTAATTAAAGTTGTAGTTGACTCTTTCATTTTCAGGCTGGCTGCTAAGTTTGGTGTAAATTAACCAAGCCCTGCCCTATGTCACAGTAATTTAATTTTATAGGACTACAGTACTCCAGAGAATTTTGTGGAATTAACTAACCTTTTCTCCTGGCATCCCAATATGACCTTGAGGACCTGGTAGACCCTAAGTGCAGAGATAAAAATGACAGGTTACTTGATGTAAGGACCCTATTGTACTAATGTAATTGCAACAGTATGGTTGCTGGTAACACATTAAAGGATGAAAGTACACACTATACAGTACTAGCGTTCTATATTTTCTTATATATGCTGTATGCCATATTTATAGATGAGTTCTTCATGTACTTCTGTGCTATACTATTAATAATAATAATGGTTAACTCCAGGTCTCAAAAAGTGCTTCATTTTACAGCAATATTTTGAGCTCGACATTTAAACACTTGTAATACGAGTGCAATGATCTTGCTAATAGCACAAACTGGGCTATCCATTATAAGTATAGGGTGTGCTAAAAAGTTTCGGCCACATTAAGATGCTATAGTTAAACATTTTGTTCACCCACTTACCAGTTTGTGTTATTCTTATCATGAGAGCTAGCGCAAGATGCACTCTGCTCTACTGTGCTCCCCTTGTAATCTAACTCATAGAAAGCTAGCGTCAGTGACGGAAAAGTGACATGTATTAATGGATCATAGTATGTAATTTTTGCATTAGAATGTCCCTCTTTACGAGTTTCATCATCTGTTCATAAGTGTGAAGGCAAGTTATGTACAGAGGACCAAAAACTAAATGTAGCATTTCCATTAGGCAACAAATATACAATGGAATCATTCTAACTTAGCCTTATCTTACAATGTATGGGTTCTTACATGAGGTCCAGGGGTTCCTTGTTGTCCATTAGGACCTGCGTCTCCTTGTATTCC
This sequence comes from Bombina bombina, assembly GCF_027579735.1. Taxonomy (NCBI): domain Eukaryota; kingdom Metazoa; phylum Chordata; class Amphibia; order Anura; family Bombinatoridae; genus Bombina; species Bombina bombina. The sequence continues at coordinate 754,735,531 of NC_069504.1, forward strand.
CTATAACAAAAATAACTAAATTAAAAAACAAAAATGCTGGGCAGAATTAAAAACAAAATAACTCATCTATTGCAATTATATTTCTAAGCAAATACAGGTAGCCCTCAGTTTACGCCGGGGTTAGGTTCCAGAAGGAATGGTTGTAAATTGAAACCGTTGTAAATTGAAACCCAGTTTATAATGTAAGTCAATGGGAAGTGAGAGAGATAGGTTCCAGGCCTCTCTCAAAATTGTCATAAGTAACACCTAATACATTATTTTTAAAGCTTTGAAATGAAGACTTTAAATGCTAGACAGCATTAAAAACCTAATAAAATAATCACACAACACAGAATATATAATTAAACTAAGTTAAATGAACAAAAACATTTGCTAAACAGCATTATAAACCTAATAAAATAATCACACAACACAGACTTCACTTGCATTTTTTCTGGAAACAGTTATTTCTATGCATTCCAATCTGGACTGATTTATAGACAGGAAGATCTTGTTCCTTTGAAATCTGCCCGATAGCTCAGGTCTGGTTAAACTGATTAATTTCAGCTTGCTTGGCTTTGCTGCAACACAAGCGGACAACTCCACCTACTGGCTATTTTAATAAATGCACTGCTTCTCAATGCTTTTCAATAGCAGTCACATGACTGGAAAAAAAGGTTGTTATTCTGAAACGGTGTAAATTGAACCGTTGTAAAACGAGGGCCACCTGTACATTATTTTAACTCAAATATATAACTGTATGCATAATATGCTTCTGAAAACAGCTGTGATGTTACATGTAGTATTTCTTGCAAAGAGTTATTTTTTTTTAATTTTGGGAGTTAAAAATTAAGCTATATATACACTATTTCATAAAAAATAAGTGTTAAGCACAAATAAAAATTAGATGTGAGAGATATTGGTGAGAGATGTGCAGTCTGCACACTAAACGGATGTAAGATGTAGTCATTCTGGTCATAGGAGTTGGCAGAATATTTTTTTTTTTGGGGGGGGGGGGGGGGGGGGCAAAAAATCAAATACCCAGTACATAATAGTGCAGCATGAGGCAGTTGTTTGTTTTAAACATGTGCTACACATCATTTTAAAAATGGTGGCTCGTCTGCATAAACATTGAGGGTGTGTTTAGGATTGGCTATAAAGAGCAGCATTCCATAGCATTTGCCTTCTCTGCCCCCCTGTCTCAACACCCATGACCCTGATGTCTTTGTATTAGGAGCTGATGAGATATTTAGTAGTGTGTATTAGGAGTTGGCAGGAGGTAAGTTTTCTGATGTCTCTGTGTAGTAAACAGTGAAGGATATGTGCTCTGGTGTGTAAGAATGAGGTGTAAGTATCTTGATGTGTAGGTCTTATTAATGTAGTGAAAGGTGCATATCCTAATGCCTATATATTAGCAGGAGAGAAATAAGCATGCATCATGGGATCTGAGAATTACAGTGCTAGTGCCAATGCATTAAATGCCTACTTACTTGATTTCCTTTTGGTCCTTGAGCACCATCAATGCCATTTACTCCAGGTTGACCAGGAGGACCAGGTGACCCTCGTGGGCCAACCAAACCACGTGCACCCTGCAAAAGATGGCAAAAGATTGTATTATCCCAACAGCTGATGTGGCTTTGTATCTTCTATTTAGTTCTGGATAGGCTAGTTGCCTAGTCTGATGTGTTTCCATCTGATATCAGTTTACTTAATATATTATTGAAAATAGTTTATATTGCCTTTAAGATTGTTGCAGCTATCTACACCAGGTTACCCCCTGTCTGATACAGATTTACATGTGTGAGGATCACTGGTCTATGTGTGTGTTATGATACTAATTAAATGATGTGGTCAAAATTAAACTTTCACATGGATGCATGACAGATAGAGCATGCAATTTGAAACACCTTTCAATTTACTTCTATTAATAAATGTACTTCTTTGCCATGGTATACTTTGTTATAATGTGGTTCTTTTTCATGACAGCATTTTGCAATCTTATACATAATATGTTCTCTTAAAGTGGATTTTATGATTAAATTTCAGGTGGAGGTGCTTAACATTTTCATAAGCTATAGACCATCAGAATCATGTTGGGCAAAAGAGGAACCAACTTACAGCTTCTCCTGATGAACCTGCTGGTCCAGGTGGCCCATCAGATCCCTGAAAACAGTTTAGAAAACATGAGAAACACATGAGTACTTAATCAGTAGAATACACTTATTAGTGAAATCTCTTGCTTTAGGCCTATACTCAAAATCATTTGAGAAGATAAAAACTCAGTCTAAAGAGAAGGTAAAAGGTTGTTGTAATTAGAATATACCAAAAAAGGGGGTGGGGCAAAATAGACAGGTAGAGTATCTTAGTGATCAAGTGCTATGAACTGACTTTATACAAGTAGACAATTACTATTGGTAATTGGTATTTAGGTTAACTGTCTATACAAATAAAAGTATGGCATACTGTAATAATGAAGTAATCAGTAGGCTCTAAATGTCAGCATATTTTCTTTTAAAAAGCATAAAAAAAACAAGATGAAATATAGGGGTAGATTTAACAAGCAGCGGATGCTGCAATCCAACCCCCGTAGTTTCCAGATCGCTGGAAACAAGAGTTAAGAAGCAGCGGTCATAAGACCGCTTCTCCTTAACTCATCCGCCACCTATGAGGCACCGGATAGCAATCATCCCAATCGGATACGATCGGGATGATTGACACCCCCTGCTAGCGAATCTGCAGGGGGCAGCATTGCACAAGCATTTCACTAGGAATGCTTGTGCAATGTTAAATTTAGCGATGTCGGGCGGACATGATCCTCTACAGGGGATCCTGTCCATCCGACATTTAGTAAATCAGCCCCATAGTCTTAATGGTAAGTTAACTTAAAGCAACAGTATAGAATGCAGAATTCTTACAAATAAGAAACACTACAGCATAGCCACACGACATTACAGTTTTATTAATTATTGCACCGCAAGGAACATAAAAGTGTGACAATAACATGCAATTTTAGAATATTTTAATATTGCACTATTGCTTATATAGAACGGTGCTTTACCTCCATAAAGGGGTTAAACACACATAGTTAAAATTAGCTCTGGACCAGCAATACTCTGCTGCAGCATAGTTAAGCACATCCTGTTAGCTAAAAAGGGGCAGTATATGTACACTGTGGTGTATCACATGGCATGTTCAACTATGGATAAACAATGCATTCCTACTCCAGAGCTGACTTTAACTATGTGTTTAATACATTTTGAGAGGCTTAGCACTTAGTTCTATGCAATCAATTCTGTAATAATAAAATATTTTAAAGCTTTGGATAGGTCTATGGGAAGATTAGTGGCAACATATTTGGTTATTTTATCTGCCAACACATTTATGCTATCTATTAAACAAATTTACTTACAAAATCAGAGGAATATAATCTATATTAGGAGCGACACATCCTCTTGTAACTAATTAAAGCTATCCACCAGTATTATTAATAGTTTTGAGGAATACTTTTATACACTGAGATCTGATACGTCTTATAGCAATCCTATCTGCCAGCACCCCTAATATGTCCCTTTGCTTTATCCTCTTTGATTATAGAGCAGGGGTCAGCAACCTTGGCTCTCCAGTTGTTTTAGAACTATATTTCATGATGCTTAAGTGTCTTTAAGCTGCCTAAGCATCATGGGAAATGTAGTTCTAAAACATCTGGAGAACCAAGGTTGCTGACCTCTGTTATAGAGTATAATGTCCCTTAAGCGCCATACAATACACAGCAAACTTGCAATTCCTCTTGAATATTAAAGTCAAAATAAACCGGAGTATCTTAACTGTTTATGCAAAACTATACTAGAATGTTTAAACAGTGCCCTTCCATATGCATGATATACATTTTTGGAGTTTACTGTTTAATGCTGGTAAATACAGGGAACTGCAGTACTCTTTGAAAAACATAGATGACAAGGTAATTGTCTCTTAGTATGCAAACTACTGTAGGTACATATGGGGTTAAATTTACTGAATGTCCCTTTCTTGGGGAGTAAGCTCACTAGCATTTACTAGCATCAGTAAACTATGCCTCCTTACAGTTTTTTTACTCATGAACAACAAGCAGATTACTATGTTGGCATAAATAAAGCAATAATCCTGCTCAAATCCTTTCACTCTAATAAATTGGGGGAGGGAGGGGGGCACAAGATGGAGGAAGCAGACATTTTTCAAGAGCACAGTTTCCAATTAGAATCAGTTACATAATTTCCTGCTCCAACCTTTTAAGCTTGGAAGCAAAAAGCCAACTTAATAAATGTGCTCTAAAATGCATTATGCCTGTCCCCCACCCTTTCCCTTTAAGACTTTGTAATAGATCACACTCATGGGTGTACATTAGCTAAGAAAATAAGTACTCAATCAAATGAAATAATCTGGATCTGTCATTAGTTTGGATAAAAACTTTCAATGCATCCATTTGGTTTTCCATGATTTAATGAGTGGGATGCTGTGACTCAGGCGGCCCACGTTTGTTATAACATCCCTTTTTGCTTCTTTACACGGTTTCTATAAAACACATTTTATAGTAAGCTGTTCTGTCTGTCTATACTGTCTATCTATATTATATATATATATATGTGGTGGCCTGTTCTCATTTGCCATCTCCTTTTACTGCAAATAATCATATTAGTATTACTATAATAATATTATGTGAATTGTGTGTATTATTTGGGGTGCAAATATACTACTACTATGCACCTTTAGGCCTAGATTTGGAGTTCGGCGGTAGCCGTCAAAACCAGCGTTAGAGGCTCCTAACGCTGGTTTTGGCCGCCCGCTGGTATTTGGAGTCAGTGATTAAAGGGTCTAACGCTCACTTTTCAGCCGCGACTTTTCCATACCGCAGATCCCCCTACGCCATTTGCGTATCCTATCTTTTCAATGGGATCTTTCTAACGCCGGTATTTAGAGTCGTTTCTGAAGTGAGCGTTAGAGCTCTAACGACAAAACTCCAGCCGCCTGAAAATAGCAGGAGTTAAGAGCTTTCTGGCTAACGCCGGTTCATAAAGCTCTTAACTACTGTACCCTAAAGTACACTAACACCCATAAACTACCTATGTACCCCTAAACCGAGGTCCCCCCACATCGCCGCCACTCGATTAAAATTTTTAACCCCTAATCTGCCGACCGCCACCTACGTTATACTTATGTACCCCTAATCTGCTGCCCCTAACCCCGCCGACCCCTATATTACATTTATTAACCCCTAACCTGCCCCCCACAACGTCGCCGCCAGCTACTTAAAATAATTAACCCCTAATCTTCCGACCGCAAAGCGCCGCCACCTACGTTATCCCTATGTACCCCTAATCTGCTGCCCCTTACACCGCCGACCCCTATATTATATTTATTAACCCCTAATCTGCCCCCCTCAACGTCGCCGACACCTGCCTACACTTATTAACCCCTAATCTGCCGAGCGGACCTGAGCGCTACTATAATAAAGTTATTAACCCCTAACCCGCCTCACTAACCCTATAATAAATAGTATTAACCCCCTAATCTGCCCTCCCTAACATCGCCGACACCTAACTTCAATTATTAACCCCTAATCTGACGACCGAAGCTCACCGCTATTCTAATAAATGTATTAACCCCTAAAGCTAAGTCTAACCCTAACACTAACACCCCCCTAACTTAAATATAATTTACATCTAACGAAATAAATTAACTCTTATTAAATAACTTATTCCTATTTAAAGCTAAATACTTACCTGTAAAATAAACCTTAATATAGCTACAATATAAATTATAATTATATTATAGCTATTTTAGGATTAATATTTATTTTACAGGCAATTTTGTAATTATTTTAACCAGGTACAATAGCTATTAAATAGTTAAGAACTATTTAATAGTTACCTAGTTAAAATAATAACAAATTTACCTGTAAAATAAATCCTAACCTAAGATATAATTAAACCTAACACTACCCTATCAATAAAATAATTAAATAAACTACCTACAATTACCTACAATTAACCTAACACTACACTATCAATAAATTAATTAAACACAATTCCTACAAATAAATACAATTAAATAAACTAGCTAAAGTACAAAAAATAAAAAAGAACTAAGTTACAAAAAATAAAAAAATATTTACAAACATAAGAAAAATATTACAACAATTTTAAACTAATTACACCTACTCTAAGCCCCCTAATAAAACAACAAAGCCCCCCAAAATAAAAAATTCCCTACCCTATTCTAAATTAAAAAAGTTACAAGCTCTTTTACCTTACCAGCCCTGAACAGGGCCCTTTGCGGGGCATGCCCCAAGAATTTCAGCTCTTTTGCCTGTAAAAGAATAAATACAATACCCTCCCCCCCCCAACATTACAACCCACCACCCACATACCCCTAATCTAACCCAAACCCCCCTTAAATAAACCTAACACTAAGCCCCTGAAGATCTTCCTACCTTGTCTTCACCATCCAGGTTCACCGATCCGTCCTGAAGAGCTCCTCCGATGTCCTGATCCAAGCCCAAGCGGGGGGCTGAAGAGGTCCATGATCCGGTCAAAGTCTTCATCCAAGCGGGGCAGAAGAGGATCTTCCATCCGATTGAAGTCATCATCCAGGCGGCATCTTCTAAGGTCTTCCATCCGGAGCGAAGCAGCAGGATCCTGAAGACCTCCAGCGCGGAACATCCATCCGGACCGACGACTGAACGACGAATGACTGTTCCTTTAAGGGACGTCATCCAAGATGGCGTCCCTCGAATTCCGATTGGCTGATAGGATTCTATCAGCCAATCGGAATTAAGGTATGAATTTTCTGATTGGCTGATGGAATCAGCCAATCAGAATCAAGTTCAATCCGATTGGCTGATCCAATCAGCCAATCAGATTGAGCTCGCATTCTATTGGCTGTTCCGATCAGCCAATAGAATGCGAGCTCAATCTGATTGGCTGATTGGATCAGCCAATCGGATTGAACTAGATTCTGATTGGCTGATTCCATCAGCCAATCAGAAAATTCATACCTTAATTCCGATTGGCTGATAGAATCCTATCAGCCAATCGGAATTCGAGGGACGCCATCTTGGATGACGTCCCTTAAAGGAACAGTCATTCGTCGTTCAGTCGTCGGTCCGGATGGATGTTCCGCGCTGGAGGTCTTCAGGATCCTGCCGCTTCGCTCCGGATGGAAGACCATAGAAGATGCCGCCTGGATGATGACTTCAATCGGATGGAAGATCCTCTTCTGCCCCGCTTGGATGAAGACTTTGACCGGATCATGGACCTCTTCAGCCCCCCGCTTGGGCTTGGATCAGGACATCGGAGGAGCTCTTCAGGACGGATCGGTGAACCTGGATGGTGAAGACAAGGTAGGAAGATCTTCAGGGGCTTAGTGTTAGGTTTATTTAAGGGGGGTTTGGGTTAGATTAGGGGTATGTGGGTGGTGGGTTGTAATGTTGGGGGGGGGGGTATTGTATGTTTTTTTTACAGGCAAAAGAGCTGATTTTCTTGGGGCATGCCCCGCAAAGGGCCCTGTTCAGGGCTGGTAAGGTAAAAGAGCTTGTAACTTTTTTAATTTAGAATAGGGTAGGGAATTTTTTATTTTGGGGGTGTTTGTTATTTTATTAGGGGGCTTAGAGTAGGTGTAATTAGTTTAAAATTGTTGTAATATTTTTCTTATGTTTGTAAATATTTTTTTATTTTTTGTAACTTAGTTCTTTTTTATTTTTTGTACTTTAGCTAGTTTATTTAATTGTATTTATTTGTAGGAATTGTGTTTAATTAATTTATTGATAGTGTAGTGTTAGGTTAATTGTAGGTAATTGTAGGTAGTTTATTTAATTATTTTATTGATAGGGTAGTGTTAGGTTTAATTATATCTTAGGTTAGGATTTATTTTACAGGTAAATTTGTTATTATTTTAACTAGGTAACTATTAAATAGTTCTTAACTATTTAATAGCTATTGTACCTGGTTAAAATAATTACAAAGTTGCCTGTAAAATAAATATTAATCCTAAAATAGCTATAATATAATTATAATTTATATTGTAGCTATATTAGGGTTTATTTTACAGGTAAGTATTTAGCTTTAAATAGGAATAAGTTATTTAATAAGAGTTAATTTATTTCGTTAGATGTAAATTATATTTAAGTTAGGGGGGTGTTAGTGTTAGGGTTAGACTTAGCTTTAGGGGTTAATACATTTATTAGAATAGCGGTGAGGTCCGCTCGGCAGATTAGGGGTTAATAATTGAAGGTAGGTGTCGGCGATGTTAGGGAGGGCAGATTAGGGGTTAATACTATTTATGATAGGGTTAGTGAGGCGGGTTAGAGGTTAATAACTTTATTATAGTAGCGGTGCGGTCCGCTCGGCAGATTAGGGGTTAATAAGTGTAGGCAGGTGTCGGCGACGTTGAGGGGGGCAGATTAGGGGTTAATAAATATAATATAGGGGTCGGCGATGTTAGGGCAGCAGATTAGGGGTACATAGGGATAACGTAGGTTGCGGCGGTTTACGGAGCGGCAGATTAGGGGTTAAAAAAAATATGCAGGGGTCAGCGATAGCGGGGGCGGCAGAATAGGGGTTAATAAGTGTAAGGTTAGGGGTGTTTAGACTCGGGGTACATGTTAGAGTGTTAGGTGCAGACGTAGGAAGTGTTTCCCCATAGGAAACAATGGGGCTGCGTTAGGAGCTGAACGCTGCTTTTTTGCAGGTGTTAGGTTTTTTTTCAGCTCAAACAGCCCCATTGTTTCCTATGGGAGAATCGTGCACGAGCACGTTTTTGAGGCTGGCCGCGTCCGTAAGCAACTCTGGTATCGAGAGTTGCATTTGCGGAAAAAATGCTCTACGCTCCTTTTTTGGAGCCTAACGCAGCATTTGTTTGAACTCTCGATACCAGAGTTAAATTTATGGTGCGGCCAGAAAAAAGCCCGCGGAGCGTTAACAGCCCTTTTACCGCCAAACTCCAAATCTAGGCCTTAGTGTTCTGAACTGTAACTCTTTATACCTGCCTATATAGGTCATTCACTTGTTTTCAACCCAGGTCTATTATTAAGTCCTAATAACTGTTAACATCATTCCTATGTCATACTGTGTTATTTTGTTATTTTGATACTTTGATATCTTAAAGTCTTTAGTATTTAAGCTACTATATACATCCAGTATTATATGGTGTATTTAACACCTATATGGTACTGACTCCTTTTCTTGTTCTTTTTACATCTTTTTCCCTGAAGCTTATGATATTACAGTTTTCAAGTATGTTATATGCTGATATTTTAGGTTCTTTGGATTTGTAATATTTGGTGTCTAAGCTGTGTATATATTCCTAGGATATAAATTGTATGTTGGTGAGATTAATTATGCTGGTGACAAACTTATGACATTTTGCTCAAGGGATTACAATGTATTATGGTTCTTGTGGATCATTTACTGCATTTAAATTAATTGTTAGCTGACTTTTTTGTTGTTGTGTGCGTGTGCTGACCCCTGGAATGCTTTTACGTTTTGCACAATAAAGACTAACTCTCATTGACCGTTGTCTGCAATCCTTTCCTGGCTGTCTATATATATATATATATATATATATATATACCCAAACACATCTATATACTATATATCCAACTGCATGCCACTACATTCCAATATCTTGCACATAGGCAAATATGTTCTAAATATTTATAAATAGATATTCCTATATATATCTGTATATATCTATACCTATAAATAATCATGTGTGTATATATATATATATATATATATATATATATATAGCTATATATTGCACCAAAAAAACATCAGATATATGTAGAAATATTTATTTATGAACAAATAGAAAATATTCTTGTATGTGAAGAACATTAGAATGTGAAATATTCATATTTTCATGTTAATTTAACGCATATGAGAATATGCGATCATGTTTGCTTAAGAGTCGGGTATTTCCACATGTTTTGCTCCGTTGACTTCTATAGGGGAATACATGACCATTGAATATGCATGCAATAATGTTCAGCTTTTTGCGCTGGTAGCATTAGTGCACGAGTAAAAACAGTTTACTTTCAACTCATAATACGAGGGCAACCTGACGAGCGCAAAAAGCTAAATTCTAGCGCAGTTAATGCTCAAGCAGGAGTGTTAATTAGTGCTCCACTAATTTGGCCCTTTATCTGCACATATGCAATGCCCTGATTATTTCATATCCATATTCAGTGTTTTGTACTTTTGGGGTGGCTTTGTACTTTCATTCCAGTAAGTTGTGTTTTTAAGCTTGTTTCACTTCCTTTAAAACAATAATAAACTTCTCCTAATAGATTATACACCTAATTCAAGTCTTAACGTTATTAACCAATCAGAAGAGTGAACAGACTCAATTTTGAAAGCCCACATTTGTACAACCCTGACTGGTTAACTTGATTAACTAATTAGGATAGCTACGGTTTAGAGCAGTGTTTCTCAGCTACAGTCCTCAGGACCCTTAACAGGCCAGATAGTCATCATATCTTAACTAGAGCACAGGTGAAATAATCAGCTGCTCAGTAACCATGGTTACTAAACTGCTCTCACCCTTCAGATGATTATTTCACCTGTTAAGGGTCCTGAGGACTGGTTTAGAGGAGAAGAAGATCCAGAATGCTGTGAGGAGCAACAAAAAGGTCTCTGGACAGAAAATAATGAAAAATGAAGACCCTTCAAATGGATTTCAGGAAAGTAAAGATTAAGCAAGGTATTTATAAAAATGGGCATTTAAAGGGGGGTTGAGTGTTGAGAAGTTTATTTTTTTATAATGGAGAAAGCGTCACAAAGGAGAGGCCATATGAGAGGGGTTAGATTTAGGGTGGGGTTACACATGGGGGAGGGTGTCTATGTTATGTAGGTCCAGTGTCATAGTGGTTGGAGTCAGAAATTTTCTGTCATTAGGCGCCACTACTATTTAGAGATGAATATTGCCATCTGTCACTAAATAATGGCATGACCTGGTATCGAAAAATGGAGCTGCAATGAGAAATCTGCTAGTTTTTTTTACACAAGCTCTAATAAACTGACACAGGAAAACTAAATGGATGTTCTACTTCTTATCTGCCATGAAATCTAACTTTCTGTGTAAGATAAGATAGAGTTATGTTTTTGTTTTTCTGTTTTTCGTTTTCCTTGTCCACTAAGAGGTAAAACACATAGTTGAAGTATCGCCTGGAACCCACAGAGTACTGCTGGTCCCGAGTGGAAACTGCCACTGATCCAGCAGCTCTAATAACACAGCTGAGTCACATGACTAGCGCTGCTGATTGGATCAGCGGCATTTGGAGCAAGTATTTTCTCTCTCTCACTATAATAGCCCTTTAAAGCAATGTAATTTGTACCAAATGTATGCTTCATAAATCCCATTTTAATTCTTAATTAGCCCTCCAGTCTAACAATCATAATTTGTGATAGACTTGAAAATGATTCAAAAGGATGGACATTACCTTATCTCCAGTGTTTCCAGGTGCACCAACAAGACCTTGACCACCAAGATCTCCCTAGATAAGAAAAAGAACAGTAAGATTTCTGTACTGAATTGTGTATTGTATCTGTGTAATCACACACAAATCATGTAAATGTGAAAAAGAATCTTTAAAGTTCAGCCTCCATATATCTTTGTTTGATTTATGAGCAAGTACAGTGTGATTGTGATTCACAGTTTATTAGAAAGTGAATTAAGTTCTCCATAAACAAGCTACAAGCAATGGATTTTAATCCACAAAAAGGGCTAGATTACAGGTGGAGCGCTAATTTATATCAACTTGGACGTTTGCGGGTGCACAATAAATAACCAGCCATTACAAATGGCTGGTTATTGCTACCACAAGCTTGCGGTAGCAATTAGCGCTCAGAAAATTAATCAGAGATCAGATCTCTAGTTAATTTTCTAAAAGTTCCCCAAATGCCCTAAAAAAAGAGTGTGTTATAGTTTTATATGAAAAAAAACCCAACTGCACTAGGCAGTTTTAAGGAGTTAAAGTTGGTGGGTGCACTGAAAAGTGCCTTTACATAGCGGTCTATGAGCACTGTGTGTTTCCATTAAATATATATGTATATTGTATGTGTTAATGTGTGTATATACATATATATATACAAATTGCTGCCATCGCTGTGTTACTTACCCCCGGCATGAGAACGAGGCTCCCATTTGAGCCTATGGAAAAGCGCTCTTGTGAGCGCAATGCATCCCAGCAATGTGAACATGAGCTCGCTTTCACATTGATTTCAACATGTAATACCAGCGCACATTAGCGTGTGCTGGTATTACTAAGTGGAGCGCTAATATTGCTTTTAAGAAAGCGATATTTAGCGCTCCACTTGTATTCTGGTCCTATGTATTAAAACCTTTAGGGCTAGATTACCAGCAGAGCGATAATTTATCACGCGTCTGTAAACAGGCAAATTTGCACGTTTATATGGGCGCAAGATAAATAACCAGCCATTACAAGTGGCTGGTTATTGCTACCGTGAGCTCGTGGTAGCAATTAGCACTCTGAAATTTAACCAGAGGTCAAATCATCCCCCAATTGACCCCAAAATAAAGCATATTGTAGCTTTTTCTTAAAAAAAAAGTAGCTTTTTTTATAATAAAAATAAACTGCACAAAGCAGTTTTTAGTGGTTAAAGTTGGGCGGGTATTAGAAAAAAATAGCACTTTAAAGTGCCTTTACATTGCGGTCTATGGGGAACTGTGTGTTCCCTGTAAATATATATTTATTTGCTTATATACATATATATTTATGTGTTAATATTTGTATATACACATACAACACATAAATATATATGTATATATTCATATACATATATATTTATATTTGTTGCCCATCGCGACTTACCTCCTTTGCTGCGGTAGGTTCTCATGCCGTGTCTGATGGCATGAGAATGAGGCTCCCATTGGAGCCTATGGAAGCGCGCTCTATGAGTGCTAAGCTTCCGTGCACATTTATGTGTGCTGGTATAACAAAGTGGAGCACAAATATCGCCCTCGCAAAAGCGCAATTTTATACTCCACTTGTAATCTGGCCTTTATTGCGTTATTATTTTGGAACCAGTACAAAACTAACTATTAACTATAACATAAGGTAGCATTTATCTCTCTGATGCTCTATCTAATTTATTCTGCTAATCTTCAACTATGGCCCCCATTCCAGGTTTGATGTTTTTTGGCTTTGGTTTCTATGCCATTACTGTGTGGATATCTGAACTAGTTAAGCCGTCCAAATTACGCATATATGATGTAACTGGAAACTCATTTGTTTTAATAAATTGGGTAAATACTAAATATGTATAAAACTTTGAGAAAACAGTTATTTTTTGGCTTGTTAGTTTTGTTTCATGAGGGTGTGCGCAAACTAACACACAACCAAAATATATACAATTAATGAGAAAATAAAAGTTTGAGGCAAATTGATTTGATCATGAATGCTATTTTGTCACTTAATAATATCAGTTAATGATTAACACTTTTTATAATTAACATTTGGAAAAACATCTAAACAAATCATTCATTCTGATGGTCATAATTTAGTTGTGTCCCATAGACTAAAAATATGACCTGAGCTATATTTAGTTGAAATATATTTTTATTAACCACACTCCTCCAACAACAGAAAAATAAAGGAAATAAAATACAGACTTTCAATCATTAAATACCATCATTGCATGGGGAACAGTAAAACATATTTCAAAGCAAGTGTCTTTCAATGTCATTTCTGGTTTCAAAAGAAAGTCTCTCCTGTATTTGAAAGTACATCCATGTTGCTATATTAATCCACTGCCAAAGACAGTAGATGGTTTTCCACTCTGTTATTTTGACCAGAACATTCCCCTTTGTTTTATGAAGTCTGCTGTACATTTTCAGCCAGAAGTGTGTTGTTTAAACATAAACCCACGATCCCCCAAACATTTTCTTAACAGTTCCCATCATACTTTATCCGTTTGGGGAGCACGTGATATGTATGAGGCATAACTATCAAGGGTTTTCAAGCCCTATAACCAAAACCTTAGTACTAAAAAACTGTGTAAACATAAAAACAAAAGCCATCAATGCACGAATAAAACTCAAATCTTAATACTCCAGCGTTGTGTTTTATCTTTTTAACACTCTAAGGAGTTATTTGCTCATCCTGTTTTGCTCCTAATCTAACCAGCTGGTTCTAATCCCCGCCACCCCTTCTCTCCTCTTGATCAATGCCTCCCACTCCTTCCCGTTCCACCTCCCTCTCAGCTACTGCCGATGTACGGCCATTGTTCCCAGATAATATCCAATAAAACCATACTTTCTGAAATTGGACCTCTGTGTCCTGAATTTGTGCTGCTGACTCATACATTGAGTATACCAATTTGATTCTGGCTATTACCTCTAACCACGACGGTACCTCTGTTTTCCAATATTTGGCTATCACTATCCTGGTCGTAGTGCACAGTATTCTAATAAACATATTAATGTGTTTGTTCAACTCAGGGATGTGTTCATGTAAGAGAGCCTGGGCGGGAGTGAGACTGATCCTCTCGTCTAACACCCTCCCAAGTAGTGAGGACAAGTTCTGCCAAACCTGATACACTTTCGGACATTCCCACCACATGTGGAGGTATGAACCTACCTCTCTGCATCCTCTGTAGCAAAATTTAGAACTTTCTTTTCCCATATGGGCTGTTTTAATTGGGGTCAGGTACCATCTGAAAGATGTCTTGAGAGCATTTTCCCTCAGGTCAGCACTAATGAGGCCCTTACAGGTTTGGTGCAATGTTTCTTGCCATCTGTCTCGCTCTAATTCTTTATCTAGGTCTGCCTCCCAATTTGCCATTAATGTTGTCTTAGAATCACATCTAATTTCCTGAATTGAAATGTATAGCCTAGATATAGCCCTTTTGGGTCGAGCCTTCGCTGTACATATGTGTTCAAGCTCAGTTTGCTTGGTGCATGTCGAGGATTTGTCCACGTATGTACGTGTAGCTGATATCACTTGGAGGTATAAAAACCATGGTAATGGAAGAGGTTCAAGTTTCTGTTGGAGCTGGGTGAAAGTCAGCGGGTTAACTTGGGAGTATATGTCAGCTACTCTATATAATCCCTTGTTTTCCCATTTTCTAATGTGATATTTAAATTCGTCATTAACTATATATTTCAGGGGTATCGCTCTAGAACGTGAAGGGAGAATTCTCTCCATGTTTCTGGAGGTTGGCCACTGTCGTCTAGTGAGTAATGTGATTTTGTTTTGATATATAGCATGTCCCTTAGTCAAGTCTTTACACCAAAGGATGCCATCTGGGGTCTCCTGTCCCATCATCTCTGCTTCTAAAAGAGGCCATATTACATCTTGCTGTCTCCTACCTAAGAGGGCGTCCTGGGCCAGTCTTGCTGCTCTATAGTAGTCAAGTAAGTTGGGGATACCGATCCCCCCCAGTTGTCGGTGTCTGTTTAAGATAGTATGGGGTATTCTCGGATGTTTATTATCTCTTAAGAAGCTATGTATGTCTCTCTGAAGGTTGGTTATTTCTATAACATTAATTCTAATCGGGAGCACCCTGAATAAATATAACACTCTGGGTAGGATCGTCATTTTTACCGCAGATAGCCTCCCATACCAAGAAAAACCCATTTTCTTCCATTTTCCCAGATCGGATCTAGACCTGAGCTATATTTAAAGGGACATAATACTCATATGCTAAACTGATGCAGCATAACTGTAAAAAGCTGACAGGAAAATATCACCTGAGCATCTCTATGTAAAAAAGGAAGATATTTTACCTCACAATTTCCTCAGCTCAGCAGAGTAAGTTATGTGTAAAAAGTTATACTCAGCTGCAGCCCAGCTGCAGGTAAAAAATAAAAATAAATTAAGAAATGAACAGCAGCCAATCAGCATCAGCAGTGCTGAGGTCATGAACTCTTTTACTGTGATCTCATGAGATTTCACTTAACTCTTATGAGATTTCATTGTAAACTTCCTTACACTGAATAGGGAAATAAGATGAGTGTGCATGAAAGCTCGCTGCTTCCGCTGTCCCGGGACAGACATACTGATTTGCTGCTTAGAAGTCCTTTACAATGGGATGCGGCTACTGAGAAACTTTTGAGGTAAAATATCTTTCTTTTTTAAATAGAGATGTTCAGGTGATATTTTCTAGTCAGCTTTTTACAGCTATACTGCATCAGTTTCAAGTGTTTATACATTTGGGTATTATGGCCCTTTAATGTTTTCAGTAAATTAGGAAACAATCATCCTTATTAACATATAAAATGAGAATGTACAAACATAAAAATAAAGAAATGCCTTTCAAACAACCTAGAAATGCAATGCAAAATATGAAAAAATGGGTTTTAAGAGGTCAAGGCTCTTAAAGGGACACAAGTCAAAATAAACTTTTATGATTCAGACAGAGCATGCAGTGTTAAGACACTTTCCAATTTACTTCAAATTTTGTGCAGTCTTTTTATATTCCCACTTTCTGGGCAACAAGCTCCTACTGAGCATGTGCACAAATTCTCAGGGTATACATATACTAGTCTGTAATTGGCTGATGTCTGTCACATGATACAGTGGGCCAGAAAATGGGAGAACAAATAAATTTGCTTGAGTTGTCCTTTGAAATTGAAAGTCCAAAAAGTTCACAAAAAGATGAAAAAACGGTTTTCTAATGCATTACAATACCACTGCTAAAGATTACAGGCTGTAGCCTCTTGCAGATCTTGTGATTATTGGGCTTTTTGTTTATAATGGCCTAAAATTTAAAGTCCCCGTTATTTGCATCTCTCTTAAGGGATTGGAGGAGAACCCACAGCTTATCTATTAGTTATTTGTTCCACCCCTTGTTAATGTCACATGTTCTTTTTTTTACTTCTCCTTCTTTCTGCATTTTTAACATCAAAATTCTCATTGAACAATGTAAATCCTAATCAAGCCTTTCCAAAAGTATATTTTATTCACTGGGCAAACAGAAATTCTTGATAGTTCTGTGGTTTCACATTTTTAAGTTGATTGACATAGAAGTAGCAGGTAACATTACAGCTTGCGCATGATAGCTATAAGTTTTTATTTGTAAACTGTTCTACCATTGTGTTATAGATTGGAGATATAATATAATAAATTAGATGTGCCACACCCACATTAAATTAAAAAGTATTGCAAGGGTGATCCAGGGTAAAGCAAATTGGAATCACTGCCTTAAGTAATACATCTGCAATTACTGCCATAAAACAAAAAGAGCATCTCATTTTACACTTATCTGCAGAGATAATATATTATCAACAATACTAATAATCTTACCCGGTGTCCCTTTTCTCCTGGAAGTCCTGGTAAACCATCAAAACCTCGGTCACCCTACAAAAATTAAGAAAAAGACCACAAATAGTAATCTATCTAATTAAGTACAACTGGAAGTGGGAACCTATTCAAGGATAGGGTTCATTTTGGTGATGGTCATTATGAGGGTTAACTGCAGAAAGAATATATGGTTCAGTTATATTTTGGCAGGTGTCCTTGTCAGGGTAAATTCCTTAGAGGAATGGTGGTGGCTCATAAATCTTTGATCTGTGTGCACCTTTATTCTGCCTAACAACTTATATTCCTCCTTGTGTGGAGCATTGGGACTATGTACCTTACAATTTGTATTCTTTATTTTAGGAAGCTTGGAGATCAAATCTCAGTGGAGGGGCAGAATAAGGGCTATACCATGGACCAAGACCAGGGCAGTTCACGGGTGGGTTCTGGCATTTTAGTGGGTATATAGCTGGTCCCTAGTTTCACTCTATGAAACCAGGATATATAAAGGATATTAAAAGTAACAGGAGGAACACAGCCTCCAAAGCAGGCTCATACTGCAGGGCATTTAGGAGCTATGGAATAAATACCTACCTTGACTCCAGTCTCTCCAGGAACCCCCCTTGCACCGTCTGCTCCAGAACGACCCTGAGACAAGAGTGTCACAGAAGAATAATAATCAAACATTAAAAGGTAAAAAACCCATGTAAAAGAAATCAAAATATACAACTGGAAGCCAGAATAAAAATTGAAAGATACACTAGTAAGTAAAATTTCTAAGGGATGGTGGTTTATGATTAAATTTTATTTATTTAAAAAATAAAAAAGTAAGATGGGTAGGGCAAAACAAGAATAATATACTAAAGTGTCATCACACAGGAGTGATACTAAAAAGAAAAAGTAGAATACTGATGGAAGATTAAGAGAACAAGAGGGGATGAAAGAAAGAGAAAGGTCAAGTGGTTGAGAAAAAAGTCCTGCTCTTCAGAATTGAAGCTACAGAAAGATATGATACAATGGCAAAGGATCACAATGAATCAGAGATGATTATGGAAGGAAATTAGATGGACCCAAGACATAATATGTATAAAAATATCCAAAGAAGAGATGTGGGTATGGATTAACAGACATAATATTAAAATAATTTGTGCTGATTATTAGATAACATTACTGTTAGTTGAATACATACACAAATAAGGTAAAAGATCAGAACTTACTCTTTTCCCTAGCTTTCCTGGTGATCCTTGTATACCTTGAAAGCCACGTGGGCCCTGAAATTAAAATGAGACAAAAAGGATAAAACCATTTAGGCTGCCCCCTCACTATAGAATGACACAGACAGAGATATGAGGGAGGAAGTGGGCTCAAGCAAGACACCAGCTACTTACTGGAAAAATTAATTAGAAAAAGTCTAAACTAATACATAAAGGTGACCAATTAGTTTGCTTGGTTTGAAATTGATGGACTTTATGCTATGCCTTATATTGTTAAGTTATGCCCCTCTTACATAGCCAATGCAGAATGATACAGTAACACAGGCAGGAGGGAGTTCTTGGAAATGTAGTCCATACTTCTCACAGGGACACTAACTGGAGAGTGCTATAGTAGATGGGGCTTCTCCTACTACTCTGCAATACGTACAACAAGAGGGAGCTATAGGACATGAGGTTAGTCATTCACACTATCTCATCTACTACAAATTAACACAGTAAAATTAACAACATATAGCTATAGGTATGGATGTTTCTGGTTAACCCCCCCCCACACACACACACACATATAAGGGCTATAATACTATTACCCTCTTTTCAAATAAATGTAATAAGAAGTCACATACAGAGGAAAATCCTAGTCCTGAACTTACCGGAGATCCTGCATCCCCTGAATCTCCCTTCAGGCCTTGGGGCCCAGGAGGACCCTAAAATATTTGAAAAAAAAACAATATAAATTAAAGCATATCCACCATCTAATTCTAATGGAAACTAACATATGCATAAGGCAAAACATGTCTTGATAATTAAGAAAAACACTGCTGCTACATTTTAATGTGTTGTTTATCAGTCCAAAAATCATCACATATATAAAAGAAATATTTATTTAGAAATATAAAGAACATATTCCGGTAACAAATCAACCTTGCAATATGAAATATTGCATTTTCATGTATACTTTTCGAGGAGAATACATTGTGGGCTTTGCACAACAGTTTATGGTTTTGTTTTTTGTTTTTCTATTTGTCTTCTCCATTGACTTCTATGGAGGAATACGTGAACGCACACAGCATCTGGCTTTATGGATTACGCAGGGATGGATTACGCAGGTTAATGTGCACGCAAAATAAGTTATTTTGCAATTTGTACTACCTGCGCAACCCCAAATGGGAAAAAAAACATAACGCATGCAGTGTTTTCGCAATTGCGAAAAACAGATTTGCTGTGCCACTTGTAATCTTGCCCTATAGTGGCTGATCTATTGCTGTAGAATTATTTGATGTAAATGTATAATATTTCTTAGCATTCACAACTTTTACACAATTGCAAAATATCCAAACATTCAAAACTTTAAAAAAGATTTATAAAATATTCCTCACTTTGATACCTAACCAGCATTTCCCACTATGTGCTTCATGAATTTGTCAACCAGTAAAAAAACGTTCCTATATGATATAATTTACCAAGTCAATGTTGGTCCTTACTGAATTCCTAAAAATATTTTAATATTCCTTTTGAATGCACATGTATCCAAATCGTCTACACTGTAAGCTTGTATATGTATTATCCGGTCAATGTAATTGTTATTACAGTTTTCCAAAGTTATTGTTAAGTGGTTCTTCTAGGAGCTGAAGACTTAAATATTCTGTGGTAAATCCCCAAATAAACACTTAGTGATCCATTTATTAAGCAGCGGACGCTGCTCCTTAACCTGTCCGCAACCTTTTAGGTGGAGAATTGAAATGATCCGATATGATACAATCAAGATGATTGACAGCCCCTGCTAGGCATTGCACAAGCATGTCACAAGAAATGCTTGTGCAATGTGCATTTAGTAATGTGGAGCGGTCATGATTCGCTATAGCGAATCTGATCGACATATGATAAATCTACCACTTAGAGAATTTCTGGGGCACAATCATTGTATGTCAAGATATTTTTTTTTTTATTATTTCTACATACATTTTAAATCCCTTTTGAATGCACAAGTATCCCATTGCTTCTAGACTGTAAGCTTGTATATGTTTTTTACTGTCAAGGTAATTAAAGTGGTCCAAAGTTAAGGTTATACGTAAGTGTTTCTACTAGGAGCTGAACACTCAAAATGTTATGCGGTAAACCCTGAAATAAACACTTAGAGCTTTTCTGGGGCACAATAATTGTATGTCAGGCTATTTTTTATTCCCTCATAAAGTGCTCATCTCTTGTATGAGTCACTGATCAGTTCTCTTCGATATGACTTTAGCTGTATAAAAGTTATCCTTATGAGGAATATACTTTTTATTTCTGATATATAAGTATCACCTGTAGGTGGTATCACATGCTGTACAACTGTCCTCAATATGCCAGATTATTGTCAATTTAACTATGTAAAGTAACAAGGAGCTGAGTACAGAATCTGGTTGGGTCATTACATTTTGTCTAGTTCTTTTGGAACCTATTAACACCACTAGAATCAGTACAATGCTGCTAACTACAGTAAGTATTTATGGGCAAAATGTGATGAGAATACTTATATTACCACTACTACTCTTTTACATAGTAACATAGTAGATGAGGTTGAAAAAAGAAAGAAGTCCATTGAGTTCTACCTATACAAATCGTAATATATTCACAATAAAAGCTCCAGTTGAGCCTAAATTATCCCATTAAAAAGGTGACCCATTAAACACAAGCAAAAATATCCCTGGATTTTTTTTCTTGCCAGAAATGTTTCTAAACCATTTTTAAATGTATCTAAGGTATTGGCATTTACTACCCCCTTAGTTAACGAGTTCCACAATTTGATTGCTCTTACAGTGGAAAAAATGTTTACGTCACTGGAGGTTAAATCTCCTTTCCTCAAGCCATAAATTGTGACCTCTTGTCACAAACAATTTTCTTGGAATAAACAGAGCTTCTGCTGTCTCTGTATATGGACCTTGAATATATTTATATAGTAAGTCATTATAAGCAATTATGTCACCTCTCACGCACCATTTTCTAGAGAAAACAGACCAAGTTTTTCTACCCTCTCCTCCTAGCTTAAATTCTCCATTTCCCTTATTAGTTTTGTGGCCCTTTTCTGAACTTTTTCAAAGTCTGCAATGTCTTTTTTTGAGATTGGTCCCCAGAACTGCACTCCATACTCAAGGTAAGTTCTTACCAGGGATTTATATAGTGACAAAATTATTCTTTCCTCCCTTGCATCAATGCTTCTTTTAATTCATGCTAGTACCTTCTTAGTCTTAGAAGCCACTGACCTATATTGTATACAGAAGAGAGAAGCGCTCTAACAGGAACGAACAACAGCTCATCAGCTAGTATATTGTACCCATCTTTAGCTTGTTATCTATTACTACCCCCAAATCCCTTTCCTCCTTGGTTATGCTAAGAGGCCTATTTATCAAAGGTCTTGCGGACCTGATCCGACAGTGCAGATCAGGTCCACAAGACCTCAATGAATGCGGAGAGCAATATGCTCTCCGTATTCAGCATTGCACCAGCAGCTCACAAGAGCTGCTGGTGCAACGCCGCCCCCTGCAGACTCACGGCCAATGGGCCGCCAGCAGGGAGGTGTCAATCAACCCAATCATACTCAATTGGGTTGAATTGTGGCGATTCCTGTCCGCCTGCTCAGAGCAGGCAGACATGGTTATGGAGCAGCTGTCTTTAGACCGCTGCTTCATAACTGCTGTTTCTGGTGAGTCTGAAGACTCGCCAGAAAAACAGACCCAAAAGCTCCATTCGGGGCTTGATAAATGGTCGTCTAAGTCTAGTCCCATTTAAATAATAGGTTGCCTACTTATTGTTACTTCCAACATGTAGAACCTTGCATTTTCCAGTATTAAATCTCATTTACCATTCTTCTAATTTTTGTATTTAATCCTTGCTCAAAGTCATTAATAAATATATTAAAAAGAACAGGGCCCAGTATGGATCCCTGGGGGACTCCCCTGATTACCTCTGTCTAATCTGAGTATGATCCGTTCACTACTATGTTGCTCCCTGTCTTTTAACCTGTTATTTATACATGAGCTAACATTTTCAGCTATTCCCAGTCCCTTAATTTTGTACATTAATTAATCATGTGGCACTGTATCAAACACCTTTGCAAAATCCAAGTATATCACATCAACTGATTCTCTTTTATCTATATTTTTACTTACTTCCTCGTAGAATCTAATAAGTTTCATTTGACATGATCTTTTTCTCATAAAACCATACTGATTTGAACGTATTATCTTGTTTACACGAATATACTCATCAATATAATCTCTAATAATCCCTTCAAGTATCTTCCCTACTATCGATGTCAGACTAACTGGTCTATAGCTTCCTGGATCAGCCCTGCTACTATTTTTTTATTAATTATAATAATAATGCCAATTTAATACATCAGATAAATAATATTAGAATCTCCATGGAAACTACCTCTGGGAAAGAGCAAGTGAGATTTCTTGTTAGATTTACATGGATTTTCTACAGCTACCAAATGATTTTAAAATAAGAAATGTTATGGCTTTATTTGTTACCAGCCTGACACGCTGTATGTTTTTTTTTAAAAATTAAATACATTTTATTTGCAAAACGATACTTACAAGAGGACCTGATCTTCCTGTCAAACCCAATGGACCAGGAGGACCCTTCATGGCAAGCTGAAAATAGAGACAATTTAAACATTGACTTTAATGGATGTTTGCTGTAAGAAATGGAATGTGTTTAGTCCTCATGGGACATTGAACGGTTAGAACTGTGGGACATAGAATGTCCATTGCATCAAAGAATGGCACTGTGATACAAACATATGGAACTAATCATAAAATTACATTAATGTCTGGGTGACTTATACAGTCAAGACATAATAAAAAGGGACCCAAATTCCCACATTTTTTTCTATTGAAAGGACCATGTTGACAAATAGCTTTTATGTGAAAAATAAGGTTGAGAGCCTCTCAGAGTCTACTTATATGGACATTAAATAATTAAATTTCCCCATCAAATTGTTTCCATTATACTTTCAATATGTTTTCCTCTAAAAATGGCAGCTTTTTTAAATGCAGGAGCTTATCTATACCAGTCCCTAATTGGCTACCACAAATAGATAAAATAAACATACTGAAATGGCTTTTCAATGGACAGGTGACAAGACCATAAAACAATTTTAAATTTTGCAAATAAAAATGCTTCTACAATATTTATGTTGTAGGCAGAACTTTTCCAATGCAAATGTTTAAATGCACATGAAAGTAAACATTAAAGGGACACTGAACCCAATAATTTTCTTTTGTAATTCAGATAGAGGGGCCCATTTATCAAAGGGCTTGCGGACCTGATCCGACACTGCGGATCAGGTCCGCAAGACCTCGCTAAATGCGGAGAGCAATAAGCTCTCCGCATTTAACATTGCACCAGCAGCTCACAAGAGCTGCTGGTGCAACGCCGCCCCCTGCTGACTCGCGGCCAATCGGCCGCCAGCAGGGAGGTGTCAATCAACCCGATTGTATTCGATCGGGTTGATTTCCGGCAATTTCTGTCCGCCTGCTCAGAGCAGGCGGACAGGGTTATGGAGCAGCGGTCTTTAGACCGCTGCTTCATAACTTGTGTTTCTGGCGAGTCTGAAGACTCGCCAGAAACACGGCCCTTCAAGCTCCATACGGAGCTTGATAAATGGGCCTGATGGTGTGCAATTTTAAGCAACTTTCTAATTTACTCCTATTATCAATTTTTCTTCGTTCTCTTGCTATCTTTATTTGAAAAAGAAGGCATCTAAGCTTTTTTTTGGGTTCAAAACTCCGGACAGCACTTTTTTATTGGTGGATGAATTTATCCACCAATCAGCAAGGACAACCCAGGTTGTTCACCAAAAATGGGCCGGCATCTAAACTTACATTCTTGCATTTCAAATAAAGATAGTAAGAGAATGAAGAAAATTTGATAATAGGAGTAAATTAGAAAGTTGCTTAAAATTTCATGCTCAATTTGAATCACGAAAGAAAATTTTTGGGTACAGTGTCCCTTTAAAAAATACCATTGAATACAGTGAATTGCATAATTAACAAATGCATAATAAAAACACTATGCAATAACACTCAGGGCATGATGACTTAAAGCTAGGCTGACCATATTGCCGCTTTAAAAAGGGACACATATGAAAAATACATATGTCAGGGTTCTTATACAAAACATTTCTTTAAACAGCCCTGAAAATATCCCTGACATATGTATTTTTCATATGTGTCCCTTTTTAAAGCGGCAATATGGTCAGCCTAGCTTTAAGTCATCATGCCCTGAGTGTTATTGCATAGTGTTGCAAATAGCAAAAGAAACCTAAAAGGATTTTGTAAAGACAAATTTTAGCTTGAGAGCTATGTGTCGGTCTATGCAGGGTTCTGGATGTGAGGAAGAGATATGTGTATTGCAATATAATGCTCCTAAAAGATCTCTCTCCATGCTGGCAAGTTTTTGATCATTAGGCCCTAAGTTTGGATTTTAAATGAGTAGAAGACTTTTTTATGACAATTTTCTGCTACTTCCATTTTCCCTGCCCCTTTATAATGTGAAATCCATCAGCCAATCGCAAACAAATACACTGTGAACTCTTTTACATGCTCAGGAAGAGCTGGTGCCTTAGAAAATGTATAAATAAAAGATAATTAGGCCAAATAAGTGGTAGCCTAATGCCTTGCTTAAACAGGGGCCTCACCGTGTGTCTATCTTCATATGGTTTTTTTTTTTCTATGTGCAGCGTGCATTGCATGTGGATGAGTCAGATCAATTGAAGAACCTGAGGATGTAAGAATTAACCACAAACTGCTTGAAGAAAAGTAGGGAGCATGGACTACATAGTTTGGGGGAGCTCCAGAGGATAATCCTGTCTGTAATGCTGATAATGATTTTTTTAAAAAAACATCTACCAGGTCTGCTATGACCTTCCTTTAGTAGCTACATTCTCTCTCTTTCTGCTCCTTTTCTCTCTCTCTCATTTCTCTCCTTGCTCTATCACTTTGCCCTCTCTTAATCTGCCCCTATTTCTTTTTTCTCTTTTTCTGTCTCTTGTTCCCTTCTCACTCTTTGTATTCACTATCTCTTTGTATTTTTACTCTATTTCTCCACTCCCTCATTTATTCTCTTCAATCTCTTTCCATGCTCTTCCTTATCTCTCTCTTCCCATCTCTATTCTATAAACTCCATTCTCTTTCTTATCTCTTTGATTTATTCCTTTTCTCTCCACTCTCTCCCTTTTAATTTCTATTTTTACCACTCTCTTCAATCTCCCTTTTCTCTCCTCTCTCTCTCTCTCTCTCTCTCTCTCTATTTTCTCACTCTCTCTCTTCTCTCTATTTCCTCTTCTTACTCTACACTTTTTCTTCCACTTCTCAAGTTTAACTTTTCACTCTCTCATCTCCCCCTACTCTCTTCTTCTCTATTCTTTTTCTCTTTTCTCTATCCACTCTCCAATCCTCTCCACTTTCTGTCTTTGTTCACCATATTTCCATTCTCTCCTCCTTTCTTGACACCTTCTCTTTGTTTTCTGTCTTTTTTTTCTTTATTTGCTTCTCCACTCTCTCATTCTCCCATCCCTATAGCCTTTCTCTCTTTCTCTTTCTCTGTACTCTCTACTTTCTCTACTTTCTCTCACTCCTACTTTATCTCTCTGCTCTTTTAACTTTTGCCTCTCTTTTCTTTCTGTCCATTCCCTCTCTCCCATCTTTTCTCTATATCTTTCACTATTCTTTTGCCTCTCTCTTCATTTTCCTTCTTTCCCCAACCTCCAATCAACCTCACCTGTTTCTCCCTTCTGTCTTTACCATATCTATTTACTTTCCATTAGCTCTCTTTCTACCTTTTTCATTTTACTCCTTCTCTCTTCTTTCAGTTAATTTATCTCCTCTTTTTCAACTGTTCTTTCTTCAATTTCTATTTTCTCTCTCACTTTCTCCACTCTCTCCTTTCTTTCATGTTCTCTCACCCTCCACACTATCCTTTCTCTTTTTTCCCTCACCCCCCTCCTCTCTCTCTCTCTCTCTCTCTCTCTCTCTCTCTCTCTCTCTCTCTCTCTCTCTCTCTCTCTCTCTCTCTCTCTCTCTCTCTCTATATATATATATATATATATATATATTTATATTTAGAAATCCTGTATAACAACCAGCAGTCCCTCCAATATATCAGCATCCAGGGTGCACTGTATAAAAATACAAACTTCAAAGAACAGACAGGCACTCACCAGTATTCCACAATCACAAACTTTGTTTAATATCCAGTCAGACAAAGTTTGTGATTGTGGAATACCAGTGAGTTCCTGTCTGTTCTTCGATCATAGCAAGTCAACATCATAGTATTATTCTGGCATAGTTCTAAAGTCTTCCTTTTTAGAGCAGTATTGTCTTACTCTGAGTAATTGACCCTGAGGCATATATTATCTAAAGGATTTAAGTTGACCACTTCATATGTGCCTTACAGTTCTGTTTTCTTTTGCTTCAATATCCAAATCTCACTTGTTAATTTGGAATAAATTACATTTTTGGGGGGGTTTTATGGTAAAAAAACAGACTATCTAACTCATTCCAAATTATTGTAATGTCATCAAAGTAGAACAAAGCACCAGATAAGGGTAAAGGAGGATTTAAAAAAACAGATAAAGTTGAAATAGGTAGTAGAAGATGAGGTCATCTACCTATACCCCCTGCAGCCTTGATATTAAAGGGACAGTCTAGGCCAAAATAAACTTTCATGATTCAGATAGAGCATGTCATTTTAAACAATTTTCCAATTTACTTTTATCACCAATTTTGCTTTGTTCTCTTGGTATTCTTAGTTGAAAGCTTAACCTAGGAGGTTCATATGCTAATTTCTTAGACCTTGAAGCCCACCTCTTTCAGATTGCATTTTAACAGTTTTTCACCACTAGAGGGTGTTAGTTCACGTATTTCATATAGATAACACTGTGCTCGTGCATGAGAAGTTATCTGGGAGCAGGCACTGATTGGCTAGACTGCAAGTCTGTCAAAAGAACTGAAAAAAAGGGCAGTTTGCAGAGGCTTAGATACAAGATAATCACAGAGGTTAAAAGTATATTAATATAACTGTGTTGGTTATGCAAAACTGGGAAATGGGTAATAAAGGGATTATCTATCTTTTAAAACAATAAAAATTCTGATGTAGACTGTCCCTTTAAGGCTTGTGGCAAAATTGTTGCACACCCAAATGTTATGGTATAGTGGAGATAGTGATACAAGAGACTTCAATGTACTAATTTAGAAGCAACTTTGGGACTTAATTCAGGTTGAATATTTGTCAAAACCCATAGGAAGGGTTTAGGTGAACTTTAATGGACATAGGGAAATTCCGAGCAATTAATATTGAGATTTATTTGTTGGATTTTTGTATTTTGCTTTGTGTCAAGGGGCCTTATATTTGAGCCTCATTAACTCAAGAGCCCCCTCTGCTCTGCACATTTTGATAATGGAAGTAAATTGGAAAGGTTTTTTTATTATTTTTAAATAGCATTCTCTATCTGGTCATGAGAGTGTCCATTTAAGCTCCCCTGATTGAGATAGGGTGTGGAATTAAAAAAAAAAAATCCAATCTATTTTTATCATCAAATGTACTTCTTTCTCATGGTATCATTTTGTTGAAACATATAGTTTTTTTTGTCATAATAATATACAGAGGTAGGCTTATAAGTGTGTATTGAGGTATAAAAGGCAGCAGCAGTGTTTGCAACAATGTTTGTAATAATGTTATAGATTGTTCCAAACATTATAATCTTGTACTGCTCAAAATGTGTGCATGCTCCTGAGTCTATGTAGGTATTCTGTCATGGGAAAGAGTTAAGAAAGTAAACAATACAAGTAAATGGGAAAGTTTTTTTAAATTTCATATGCTATCTGAATAACGAAAGTGTAATTTTGACTCCAATGTCCCTTTAGTTGTTCCTAGTTCCTTTAATGTGTAGCACATGTCCCTGCAAGCAGTTCTCCTCTGTCACAGAGGGAACTTGGGTGTTACAGACAGCAAATAGCAGTGTTCTGTCTTCTGACTGGCTGGGCAACATGAAACTATTTAGCAAAACCAGTGGATAGCCCATATTTTCCAAGCAAATAAAAAGTAAGTTTAGCAATGGAAATATGATCTTTTATATGTGCATATTCCAGTAAACTCAACACTCTACATCATAAATTACCTTAGCTTGTTGTAAAATAGATTGAGCTTGAGCTTCTTGAAATGAAACTGTTTGTCCTCTGCCCAAATCTCCACCAAACTGGAACTTCATAGAAAGCCAAAGAAAAATGTATTAAAATAAATATCCATACCATAATTAAGAAATTAACTGACTTGCAACTTAAATGTACAGTGTACTGTAAAATTGTTTCCCCCTTAATGTGTTTCTAATTACTTTTTATACCAGCTGCAAAATAAAAAATGTTTTGTATATGAAATAGCTGTTTCTGTTAAGTGAAACCACAACCCAATCAAATGAACTGAGCTTCTAGGTAGAGCACACTTTTTTTTTAACAATCTATATATATATATATATATATATATATATATATATATATATATATATATATAATCATCATCTTATCTTTAACTATATTTTCAAAGACCAATAATTAGAGAAAACAATGGGAAATTAATATTTGTACCTGTCTGTCCTAAACCCACTGGTTTACATAGGGTTTCTATAACCAGTACTTAATTAATAACATTTTCAGTATTGGTGGAGATACAAAAGCAGCTATTTCAAAAGACAAAGTAAAGTTAAGAGATATTTGAAAACAATTGAATATACTCCAGAGGGTCAAATGAATCAGTAGGAACACATGAAAGAGGAGGTGGAAAAAAACACTGTCCCTTTAATGAACCATAAAAATGTATTAAAGATGGCAGTAAAGTATCAATATGGATCATCCCAGTTTCTATTGCATATTCTGTCAATTTTAGTTTACATTTTAAATCAGTGGCTTATATTCACTAACCATAGAGCAGCTTCTTAAAGAAAACAAATATACACTATTTCTAGTCACTAGCAAATGGAGCAAATACATATTGTATTATATAGACTTCATAAAATAATAAATCATTTAAAGAGTTTTTTTCACTGACCTTTACACTCTTAGTAAAGGTCCTGATCATTCATGAAACATAATATCTGTTATTCTAGAGATCTGATTCACTGAAAATAATAACTCTTCATCTCACTATGTTGAATCTTCTCCAAAGAAAAACTCCCCCATATGAATTAGAATGATTTGTCTCATTTTAAAAGTCTATTGAATTATTAATACATTTAGGCCACTGACCAAGTGCCAGAATTTCTACCATTGAACAAAAACTGCAGTTTGAATCTAGAGGAAGCCCAGATGAATTTGTTATTTAGATTTTGTTTAAAATTACAAATCAATAAAAATAAATTAAAAATTGTGCATTGCAAATTCTGTTAAAATGTGACTAATTAATGTTATCATTATAATTGTATGGCTTAAAGGGATAGTCTAGACAAAATTAAACTTTCATGATTGAGATAGAGCATTGTATTGGTGGATACATTTAGACACCAATCAGCAAGCGCTAACCAGCCTCTGAACCATAAATGGGCCGGGTCCTAATGTTACATTCTTGCTTTTTCAAATAAAGATACCAAGAGAATGAAGAACATTTGATAATAGGAGTTAATTAGAAAGTTGCTTAAAATTGCATGCTCTGAATCAAGAAAGTTTAATTTTGACTATCCCTTTAAGTAGTTTATATGATTAATTTAGGAAGAATATACTTCTATAACCTGAAATAACATTCCTTTGAAAGAGATGGGTACAAATATTGTGTTAGATCACATTTTAAACATAATAACCACAAAAATCTTCCACAATCTGTTACTAAAAGCTGTTACATTTATAACTGGAATGTGATCAAGTCCATAGTATGATAGTTTAAGCATGCCTGGGATTTATGTACAGCTTTTCTAGGAGCACAGACTCTTCTATAAAAAAGGTAAATGTTCAATATGACGATATTTCTTTGTACCTGTATCCTAAATATATATCTATATATTAATATATGTGCCTTGAAACTATATTTTTATTACATTTTAAAATTCCATTTTAAAATAATCTACACATTAAAATCAGTCATATAAAATACTTAGGGCAAGATTACAAATTGCACAGCAAATTAATTGCAAAAACAAAGTGCGTGTTTTGGCTTTTTCTCATTTGGGGTTGCACAGCTATTACAAGTTGCAAAATAACTTATTTTTTGCCCGCGTTGAGCCGCATAATCCAAACAGCCAAATTGCGTGCCTGTTCGTTTTTAGCAAAGAAAGAGAAAGTATACACTTATAGCACTCCTAGGTCTGTAAATGAATTAAATCTAACTGGATGATACAAATTATTCCCTAAGGAATAAGTGGAAGGGGAGAAAACAGATTACAATTAAAATATAACTTTTATTGGGTTTACGTTAAAAGTAGGAATATACTTAAAATCACTCTTAAGCACCGATTTTCCTGATGTCAGCAAATTAGTATAAGTCAAGGTTATTGCTCCTAGTACTTAGGTGTTGATTGTGGGCTGGAATAGGTGCTGCTATATACTTGTATCAGGAGACCTGATATACCAATTTATTGAAGTCCAAAGTTACTAATTCTTATGTGAGAATTAAGTATATGATATATTCTTTATATCTCAATAGTGATATATCTTAGCGTAGCCTGATTTAGATTGAATACTGGATATATAATTTTTAATATTTCTGCTTGTTGCCAAAGTGGAATTATATATACCCAATTGATTATTTGGATTCTGAATAGAATCTCTTGACTCCGCTTTAGAGTATTAGCAGTTGCCTACCTCCGGATTGAAGAGTAGGTTGTTCCCTCCATTATAACAAAAGCTAACCTTCATATATGTTTTTAAATTGTATCTGAATAATTGAGCTACAATTTTATCTTTATTGAGACAATGTATATTGTTGTAGTACTTAATAGACTTATGTGTATTGGTTTCTCTGTGATTGTGAATAACATTCGTTGCTGTTTGGTGTGCTTAAACAATAATTTCAAAGATTATATTCTTTAATCTTTGCACTTAAACTGTATGTGCTTCCGACTTGTGAATCATACACAGTTTGTATTTTATGAATGAACTTCGGTAAGATTTATCTGCTCACAGTTTCTTTAGTATTAGTTTAAATAGCTCTCTGTGATGCGGTAGTAGATAACCTTATATGTCGCAACTTTGGAGCTTATCTGATTCTATCATCACAGAAAGATTAGATACCCATCTGGATAACTCATAATATACTAGTGATTAAATAATGTAGTTTCTTAGTATGATGGAACGTATCTGTTCTCAGTGACAACAAAGTTTAAACAGATAGATGTACAAGCATTCCGCTTATTTTGTGAGTCTCCAAAATTAGATCTGAGCGTTCATTTTCAAGTGAAACCGTGGCTGACTACAGTAATTTGCGGTAGCTTAAGGCTGTCTAAAAACACAGGAGCTCCTAGGACTCCTCACCATTGCCCTATCGTCCCTAACATGTTTCGCAACTAAACGTTGCTTTTTCAAAGCAACTTGAAAATGAACGCTCAGATCTAATCAGGTGTTGAATATATGGTGCTGGTACTGAATATTATTGCAAGTACTATCTCTCCTATATGAGCTAACTTAAATTTGCAAAATATATAAAGACTTAATAATAGAACTTTGTTTGGCGTTACTGCCTAATAATTTAACTCATTTCGAGCTGTATTTGGTATACATCCACATCCATGATACCGCTTGTTGTAAGATAACTGTGTTTTACATAACTAAGGTGCACAAAATATATTTAGAGTACTATCATATTAGCTTTGGACTAGATGAGTATGTGCAGCTTGATCACGTATGCATAATTTTTGCCGTTAATACAGCTTATACAACAAAACAGTGCACAAACCTATTTCCGGGGCAATCCTGTCTGTATGCAAAGTGAAATGTACACAGATTAAGTATAATTTACTGCAAGTGTGAAATTGATATGAACATTAGGTTATAATTTTGGAGACTCACAAAATAAGCGGAATGCTTGTACATCTATCTGTTTAAACTTTGTTGTCACTGAGAACAGATACGTTCCATCATACTAAGAAACTACATTATTTAATCACTAGTATATTATGAGTTATCCAGATGGGTATCTAATCTTTCTGTGATGATAGAATCAGATAAGCTCCAAAGTTGCGACATATAAGGTTATCTACTACCGCATCACAGAGAGCTATTTAAACTAATACTAAAGAAACTGTGAGCAGATAAATCTTACCGAAGTTCATTCATAAAATACAAACTGTGTATGATTCACAAGTCGGAAGCACATACAGTTTAAGTGCAAAGATTAAAGAATATAATCTTTGAAATTATTGTTTAAGCACACCAAACAGCAACGAATGTTATTCACAATCGCAGAGAAACCAATACACATAAGTCTATTAAGTACTACAACAATATACATTGTCTCAATAAAGATAAAATTGTAGCTCAATTATTCAGATACAATTTAAAAACATATATGAAGGTTAGCTTTTGTTATAATGGAGGGAACAACCTACTCTTCAATCCGGAGGTAGGCAACTGCTAATACTCTAAAGCGGAGTCAAGAGATTCTATTCAGAATCCAAATAATCAATTGGGTATATATAATTCCACTTTGGCAACAAGCAGAAATATTAAAAATTATATATCCAGTATTCAATCTAAATCAGGCTACGCTAAGATATATCACTATTGAGATATAAAGAATATATCATATACTTAATTCTCACATAAGAATTAGTAACTTTGGACTTCAATAAATTGGTATATCAGGTCTCCTGATACAAGTATATAGCAGCACCTATTCCAGCCCACAATCAACACCTAAGTACTAGGAGCAATAACCTTGACTTATACTAATTTGCTGACATCAGGAAAATCGGTGCTTAAGAGTGATTTTAAGTATATTCCTACTTTTAACGTAAACCCAATAAAAGTTATATTTTAATTGTAATCTGTTTTCTCCCCTTCCACTTATTCCTTAGGGAATAATTTGTATCATCCAGTTAGATTTAATTCATTTACAGACCTAGGAGTGCTATAAGTGTATACTTTCTCTTTCTTTGCTAAATACGGTTTTATACACAGCACCCACATCCTGACAAATTATTAAATAAGTGTAGGAATAAGGTCATATACGCTAGTAGTGCCATTGGTTTCCTTTCAAATCTGCGTGCCTGTTCGTGTATTCCCAATAAAAGGCAATGGAGAAGACAAATAGAAAAAAAAAAACGAAAACCCTAATCTGCTGAGCAAAGCCCTTGATGTATTCTCTTTAAAAAGTGTACATGAAAATGCGAAATGTTTTTATAACGGAATATGTTCTATTTATATCTAAATAAATATTTCTCTATATATGTAATACCTGAGATCTCGTATCTTTGAGCCCTTATTAGACAGTGCTAATATGAGTGTAATGTATTTTTAAAGTGTTTCATGAAACTTTTATGATGCACAAAACTGTTAACTAAAGCCCTTTGAGTGTGAAAAGGATTGTTACGTAAAAGACGAATGCAACCGCGCAATCACAATTTTTCACAACTTTGTAATAGCTGCACAATGGAAATTGATTGCGAACAGACCATAACGTGCAACTTGTAATCTTGCCCTTAATATTCTAATACTATCATATGTCAATCATATTAGTCATTTGTTGTATTGATTTTCCATTTAAATTAAATATTACAATTAAAAGTCATGCATTATAAAATTGCAGAAAAAAACAAGTTACATGGTGTGCAGATTTGTACATTCATATTTCTGCTACCCTATGCAGATTACCCATAATTCATCAAGACTGATAGCAACTTACAGGCAGCATCACTGTGTTTCCAGGAGGTCCTGGAATACCATCTGCTCCATCAAGTCCAGGTCGCCCTGGAGGACCCTATTAAGGCAAATGAGAGTAAAAAAAAAAGAGAGATGTCAGTCACAGAGAGAGTGCTGAGGCATTCACAACTCATGCAATGACATGCAGAGAGTGGTGTTGTGCTGGAGGGGAAGTGTATGCAATTAGAGAGATCTCCTTGTCTTTTATTTCAGTTCATCACCAAAGAGATTCCTATCTCCCAGCTGAAAGTCAAACATTAACTTAACTTGCCAACTACAACGTTCTGTCTTCTTATATATTAATCTTCCTTTATGAAAACAGAAGACTACACTAATGTAATAATGCCATTAGCTAAATATTCCTTCCTCTTGTTGTTTCTTAACCATTTCAACTTATACTTCTTGGTATCTTGGTTAATGGAGAGAGAGAGAGCACTTTAAAGGGAAATTGAACTATATAAGTCCTTATCATGCACATAAAGAGCAATATTTAAATATGTTAAAAATATTTCTTGTAAAAAAAAAAGGTTCAAGCTAATTATTTTGATTTTGAAGTGAACAGGAAGTGCAACTGGGTCTTAATGACTGCTTTATTAATAGACAATGACATAGTCTAGATGTTGAGAAACATATTTTCTCAGTCAAGGGACATCCAGTTTACGAATATAAATAAATATTTAAATAAAACGTTTGACAACATTACTTTAGCGTTCCTTTAAAGAGATGGTCTAGTCAAGAGTTAACTTTCATGATCAATATAAAAAATGCAATTTAAAGCAACTTTCTAATTTACTCCTAGGGGTAGATTTAACAAACAGCAGATGCTGCTTTCTACGCCCAGCGTTTCTGGCTCGGAAGAGGCAGCGATCGTAAGACCACTGCTCCTTAACTTCTCTGCCACCTTTTAGGTGGCGGACAGCAATCATCCCGATCCGATACAATCTGGATGATTCACACCCCCTGCTAGTGGCGGATTGGCCGCCGGTGAGCAGGGGGCAGCATTGCACAAGCATTTCACTAGAATTAAGGGATGTCGGGTGGACATGATTTGCTATAGTGAATCATGTCCGCCCGGCACTTGGTAAATTAACCCTCAATTATCAATTTTTCTTCGTTCTCTTGGTATCTTTATTTGAAAAAGGAAGAATGTAAGCTTAGGAGCCAGATCATTTTTGGTTCAGTACCTGTGTAGCCCTTGCTGATTGGTGTCTAAATTTAACCACCAATCAGCAAGCACTACCCAGGGTGCTAAACAAAAAATAGGCCAGCTTTTAAGTTTACATTCTAGCCTTTTTAAATAAAGATACCAAGAGAACGAAGAAAAATTAGAGTAAATTAGAAAGTTGCTTAAAATAGCATGCTCTATCTGAATCATGAAAGTTTAATTTTGACTAGACTATAAATTACTCTTATCCCAATTTGTTCTTGTGGATTAGATAGATTGCAATAAAAGCACTTTTTTTTTTTTTAACAGAGATTCTAATTGATGAAACAGAGCAACCAAAAGGAAATCCCAATGTATAATTCCTATATTCCATATTTTTCATAATGTAAACTAAGAGTACACATTGGGGCCGAATTATCAAGCTCCAAATGGATCTTGATGCCTCTTGTTTCCGGCGAGCCTTCAGGCCTTCTAAAGACTGCTGCTCCATAACTTGTCCGTCTGCTCTGAGGCGGCAGACAGAAATCAACCCGATCGGGTTGATTGACACCCCTCGCTAGCGGCCAATTGGCAGCAAATCTGCAGAGATTTTCAATTGGTTAAAATAACTATTCAAATGGTCGCAGTTGATCATTCTAAATGAATGTTAAATGTCTGCAAAACAGTCAACATTACTTTTATTTTGACAAAAAAATTAAACAAATTCCTTTACCATAATTTTATGTTTAATATGAACTGTTGATTCTTACATATTTCATTATTAGTCTATGGAAATCATTATTTAAACTTATTATACAAGTATTATATTTGGATAGTGGATTGTGACAACATGAACATTCGTTCTTCTATTCAAATGTCAAAATACAGAGGTTCCTTAATATGTGGATGAAATCTGTTTTTGTGAATGGATAAATTAAATGACCCTACAACCCTATCTGGCTATATGTTTCTATTTATTTGTGGATATTAGGACTAGTAGAGGGTTGTCTTATATTACTGATTCCTGAACAAATTCTATTATAAACCCATTGGTGACACCTAATTGATGAGGAGGTCCACAGAAGGTCAAAACGTGTGTCTAGGGTTCAAATGTCTCAAATTAAGAGCGGGAATGGCCTGGTAATAAACATTTTTTTTGTGGGTGGGACCAGACTACTACTACTTTTAGGGCTGAAATATGCTGTTTTTTTGGGGGGAGGGGTGACTAGTTAAAGAACAAGCTATTATATCTTTGTTCATTCCCTCTTTGAACACTTTTCTCTTTAGTAATACACTCATGTAAATTATATTAAAGCAGCTCTGTTGTTATAAAGTAATTTTGTTTGTCATCTTTTATCAATCAACAAAGTAAATCATTTAAAGAATATTTGGTTGTGCAATTGATTCCGGCCATTGGAAAAATTGAAAAGTCACTTACCCTCTCGCCAGGGTCTCCAGATGGACCAGGAGGCCCTAAAGGTCCAGGTGGTCCTGGCTCTCCCTAAACAAAAAACAACACATTAAACAATGTCTAAAGAATAGCATTACACTATATTGAATTGAACTCATATTTCAGTTAACTTCATATTAATAAAAAAATTGTAAACATCATTAAAAACCCTCCATATCTCAAAGGCCATATATTTTATGAAATAACAAATACTAGACAAATTAAAACATTTATATCTATCTATAATAAATCAAAGTGTCGGTTAAATTAAAATATCTGTAATATTGCTGTGTCTGCTAAATTAAGAGAGGTAAGTGAGATGTATTTACCAAATTCTTATATTGCTGATCCAACAAAATTCATCAAACTTACTCATTAAACTAGTCAAGGGCAGCAAGAAACCCTTACTGCTCAGATATGAGATCTCTTCTAACACTAATCAAAACTGCTAAACTATGAAGTTCACTAAGATATTGAAGCTAAACAAGGGCCTAGTTTGACAATTTAATAGCAAATCATTGACCAATACATCTTGCTAGCTTTATTTTGGTAAGGTCAATTAGGGTGTCTGTACTTTCTTGAGTTTCTGTACATTAAGTATAATTTTAATACAGTAAGAGACCTCATTAAATCACAGTAGTAAAAATAGTCTGTAAAAGATGAAACTTACTGGGTACCCAGGATTTCCTGGAGGTCCTTCAATAAGGGTACCCTGCAATAAAGTAGAAATAATATTTATGATTAATCACATCTTGACCAAGCATAAATAATTCCTATTATGTAAATCTATACTCACAGGTTCTATAATAGCTGGCTCTCCTTTCTGCCCTTTCATACTCAGCTCTTCAGTTCCCTAAAGCATAAAAAAAAGAAATTAAGATTTGTTTGTAATCACAACATTCACATCAATATTTAGTGATGAAATATAGAATGGTCAAGTCTTACAGATCTGCAGCCTACTTTTGATCCTCTTAAATTCACCAGGCTGCTAATTATAGCCAGGTGAGAGTACAGACTATTAAGCAGATACATGTTTGTGAACAGGCAGCAGTGAATGTTTATGATTGTCCTAAAATCATAGGACTCAACGAGATCATAAAGATTCAGAGCACCTAGTAAACTTTTGAAGAGAAATTCTGGTAGTGAAAATCAAGCCCTTGTTATAGATCATCTAGGTGAATTGCCTACAAAAATAGATTGCTGTAAATATTAAACTAATAGAACCCATCAATGAAACACTGATAACATTAAAAGAATGAATATAACTAAACACTGAGATGAAAGGGACATAGCTTGGGTACTCAAATGCATAGCAGTTCAATTCAAATCCGGTTAAAATTATTTTGCAATAATTTGTATTTGTAAAATTGCCTTTTCGGGAAGTTATCGCTGCTTCTTGTGCATAGAAATTACAGCTGTATCTAAGAGCATGAGCAAGTGTAAAATGCATTTGCACTATTCCTACTGTTGTACCTTAAGGGCACTGCTGCAATATATCATCTTGCCTGATATTACCTTATTTCTTAGTGTATATTATCCCAGCAAAGAGTTTTTATAAAATTATATAACATTACATTAGCCAAACTTTGTAAATCATAATATTCCCTTTTTATTTTGTAAAAATACCGCTGTTTTACAGACCCGCTCTCTGTACTCTGCTGAGCGGGTCTGTTGTTTTTACTGAGCGCATCGGGCCAGCTGTATAGTCACAGCCCGGCCCGACCGCGCCATTAGACACAGTGCAGCTCGCTCCCGCTGTCAGACAGAGCAGGAGCGAGCTGCACTGTGTCTAATGGCGTGGTCGGGCCAGGCTGTGACTATACAGCTGGCCCGATGCGCTCAGTAAAAACAACAGACCCGCTCAGCAGAGTACAGAGAGCGGGTCTGTAAAACAGCGGTATTTTTACAAAATAAAAAGGGAATATTATGATTTACAAAGTTTGGCTAATGTAATGTTATATAATTCTGCACTATGTGCAGAATTATATAACATTATTTTTAAGGTTTACTGACCCTTTAAGAAAAAGGAACTTGCTGAAATCTCAAACACATTGCAAAAATCTGTTATGTGTATTAAACTGACATATTATTGCAAATGTTTTCTCTTCCTTTTGTTGTTGAGATTGTAGATTAATATACATGAGTAATAATAATAATAATAATAATAAATTATAATAACAGATTATCATGTGATTAAATCAGAGAAAGACTAAAGTTACTCGACAATGACCCAGGTTACAAGTGCTAATTATTTTGCGATCAAGTTAAAAATGATCGCATCCAGATTTTTTTTAAGAAAAGTATAAATACGTGTAATACTTTATTTTAATATGTTTTTGAGGTGTTTGGTCATTTTTTTTTAACACTTACACTTCACTTCAGGTCTGAGTGATGAGGGCCGTACTAACCCTTTTCTGGTAAATGTGATTTACCATAGACTTGTAATATCAAGTTGTGCCCTAATGTTAGCGTGATCCAACAATACTGCTCATTGCGCCCTGCGCTATCATTTTCACTTGTAATCTAGCCCAATATAAACAAAGTATTTTTTTATTCCTTATATTATATTTGTCCTAGAATTCCAACCTGTTCAATATTTTTTCTAAGTCTTCAAATTTCTGTAGTTATATCAGAGAATAAGAGATTTTCACATTTATAAAATTATTTTTTCCCTTGGATTATTACAATTTGATAGAGACTGACAATTCAAAGAATTGCACACCATTTTAAAGTCAACATAATTTAAGACTTTGAGGGAACTTGTACATTGTATTGCCATCCATATGTAAGAGCAGCATTTAAAGGGACAGTCTACTCCAAAATGTTTATTATCTAAAATGATACATAATCCCTTTATTACCCATTCTCCAGTTTTTCACATCCAAAAGGGTTCTATTAATATACCTTTTACCTCTGTGATTATTATTGTATCTAAGCCTCTTCTGTCAGCCCCCTTATCATATGGCTCTTTATTTATTATCTACTGACTTGCATTTTAGCCAGTTAGTGCAGTGTCATGCACAACTCCATGAGAGTGAGCTCAATGTTATCTATATTGCACACATGAACTATCAGTCTCTTGTTGTGGAAAAACTAATAAAAAAGCATGTGATAATAGGCTGTCTGTAGTGGCTTAGAAACAGGCAGACATTTAGAGGTTTAAAGGTTATAAAGACTGTCCCTTTAATGTTATTTTTCTGCCTGAAAATGTGACGTACAAGCTAATGAAATTTAGAATGAAACTAATACAGCATTCAGTAAAAGTTGCTTACTTCCTATTAATGCGAATTGATTGAGCTGTAGTAGGATGTATCAGCCAATAAGAAATTGGTAGAACGTACACAAATGATACTGCTGAATTAGCTTCAGGCTACATTTGAACAGCTTTTACTTTATATTTTTTTAGGAAAAATAGTCTAGCATGTTAAAATGTTAAATGTTCTTTCATAGGAATAGGTTTACTCTTTGACCAATGGTAGCAATAGGTACTCCCAAGATGGTCCACACAGTCCTCCATAACATATGGGATTAATACCCAAGCCGATAGTCTATGTTACAGAAAGGGAAGAACTATTTTTTTTGTTCAGTTCATTTTAAGCCAACACTGCGGCCTGAAGGACTTTCCTGCCAAAAGCTGTTTGCAAAGAAACAAAACCTCAAAGAAATAAAACTCTGAAAAAAGTATGCAGAGAAGACATGTTGCAGCTTTGTGAATCTGCTCTAAAGATGCATTATTTTTAAAAACCCAGAATGCTCGTAGAAGAGCTGAATACATCTAGGAGGTGACTTTCCCGCCTTCAAGTAACTCCTGTGAATAACTTATATGATCCAAGAGGCCAGCACTACCCTAGTACCCTAAATTAGCTTTCTGCCCCTTACAAGCCCCAGAGTATTCAAAAAACAAACTAGAAGTTTGCCTGAAATCTTTAGTAGCTTGGAGATAGAACTTTAATGCATTGGCTACCTCAAGATTATGTAAGAGCCGCTACATAGAGTTCACAGGATCTGAACACAATGAAGGAACAACCATTTCTTGATTGCTGTTTTCTTTGGAAACTACATTAGAAGGAAATTCATATTTAGTCCTTGTGAATAATTAGAAATGGAGATCACAACACAAGATTAACAACTCAGAAACTCTCCTTGCTAAAGAGATTGCTAATAGTAAGAGCACTTTACAAGGTAAAAGTAGATATCAATGGAATGCATTGGTTAAAAAAAAAGAATATTGTCATGCAGTGAAAAGTAGATTTGGATTTGAGGGTGGAGAAATAGGAATCACAATTGGCCTAATTAATAACCAAATCCGAGAAACCTGTATGTCTCAAAACTAGGAATTCAAGTTTCACACCATTAAATGTAGAGATTAGAGATCCAGATGAAAAAGAGAACCTTGAGACAATGAGGCCAATTTAACAAAGGTCTTGCGGACCTGATCCGCAAGTGCGGATCAGGTCCTCAAGACCTTGCTAAATACAGAGAGCAATATGCTCTCCGTATTCAGCATTGCACCAGCAGCTCACAAGAGCTGCTGGTCCAATGCCGCCCCCTGCAGACTCGCGGCCAATCAGCCGCCAGCAGGGGGTAGTCAATCAACCCAATCGTACTCGATCGGGTTGAATTGTTGCGATTCCTCAGAGCAGGCGGACAGGGTTATGAAGCAGCTGTCTTTAGACCGCTGCTCCATAACTTGTGTTTCTGGTGAGTTTGAAGACCTGCCAGAAACACGGCCCTTTAAGCTCCATTTGGAGCTTGATAAATAGGCCTCAAAAGGTCTTGTCTCAGAGGAAGAAGCCATAGAGAAGAAGAAACATCTGCACTATATCTGCATACTAAGTTCTGTGGAGTCAAATTGGAGCAATTAATATTACTGATGTTGACTCCTGTTTGGTTCAAGTATGATTCCTGGAAAAAGGTATGCTAGATGAACGTCCCATGGACACACCAAGGCATCTATTAGTAGAGCCTTTGGATCTTTAGATTTCGCACAGTAGCTTGGAAGCATGGGATTATTATTATTATTATCATTTTTTGTATAGTGCCACCAAATTCTGTAGCGCTGGGTACAGTGATAGGGGTATACAATGACAAGGATTTGTGATAAAATACAAAACATTACAAAACTAAATAAATCTAGTACAGGAGGAAGAGGGCCCTGCTCTGGAAAGCTCACAGTCTACAGGTTTAGGGTGCAGAGACATAAGGTTGGGGGTAGCTTGTCACATCAGTTGTAGTTGCAGCAGTGGGTTAGGCAGTTCATGTATTAGTTTGGTTAGGATGAGAGGTAGAGGATAGATTGGTGGGTTTTCAAGGAGCATCTGAATCCATACAAGGTTGGAGACAGGCTTATGGAGCGGGGTAGAGAGTTCCAGAGGACAGAAGTAGCATGTGCAAAGTCTTGGAAACAGGAGTGGGACGTAGCGATAACAGGAGTGGAGAAACGAAGGTCAGAGATTGATCGAAGAGGACGGGATGGGGAATATTTCACGATAAATGAGGAAATATATTTGGGAGTTAGACTGTTAAGTGCTTTGTAAGTTAGGGTTAATAATTTAAATTGTATTCTGGAGTGTATGAGAAGCCAGTGTAGAGACTGGCAGAGTGGAGCAGCTGATGTAGATCGGCGACTTAGGTGGATGAGTCTAGCAGAAGCATTCATAATAGATTGGAGGGAGGAGGCCATTTAGAAGTAGATTGCAATAATCAATGCGTGACAAAATGAGGGAATGAATAAGTATTTTTGTAGTTTTTTTGAGTAAGAAAGGGACGAATTCTGGAAATGTTGTGTAGGCGTGAATGGCAGGATTTGGTAAGTGCTTGTATATGTGGGTTGAATGTGAGTTCTGAGTCAAGTGTAACCCCAAGACAGCGGACCTGGGGTAAGGTGTTTAAAATAGAGTCTCCAACTGTCAGAGAAATGTCAGGTGTTGGATGTCTTGAAGAGGGGGGAATAAGAAGCAGCTCAGTTTTGGACAGATTGAGTTGGAGGTAGTGTGAAGACATCCAAGAGGAAATTGCAGAGAGGCAGTTGGAAATCTGGTTGAGTAAAGAGGGAGAGATATCAGGAGAGGAAAAATAGATTTGGGTATCATCAGCATATAAGTGGTACTGGAATCCAAAGGAAACTATATGTTTTCCAAGGGAGGATGTATAGAGAGCGAAAAGCAAGGTACCCAAGACAGAGCATTGCGGTACTCCAACTGAGAGAGGCATAGGATCATAAGATATGTTGTTAAAGGAAACTGAAAACAAGCGTTTTGAGAGATAAGAGGCAAACCAAGAAAGGGCTGTATCTCAGATGCCAAACAAATGTAGTATTTTAGGAAGTAGAGAATGCTCGACTGTGTCAAAAGCAGTAGACAGGTCAAGAAGAATTAGTAAGGAGTAGTGGCCTTTTGCATTAGCTGATAACAGGTAATTTGTTACTTTAGTAAAAGCCGTTTCTGTTGAGTGTTTAGGGCGGAAACCAGATTGTAGTGGATCAAGTAAGAGTTAGTTGTGAGAAGTGGAGTTAGCTGATTATAGATCAGTCATTCCAATAATTTTGAAGCAAAGGGAAGTAAGGAGACCGGTTGATAGTTAGAAGGGGTGAAAGGGTCAAGCAAGGGCTTTTTTATGATCTGTATGATTTACACAAGCTTGAATGTATCAGGAAATGTGCCAGCAGTGAGAGATTGGTTAAAGAGATGAGTTAGGGTAGGGGTTAGTGAAGCAGAGAGAGAGGGAAGAAGTTGTGAAGGAATAGGGTCAAGTGGGCAGGTTGTGAGCTGAGCCAAGGATAGGAGTACAGAGACTTCCTCCTATGTCACAGGAGGGAAGTAGCATAGAGTTTTGTTAATAGAAGGGGTGGGTAGGATTGCTGGGTTTGAGGGGTGTGGGGTGCAGATATCTTTTCTAATGGTGTCACTTTTATTTTTGAAGTGATCAGCAATCTGAGCAGTGAGGTTGGTAGTGGGCAGGGGTGCAGGTGGACATAGAAAGGAGTTAAAGGTTGAGAACAGCTTTCTGGGGTTGGATGCGTGAGATGACACAAGGGAGGAGAAATAGACTTGTTTGGCCAGGCTGAGCACAGAGTTGTAGGACTTAAGGATGAATTTATAATGCCAGAAATCAGTACAGGTGCGTGATTTCCTCCACTGCTATTCAGAAGCCCATGAACATCGCTGAAGATATCTGGTCTGTTTGGTGTGCCACGGGTTGCCATTGAGTGATTGATGCACGTCGAAAAGTGGAGGGAGCAGCTTTGTTACATGTTGATTTTAGTGCCAAATTATACTGTAAAGCCACAAGGTTTGGGCAAGAGAGGGATACAATGTTGGAGAGCAGAGGATTCAGTTGAGTGGAAAAGTCTGTGAGATCTAAGTAATTTAAATTCCTGCAAGGTAGCAGTTTTTCAGGGGCTTGCAAAGATGTAGTAGCTAGAGTAAGAGAGAAAGTAGATGGTGGTCAGAGAGAGGAAAGGGGAAGTTAAGGAAGTTGGAAACGGCACAGAGATGAGTGAAAACTAAGTCTATGGAGTTGCCTTCACAGTGGGTTGGAGATGTTGTCCACTGGGAAAGGCCAAAAGAGGTGGTAAGGGATAGAAGTTTAGAGGCAGCAGGCATGTTAGGATTATTAACGGGTATGTTGAAGTCCCCTAAGATGAGTGAAGGGACATAACAAGAGAGAAAATGTGGAAGCCAGGCTTCAAAGTGGTCCAGAAAGAGTGATGCTGGGCCAGGGGGCCAATAGATAACTGCAACACGAAGAGCTACAGGGGAGAAGAGGCAGATAGCATGAACTTCAAAAGATGAGAAGGAAAGAGAGGGGGGTGAAGGAATGCAGTGAAAGGTACTATGTGGAGACAGGAGAATTCCTACTCCCCCTCCTTGTTTGTCACCTGGTCTGGG
The DNA here is from genome assembly GCF_027579735.1 of Bombina bombina. Taxonomy (NCBI): domain Eukaryota; kingdom Metazoa; phylum Chordata; class Amphibia; order Anura; family Bombinatoridae; genus Bombina; species Bombina bombina. Next base: position 754,780,381 of record NC_069504.1, read on the forward strand.
AGTGTGAAGTGTAGGCTGCCATAGGACAGAGAGGCTACAGCAGTTGTGTTAGAGGAGGAAAGCCAAGTTTCAGTGAGGGCTAACAGGTTAGGTGAACTTGAAATAAATAGGTTATGAATATTGCTTATTGCAGAGCGTGCATTCCAAAGGGCACAAGATAATTGGGGTGTACTAACAGAGGTGCAGTTAATGAGGTTTAGAGGGTTACATGGGCAAAGTGTATGAGGTGCCATTTGTGGTAGTGAATTGAGGGAAGCAGAGGGTGGACCTGGGTTAGGTGAGACATCCCCAGCTGCAAGAAGAAGAAATATGGTGAGCGAAAGGAGATGAGAATGTGTCTTATGCAAGTGTTTAAGTTTAGAATCAGTGAAGCATAGCTGGCTGAGGGATGTGAGATAGGAATAGAGTTCATGTGTGTTGTAGAGTGGGGAAGGTAGAAGAGTAGGAGAAATATGAATTGTCTAAGTGCTGTTTGTGAAAGGAAGAGCTGTGACTTTAAGGAGAAGGGAGGAAAAGGTTAATGCAGACATTAGAAAGTGTAGAATGTTTGTAGTTAATTTAGGGAGATTGAAATGCACTTGTTTATGTGTTGTCCCCTCCTTTGGTTGGATTTAAATGAAAGGTCATCAGATCTATGTCCTGTAAGTCCATTTTGATCTCCAAGTGATTGAAAATGTCCTTATGGAGAGACCACTCTCTTGAATGGACCGATAGACGGCTGAGATGATCCACCTCCCAGTTGTTCACACCTGGTATGTGAACTGCCAGTTGTTCACACCTGGTATGTGAACTGCCAATAGCAGCAAAGAGTCCTCTCTGCCTAAGAGAGTTTTACACACTTCCTGCATAGCCAGTGGACTGCAGATATCCCCCTTTATAAATTATGTAGGACACCGCTAAGATGTTATCTGACTGGAAATGGATAATCTTTTCCACCTTCAATAGGGGTCAGACTGCCCCCTAGCCAGACAGACTGACGAAGGATCAAGGGTCAAGACAGATTTGACTGATGGAAAATACAAAGCAATCCGTATGCCAAATGTAAATAATTCTTTGACCACCAAGGTAGCAAGCCATTAAAGGGGTCTCAAGTGAAAATGGGGCAAAATAAACTGCGTCTGAAGTAGCTACAATAAGTCTCACGCCATCATGCCCTAAGCTACCGACTTAAGGTAGTTCATGGTAGGAAGAGACACACCCTCTGAATCCTACATTGTGAAGTTCCGTCAGGAAACTAGATGCATAAGGATTGAGTCTAATATGACTCCTGTAGAAGAATATAATGAGCCTTTGGGGTACATTAATACTCCAACCATGGTCTTGAATGAAGACAGAAACTGGAAAGTATGAGCAATAGCTATTAACATGAAATAAACTTGCACTAGTATGTCATTCAGATAAGGAGCAACTGAAATGTCCTGATTCTGAGCACTGGCAAGAGGTCATCCAACACGGGTGGTAAACTGGCAAAGTTTCGCAGATATACAAACCTCAGGAACTGAAAGTAATCCCTGTGTATAGGGATATGCAGCTAAGAATCCTAGAGGTCTATACTAGCCATGAATTGACCCTTTTGGATGAAGGGTAAAAACAGTGAGGAATGTTCCCATTATACAAGTGGGAACCCTAACCTACAGACTTAGGGATGTTAAATTCAGGACAGGACCATAAATCCCTTTGGGCAATGAACCAATTGGGGTAAAAACTCTTTACCTTGAGGTTACACAGGTACTGGGATTAATTATTTCCTTATCCTTCAAATCCTTTTATAAAGGCTGCCACCTCCGAAGGATCTTTGGCAAAATGAGATAAGACTGATGGTCAATAAGGAGGACTCTGCTTCAAAGAAAGCAAAACTCTCCATCTCTTAAAGGACACAGATAATCAGTCTGGATATCCAAACTATTTGTCCTTATGGATCAAAAAAATATATTAATTTATGTCATGTATGGATTTAATAAACTTTGTGTAAGTATGAGCTGTGGTATACATGTGCCTACTTAAGCATTTGCACATATTTATACTGTCATATAGCCTTATGGACTAGAGGAGCTCCACATATAGATCAACAGGTACACATTAGATACTTGTAAATCCATGTCTAGAATAAGCATGAAATTATTAATGCTCAGTGTCTACACCAATAGACCTTATATCTAATGGATCTCCAATGTTCAGTATCTGCATGATAGAACTATATGCATAGATATAAATTACACTTAATATATGTATAAAAGAGATACCAATAGATCTTATCTCAAAAGGATCTCCGCTGTTGAATTAAAATACAAATAAATCCTGCAAAACTGCATTTGAAAATAAACCTGCAGACTACAATGCATGAATAGTATATCCCTAGAGGGTATATACTATAGGATTGTCTACACTAATAGCATAGGACATGTTATGTCTTGCATATCTACAGAGACAGGGTTCTGCCTATGTAAAATGCATTATTTCTGCTGAACATGCAGTTCACATCCATAGCTTTTAGCTATTTGTATATCCCAATAGTATACAGAACCTGCTTGATGTGCATTACTACAAACAATATTCCAACAAGCACGAAATTTACACCAGTATAAAAAACTATCTGTTTACATCCCCTGGTAATAGTAGGAGTACAATGCTTAATAAATTATTATTAATAGCACAGATAGTCATAACAAATAGTAATAGCACAATATGTCATTTTCAGTACAATTAAAAATTGCACATATTATAGGAAAATTGGGTAAACTGTAGATCACATAAGAATGTGCTGTGGTGTACAGCTGCCTAAGGGTCCTTGCAAAAAAACACCTGCCTATAGGATGTTATCAAATCTGAATCTTTAGGTTATCAGCACAAGAAATATTTTGCACAAGGAGACTAAGTAAAATCCCCAGATTTACACTTATGCTTATTTAGATCGGGGACAGCCACTAAACAAACTTTCACTATTTTGCCAATGTTATTTTTAGCAGCTCATATGTAAGCAAAATTTGAGATATATAATTCTCATAGATTTGAGTGACCTGGCATACTGGAACATATTTGCAAAATAAACATATATATGTAGACAGAGAGATATCAGAAACTGATTCCTAAATAGATATCAGTGGGGACAGATTCATTTTGTTCCACTTTTAACTTAAAATAAAATATACAATGACACTGTGTATAAGTATTAGTACAGACAATACCTGGTAGAGAGCCCTCTACACTAAGTTTACACTCCTTCAGACACTTCAATTATCTCTCAGCGCAGAAACCACTACAGCCCCTATATATATTATATAGCCCTTAATTCCCTTATGGCACCTCCTGTATGGGTACTCACCCCTTTTAAAGACTGGTAGGCATTGAAAATAAGTTTAGAATCTGTCCCAAACTGTTGAAGTAAAAAATCAGTTGCTGAAGCTCAAGATTGGTAGAGAAAAGCCAATGTTCACATATCATAGTAAAAACACTTTTGGTTATTTTTTTATAAATAATTGTCCACCAAGCATAATAACACCTTAAAAATGAAAAAACATTGGTCCCCAGCCTAACTGGAGCCTCCTCTATAAAACCACATATTGCACTAAGCAAATGCAGGTATTCTGAAAGGGCCATACACCTAAATAAGAAAACTACCCCCAAAAACACCCACAGAGTTGCCAGAGTGCTTAAAATGGTCAGAGGCTTCCCTAATAATGTTCCCAATGATGATAGAACCATTAGGGACCTGATAGGGAGAAAACATTGTGTCATGAGGAGAGCAGGTTAAGTCCACTGGCTATGCTGTACCTGTGTCAGAGTACCTACACATAGCCTCTGGGTTGTGTGTGTGTTGTGTGTATCACATACCTTATGCAGCACCCCTCCCCTGGCTTACCCCACATGTCAATCGTAATGAAGCTGCTGCAGTATCCAGTAGAGAGACCATCCAGTGCAGGTATTGAGTACTGCAGAGGATTGCAGTATGAAATAACTGATTCCCTCAGGGGGAGGCTAGGGACACGTTTCCATGATGCCTCAGGGTAGTTATGGCTGAAGGTCCATTAAGGAAATTCTTTGCACATAACTGGGTATTCCTATGTCCCTCTTTCATTCACCTGCTGCTCTTTGTAAATAATACTCCACAGGGACTCTGGGTCTCACATAGGTCTGATCCCCCAATTAGTAATCCATAAGCAAGTAGCTGGAACAACCTCTATTCTCAACCATCTCCTATGAGGCCAAGAATAAAACTAGAGAGAGATGGTAGGTGGGAATGATTTTAAGATCCTCCTAGTGGTGTGAAATACATCCTATATGTTATGGAGGACTGTGGACCATCATCATTTTATGATAGAAATAACTGGTTTTACTCATTGAAACCACCATCCTTAATACAATTTTAAGTACCTACATACAGAACTTAATTGGGGAAGTTACGGCAATGTTTTAGCGAAACAGATTCAAGTTGAAGGCATGCAGTTTTGCATTACCCTCTTTTAGCTTTATTTTTGTAAGAAAGATAAGCTGTTTTTACTGATTGAAACCAACATTCTTAATGGAATTTTCAGTACCTAAGTATTGGCATTTGTGTATAGAGAGAGATGAGATAAGCAGTTCTGATCTTCCTGCAAACTCAGACCATTTAATGGCAATGTACTCGAGAACAATGGGTGTTGGTTTCAATGAGCATAACCAGCTATTTAAAATACAAAAAATAAACGTAAAGGAGCATTTTTTTAAAAAATTTTTTAGTATGCATTAGATGGTTCAACAAGGCACTAAAGACACATTAAAGGGAAACAAATTATACAGTTCAGTGTCCCTTTAATTATGTAACAATTCTCATAAACTAAAGTATACTAATACTGTGTATTTCAAAATGGATTTTATCAAAGATACATAGAATGGCATTTATCATTACACCAGCATTTCTTGTAAACTGCTGGTGCAATACCGCCCACTGCAGATTCGCGGCCAATCGGCCGCTAGAAGGGGTTGTCAATCAGCTTGCGTGGAAACAAGAGGAACAGGGGCCATTCAGCCCTTGTTAAATAGACCCCATAGACTCTTTAAATACGTTTGTGCCCAATGATGCCACTAAATAAATGACTATAAAGAGTCCAGTGCAGTCTCTAATTTCTTTGTTCTATAAAAACGTATAAAATCTTAAGCAGAATAATGAAGACAGCTTCTAATGTAGATCTTACCTCTTGTGTTACCACTTCCCCTTGTTCCACAGGGCCATAACGTTTCCTTTCACGCCTCTCATAATCATCCTCATCATCATCATCATCATCATATTCTCTTATCTCATAATCATTTTCTCTTTCTCTATTCTGATCTTCATCTTCTTCAGGAACATACTCCTCCGTTATGCCCTGGGTTGGGAGTTTATTGAGTCAATTGAATATTTTTAGGTCTGAATTATCTCTTCTTAAATATATATGATGTACAAATATATATTACCTCATAATCTGTCAAAATGGTGTCATTTAGGGATTCCTCAATATCATCAGGAGATGGTGTATAATAATCAGGAAAGTCCTCGTCTGTTAAAAATGGATCTTCAGTGGGACGTACCTTGGTCTTGGGCTCTGTCTTGGGTGATTTTAATAAAACAAACGCATTAGTTTCTTAAATAGATGAAGATACAAGCTGGGTGATTTCTTGAAAGAGTGTTGGACACCTCATACAAATTTAATTAAAAAAATATATATTTAAAAGTAACAATTGTTGTCTACTCTTAGAGATTCTATTTCCTTTTTTAGAATAATCTATAATGTTTATAGTCAGTTCAATTGAATATGCTATTTATTTGGGAAGTATACATTTATATTGCTTCTGTGTTATTGAGTACTAATTGTGTAAACAGAATCATTAACATGACTTAACTGGAAACAACATGGAGTACAGTCATGGAATTCTCATTGATTTTCCAAAATTAAAAAAACCCAAAATGGTCTAATTGTTGGTAACAAATTAATGGAGAATATTATCATCTTCCTGTTTTACGTTTCTGTTCATTACATTCAAGGGACATTAAACACTAAACAAATACTAGCTAGAATGATGCATTCAAAGGAAAGATTAGTCTGAGAATAACATGTAGATGTAGTTTTTTAAACTTTCATTAGCTGTTTAAATATTGACAAAATAAGTGTTAAGTTTAAGGGGCTGAATTATCAAGGGCCGAATGGCCCCTGATCCCCCTGTTTCCGCGCGAGCCTTCAGGCTCGCCGAAAACAGAAGTTAAGAAGCGGTCTTAAGACCAACTGCTCCTTAACTCGTCCGCTGCCTCTGAGCGGCGGACAGCAATCAGCCTGATCAAATACGATCGGGTTGATTGACACCCCTGCTAGCAGCCAATTCGGCCCCTAAGTGCAAACACTGGGAACTGCCATGTTGTAACTTAGGTTACCTTTTCTGCTGTGGCCAATGAGGGTCAGTTATAAATAGGTCACTAGAGTGTGCAGCCAATGGCTGTGTGGAATATAACAGTGTTTTGCACTTCCATTTCTAACAGGAACTGAAAAACTCACAATTTCAGAATGGAATTACAGGAAAAGTGAGTTTTATTTATATATATATATATGATTTATCAATTTATATTACCATCTCAAAGTGTGTAATGTCCCTTTAAACTGTAATGAGATGACAGGTTCATGATTCTCAAGGTTTATCTTTCAGTTTATTTAAATAGCCTATCAACTAAGGTGTTGCTTTTTGCTTACCAGTTCACAACAATTTCCTTGTTGAAATCACCCAGCTTTAAATAAAACAGAAAATGGATCTGTGGACGGTGTTGATGGTGAAATATGATGAGATGATTTTTGGCAATAGCAGTGGGAATTCTCATGCTTTTATTTTGAATAGTTAGTGCCAGCATTTAGCATGGGAAACAGATGTCAAAGGTTGTAAAATATTGTGTTATGGGTTTCAGCAAATGTGGTGATAAATCATACTTCTGATTAATTCTGTTTTATTTTATTAGCACTTAACTGTTACAATAAATGTGAGATATGGGGATTATCCATAAAAAAACTCTGGAGAAATTCTCCAGAACAGAATCTAAACCTAAGCAAGTCATTCAAGATTATTTTTGTCAGTAATTAACTACCTGTCTTAAGGTTCAGATATACTCAGATATACTCAGATTTTTGTGCCTCATTGGCAGGGTTGGACAATAGTATTATAGGTAATTTATGCAAAGTCTCATCACCTTTTAATGCCTCCTTATAATGGAAAAAATAGGAGAATTGTTTGTAAAGAGGCAATAAAATCCACGCTAAAATCATCCAATCACTTATTTGTGGCATAACAAGTAAAGACATTGGCCCCTATTTATCAACGGTCTTGCTGACCTGATCCGACAGTGCGGATCAGGTCCGCAAGACTTCGCTAAATGCGGAGAGCAATACGCTCTCCGCATTTAACATTGCACCAGCAGCTCACAACGCTGCCCCCTGCTGACTTGTGGCCAATCCGCTGCCAGCAGGGAGGTGTCAATCAACCTGATCGTACTCGATCGGGTTGATTTCCGGCGATGTCTGTCTGCCTGCTCAGAGCAGTCAGACAGGGTTATGGAGCAGTGGTCTTTAGACCGCTGCTTCATAACTTGATAAATATGGGCCAGTGGGGACGATTTACGATGCTACAAATGCAGCAGTTTCCGCCCAAGCCTTCAAGCTCGCCGGAAACAAAAGTTAAGAAGCAGCGATCGTAAGACCGCTGCTCCTTAACTCATCCGCCACCTTAACTCACCCCCTGCTAGCGGCCAATTGGCCGCAAATGTGCAGGGGCGGCATTGCACAAGCATTTCACTAAAAATGCCTGTGTAATGATAAATGCCGACAGCGTATGCTGTCGGAATTTATCGATGTTGGGCGGACATGATCCACTACAGTGGATCATGTCCTCCCGACACTTGATAAATCAGCCCAATTGTATTATTACTTACTCAGTTTATTTTATCTGTAAAACATTAAAGGGATATGAAACCCATTTTTTTTCTTTCATGATTCAGAGCAAGCAATTTTAAGCAACTTTCTAATTTATTCCTAATATCACATTTTCTTCATTCTCTTGGTATCTTTATTTGAAAAATAATTAATAATATGAGTAAATTAGAAAGTTCCTTAAAATGGCTTGCTCTATCTGAATCATAAAAGAAAAATATTGGGTTTTATATCCCTTTAAGCAACATTTAGATATTGGGGCCTATCTATCAAGCTCCGAATGGAGCTTGAGGGCCCGTATTTCTGGCCAGCCTGCAGCCTCGCCAGAAACAGCAGTTATGAAGCAGCGGTCTAAAGACTGTTGCTTCATAACCCTGTCCGCCTGCTCTGAGAAGGCGGACAGGAATCGCCACTATTCAACCCGATCGAGTACGATCAGGTTGATTGACAATCCCCTGCTGGCGGCCGATTGGCCGCGAGTCTGCAGAGGGCGGCGTTGCACCAGCAGCTCTTGTGAGCTGCTGGTGCAATGCTGAATACGGAGAGCGTATTGCTCTCCGCATTCAGCGATGTCTGTCGGACCTGATCCGCACTGTCGGATCAGGTCTGACAGACATTTCATAATTCGGCCTCTATGGCTGTACAAACTCTAAGCTTCTTAATCTACATCCAATACATAATTTTTAAATTTCACTTGAGGAACTTGATAGAATAAATTAAAATTAAAAATTAAAAAAGCAACAATTTGGGGGAAAGCATATGTGGAAGAGTACCAATGAATGGACTATAATTTGCTCACAATGTAGGTAGACAAATAGTTGACATTGAAAATATAATATTTACAATATATATATAAAACTTTCTTTGATATTTTAGTAGGACTTTTGAAATAGAATCTTCAATAGCTTATGAAGAAATACAAAATGATTGTGGGTAAATGTATCTATATGTTATGTTAGTTTGTTGTTTGTTAGTTTCTAATTAAAATGATCATACATTATTCCCTTGCAAGGCTGCTTCCTCTAGATTTCGGGTAAAATTTCAAAATAAACTGCAGACTGAAAGTCAATGCGGTTCAGGAAACTTAAAGTGATGGTAAAAAGTGTACAACAAACACTAGGATTTACAATCACTAAAAATAAACATTATTTTTTCTCATTGTTTTGTAAAAAAACTATGTTAAACTCACTCTATCTGTAAGGAAAGAAAATCGCTAACACAGTGCTCCCGGCCGTCCCGTCTTGCTCCAATGAGGTGACGTTTCCACCTCTAAACCAATAGCCATGCTAGGATGTTGACATGCATGGCTATTGGTCTAGAGTTCGAAAGATCGCCTCAATGAAGAAAGTGCTGTGCCGTGGGTGGCCGGAGGCGCTGTGTTAGTAATCTATTTTCCTTACAGATAGGGTAAGTTTAGCATCATTTTTTTTTAAAAACGATGAGAGAAACTAATGTTTATTTTTAGTGATGGTAAATCCTAGCGTTTGTTATACGCTTGGGTTTACCATTACTTTAAATACATTAACATAGCTTTTAATCAATGAAGTTAGCATTAGATGAGATAATGAATGATAAATGATGATGAATATGGAAGTTATGTCACACTGTTAATGAACACTGCAAACCACATACAGCTGAGAAATTGCTGCAGACATTAAGCAAGCATATCAGTGTTATGATGTGAAACTGTGATTGCAGTTACCATAACCACAGTTACCGCCTGGGTGACAGTTGATGTTGGAAATCCATCGGTAAATGCCACAACAGTGCTGAATACAGGGCCTGTCTGCTCAGCTACATATTTTCTCTTCTTTTTGCCCTTCCTATCCTTTTTTTTACCTTTGCCTTTTCTGCCCTTTTTTCGAGGGGCAGTTTCATTGGTGCTCTGTAGGTCCAAGAGCGGCATTAGAAAGAAGAAAGTATAGAGAAGATTATTTTTTGGCCATAAATAATAAGTCATAATAACAAATAATAAGAGATGTTCAATGAATAACTCCATTCATTCATTAATAGCTACATTTACTGAAAATGGTAACAGAGACTGCTATAAGTTATTGTAGAACTGCAGGAACTTCTAGTGAAGAGAAAAATTGCTATGTTTGAAACAACGGAGAAGTTGCATTGTGATAAGTATTTTCAGGAACAAAAATACTTTCAAAAAGGGAAGTAGGGGTTGAATGACATGATAATGTGAGACATCTTCCCATTAGCAAGAAAGGGGAAAAAGGTGTCTATACCTCTTCTGATCTGAAATGTCACTGACTCTGTGTGACTCTTAACATGGGTAGGTCACCAGCTGACAATTAGAAGCATTAAAAAAACTGAGAATGAGAAAAACCTCTTGCTCTGTGGCTCATATCCAGCAGGCACAAAACAAAAAGACAGTTTCTGGCAGAAACATACAGTTTTTTTGGCACATGTTCCTAAGTGTTAAAATGCATAGCTGCTAATGAAATCTATCTATCTATCTATCTATCTATCTATCTATCTATATTTCTTTTTCAGTCTACCTAATTTATCTATTTAACTGTGTTATACATTCCCTTATCCTATGCATTGTAAAGACTGCTTAGCTGTAAACAAAGTGTAGCATACCCCTGCCTGTGTTATACCCACACTAGACAAGATGCTGAGCTGTGAAAACTGGTTGTCATTGATGACAAATCTTCAGTAATAGAGTTCCTTGTTGCCTCTCAGCACTAGATGCCAGTCTACTGACTCATTCATGTGAATGACACAGAATGAGAAACAGCCCTGGGATACAGCTGTTACCAGCTGGGACAACCCTGACTCCACATCTGTTGAATAAAACCCTAACTCGGTATTTACAAACTTCTACTGCCAAAAAAGAAATAAATCTGAATTTCACGCCTACTCTGGCTGGTGGGAACTAAAGCTTCCTTATGAGTTAACCTGAAGTTTGCTGTCATCTGTAAGCGTGAATGCTAAACAAAATCCAGTTCTATTACTAGTACTGTACTATGTCCTGTGTGTAGATAGATAGCTAGTCAGACAGACAGAGAAACAGATAGATAGATATCTTATTTTTCGCTCTCAGCAATACTCCACTACTGATTTCATAAACAAACATGTCCACATTAAAAAAACACCTGCTAATATTATGCACTTTAAAGGGACAGTAAACTTAAAATATAATGTTACATCATGCTGCACTACGACAGCTTGAAAAATAAAAAGATTTAAGAGATTTTATCCCCAAAAGTTACACTTACCTCCTTTCCTCTCCAGGCTCTTCTGATCAGATCTTCTTTTGAAAAGCGGATTGAACTAAATGAAGCTGGTTCCTGCGACCAGACCAGAGTTGGAGCGTGCTACATTTAGTTGAAAAGTGCGATCAGGCACGCTGTGATTAGACAGTGCACCCATGAACCGCTTTTCAAAAGACGACCTGATCAGAAAAGCCTGGAGAGGAAAGAAGGTAAGTGTAACTTTGGGGGATAAAATCTCTTTTTATTTTTCAAGCTGTCGCTAAGATAATGTTACATAATTCTGCATATAGTGCAGAATTATGTTACATTATTTTTTAAGTTACTGTCTCTTTAAAAAGGAATTACTGTATGACAACTTCGTGCATATGGAAGAATCCATGCTTTCTAATTTTTTCATCACATACCTGTAACAAGAACGACAAATTAAAACTCAGGCTTTATCGTTACCCATAATAATTGTAATCTTTAACAATGTTATTCTTAGACCTGATAACTGCAAACATTTCATAATGTGCATAACTAAAGTGACATAAAACTGCAACAGGAATATACCCTAATGCATAGATAATTTTCTTATAGCATCATCGCTCGCCTATATCTCAGTGTTTAACCCCTGCAAAGTTAAACACATAGATAAAATCAGCTCTAGACTGGCAATGCACTAGTGGTTTCAAGCTGAAAATGGCTGCTGAGCCAAACAGAGACAGCATCAGTATGTAGTAGCCAATTAACTGTGTTGAGCTGGCCAAAGCTGATTTTAACTATGTTTAACCTTTTTGCAGGGTTGAAACGCACAGGTATATACAAGCAAAAATGCAATAAAAGCATTAATGCATTACAGCATTTAATTGTTGCAAGTTTATATTTCTTGATAATGTCAAATCTCTACTGAAATATGCAAACTGATTTACTCTCCATTGATTTGCAGATAATGTGCTTGATTTATCAAATGTTGAGCAGACATGATTCGCAATGGACATTGCTGTCCGCATTTATTATTGCACAAGCATTTCACCATAATAGCTTGTGCCATGCCGACCCCTGCTCACTTGCAGCCAATCGGCTGCTAGCATGGGCTGTCAGTCATCCCAATCGTATCAGATTGGGATGATTTCAATCCGCCTCCTTTAAGGTGGTGTAGAAGTTAATTGATAAGTGGATGTCTTTTGTCATCATATAGCAAACATTAATTAATTACTTTTTGTGCATTGTTCAGATAACACAATTATTTCTTTTACATATTTATTTTTGTAGAACAAAAATAACAATTTTTTTTGTATTAAAAAATAACTAAATAGAAAAGTAGCATGCACTAGTAAAAATGATTTGAGGAGTTATTGCAATACAGATTTATCAGCACAGCTAGAAAAAAAAAAAGTATGATTTTCCTTTCCAAGAATTTTAACATAAAGTGGCCTATTTATGATACGATATTGCGGATCATGTCTGCTGCATATCGATAAATGCCAACAGCATACACTCTCGGCATTTATCATTGTGCAATGCCGCCCTCTGCAGATTCGCGGCCATTTGGCCACTAGCAGGGGGTGTCAATCAATCGGGTTGATTTCTGTCCGCCGCCTCAGAGCAGGCGGACAGGTTATGAAGCAGAGGTCTTTAGACCACTGCTTCATAACTTCTGTTTCCGGCGAGCCTTCAGAAACACGGGGCATCAAGCTCCATACGGAGTTAGTGATCCACTCATAGGGCCAGATTATGAGTGGATCACTAACAGTTACACACGAGCAATAAGAGGTTTATCGCGGAAGTTTGTGCGTGTCAGGTTTTTTGCTCGTATTACAAGTTGAAAGTAAACGCGCTCGCTTGAGTGGAATTGAAGTAAACGTGCGTTGGGTTAGCACGTTCTCAGAGCTCAGATTAAATGTTTTGCAAAACTGAAAAGTGTTACAAAACACATTAAAAATACATTACAGAGTACCCTTACACTCATAATAGCAACATCTAATAAAATGATTCCAAAAACATATTGCACAAAAAAGCAGGGTCGGCTCCAGAACTAATGATATGGGTAGGCTGACCATATTGCCGCTTTAAAAAGGGACACATATGAAAAATACATATGTCAGGGTTCTTATAACAGAACATTATTTAAAGCATTTCTTTAAACAGCCCTGACATATGTATTTTTCATATGTGTCCCTTTTTAAAGCGGCAATATGGTCAGCCTAGATATGGGGGGGGGGGGGGGGGCATTTTATAAAGCATGTATAAGAGTCAAAATAAGAGCAGACTTACATATTCTGCAGGAAAGTGTAGCTTCTGGCTGGCTTATCTCCCACTATTAACATTTGGAGAATATGTGTTAAATCACTAGGTAAAAGAATGAAGTCTAAATCCTATGCCGTGCACTAAAACAGAGCCATTAAACTTGAGACCCCCAGTGCAATAGCTCCTTAAAAACAATTCACCCCTTAACCACCATGATCCAAAACCCTTAAACTCATTCTTAAATCTAAATCATGTCCCCTAAACAGCCATGCACCCCAAACCTCCCAATGCAATTAACCCCATTGTTTGCAAATAGCAGTGAGGATACTAGGTTTTCAGGTACTTGTAATTTTGTAGATTAGATTTAGCTATACTTGTTTTGCAATAACTAACGGATATCAGGCTACTTAATACAACCTATGTACTGTGAACCTATAAGAATATGATTGTATCATATAAATATGTCTATAAATGGCAAACGGCTTCTATCGACGCCTCAAAAGTGCACTGTGATCTTAGGCCTACATATTCATATTTAATAAAGTGTTTAACTGTGTATTTACTGTAAATATTTCACATTCCAATGTTCTTCACATAGGGAATATATTCTAAGAATCTATCTATCTATCTATCTATCTATCTATCTATCTATCTATCATCTATCTATCTATATACACACAGTATATATATATATATATATATATATATATATATATATATATATATAGATATATAGATAGATAGATATATGTTTTACCAACAAAAAAACATAATATATTGATAAAGAAATATTTATGTAAGAATAAACAGAAAATATTCGGCTATGTGAAGAATATTAGAATGTGAAATATTCAGATTTCATATCGGGTTAGTGCACTTGGTTATGGGTGTTTTTTTTCCCACTTTTTGTGCTCCATTGAAGTCTATGGGGGAATACGTTAATGTGGTTGCAATATTCGAAGATCCACTTTGATAGTGTCGGGTTAGCGCTTGTGAACAAACTTTTTACATTCAACTTGCAATAAGCACACTACCCGATGCCCTCAGAAAAGCTTACTTCTAGCGAAGTTAACGAGCGAGTGGAAGCGCTAATTTGTCTTCCACTCATAATCTAGCCCTAAATGGGCAAGGAAGTCAAAATATAACCTTGATACAAACAATGGTATTATAAAGCAGAGCTTCTGAAACTTTTTTCACCTGCTGTCGACATTTATCATTGCACCAGCAGTTCTTGTAAACTGCTGGTGCAATGCCGCCCCCTGCAGATTTGCGGCCTGCAGGGGGTGTCAATCAACCCGATCTTTTTCGATTGGGTTGATTTCTGTCCATGGCCTCAGAGCAGGCTGACAAGTTATGGAGCAGCAGTCTTTAGAAACTGAGCTTGATAAATATGCCCCTTAGACTCTTTGGGGCCGAATTATAAAGCTCTGAATTATTATGCCCCTGTTTTCGTGCGAGCCTTGAGGCTCGCCGGAAACAGCAGTTAGGAAGCAGGGGTCTTAAGACCGCTGCTCCATAACTGGTCTGTCTGCTCTGAGGCTGCGGACATCAATCTGCCCGATCCTATACGATCGGGCTGATTGACACCCCCTGCTAGCGGCCAATCTGCAGGGGTCGGCATTGCACAAGCAGTTCACAAGGACTGCTTGTGCAATGATAAATGCCGATAGCGTATCCTGTCGGCATTCATCAATGTCTGTTGGACATGATCCGCTGAGCGGATCATGTCGAACTGACCGATGATAAATCGGCCCCTTTGTCAAACTCCATGTACCTTCCATGTAGGCAATGATGAGCAATGCCCACACATTTAAAGAGGTACAAAATTAGCAAAGGGATACCTGATGAAACAGCTAGGTTCAAGCTGAGAAACGCGTTGCAATCTGTTGCAATTATCATTTTAAATCACTTTTGGGTAATGTACATACCCAATGGTTTTTAATATTGTTTTTAATAAAAATTATGCCTAACAACATGGAAGCCTGAGCTTTATTGGACCAATCCCGAACACACCTAGGCTATTACATCCTCTGGAGATCAGTTTGCTGGGAAACTGCTTAGGTCTCATCCTGCGCCACTTAGCACATTTGGTGCTGCTCCACTTGTGAGTATATTTTCACTACTTGTCGTTGATATCGGTGAAATTGTTTGCAGTATAACACTAGGAGGCACCTTCTTTTGTGATCTTCTTTCACAGATAATTTAAAATTAGCAATGTGCCTACCTCACAGCAAAATATGGAAAAAAAAGTTACTCTCTCATACACAAACACACATATTCACTTATAAATACACACGCATTCATGCATACACACAAACACACACATTCATGCATACACACAAACACACACATTCATGCATACACACAAACACACACATTCATGCATACACACAAACACACACACACATTCATGCATACACACAATAATGCATGCACACACAAACACACACATTCATGCATACACACAAACACACACATTCATGCATACACACAATAATGTATGCACACACAAACACACACATTCATGCATACACACATTCATGCATACACACAAACACACACATTCATGCATACACACAAACACAACCATTCATGCATACACACAATAATGTATGCACACACAAACACACACATTCATGCATACACACAAACACACACATGCATGCATACACACAATAATGCATGCACACACAAACACACACATTCATGCATATACACAAACACACACTTTCATACATACACAACACATAAACACACTCACAATACATTATCAGATATTGTGGGTACCCCCAAAAAACTTATAAGGGACCCCTTGTGGGACCCAACCAGAGTGGAAGGCATATTAGCTGAATGTGTAGCCTTTTTGGGCGAATAAAATCATAAAGTCAGACTCTTTATATACACATGAAAATGTCAGACAAATAAAGCTTTCTCCACGCCTTCCATTTTCATTCCACTCACACTACAGAAGCTTTTGGCTATAGCGAAGACACTATGGGGTAGATTTAACAAAGGTCGAGCGGACATGATTCACATACGCTGTTGGCATTTAACATTGCACAATATTTTTTGGTGAAATGCTTGTGCAATGCCGCCCCCTGTTCACTGGTGGCCACTAGCAAGGGCCGTCAATCATCCCGATCGTATTGGATCAGGATGATTTCAGTCTGCCACCTTAAAGGTGGCAGATAAGTTAAGGAGCAGCAGTCTTATGACCGCTGCTTCTTAACTTCCATTTCAGGCGGACCTGAAACGATGGGGCTCCGAAGCAGCATTTGCTGCTTAATACATGGAGCCCTATGTATATTGCATATTCTCTGGATCAAAGAACTCACCTATTAAAACTAAATTGTAATTTAAATTAATTTGAGATTATAACAATTAATTTTATATTTTTCAATAGTAATAGCTCACTTGTTTTCTTAATAAGTTTGATGTCATTAGTTTCAAAGAAGTTAGAAACCTTAGGAGTGAAAAGTGTAAGGAGCTTACTGACACAAAGTTTTGCTTATTTGCATTTAAAGAAATAACTTGACAGTTTGCTCCACCGTTAGCCTGCAGAATATCAATCTTGTTTACCAGAGACGTAAAAACTTCCAGACCTGACACAAGGGGATCGATTTATCATGTGTCTAGCAGACATGATTCGCTATCCACATTTTTCTTTGCAAAAAACATTTTACCAGAAATGATTGTAGAAGGCCGCCCCCTACTCACTGGCGGCCAATCGGTGGCTAGCAGGGGCTGTCAATCATCCTGATCGGATCGGGAGGAATTCAATAATGCCGGAGAGGTTAAGGAGCAGCGTTCTTAAAACCACTGCTTCTTAACTTCCGTTTCAGGCGAGCCATAAACAAGGGGCTCTCGAAGCATGCTTAATAAATGGAGCCCATTATGCTGAATAATTTTTGGTAAATTGGCAGAGTGGATTGTGATGAACTTTAATATGGATTTGAGAAGCAAACAAAGATCTTCACTCTGGGAAGTTTTTGTTAAAAGAAATAACATGTTGCATGTGCTACCATTTTGTTGTTGATTTACTGTCTTCCCTTTCTTTTCTCCTTTTCCCCTGTACTCCTTTAGTCTATCTCTCTTACCTCCTCTGGGAATTCTGGGTCTTGGGCTTGCAAGGCGTAGATGAGTGCAGAGTCACAGCTGGGCATGTAGTGGCTACAATATTCATAGGCAGCTCTGGGGTCAGGGACAATCATCAGCTGCTGGATGTCTCCCTGAAAAAAACATGTAGTTTATAATTGGGTATACTGTTATTTACATAATCATAATAATTTCCAAATAACATTGCCACTAGTATATTTATATAGGATGATTACAAGTGGAGTGCAAAAATATTAGAGTATCGCAAAAACACAATCAATAGCGCTTCTATTTTTGCACTCATATTACAAGTTCAAAACTATTTAAATCATGAAAAATTTTGGGTTTCATATCCCTTTAAGTATTGAAATGTTCAGTATAGGCAGAGTTATAACAGGCAAAAGCAGCTAATTCAAATGACAAAATAAACCAAAATAAGTTAATCAATTTAATATACTCCAGCAAGTAAAATCGATCACTGGGAGTACAATAAAGAGAAGAAAATGTTTACAGTACCCTGTCCCTTTAAGTAACATCATGAAAATTATCATAAATTTGACAGTTGAACATAGACCAACAAATGATAAAATTATGAATAAATGATCATAAATACTTGCACCATAAAGTGAATGTTTAATAAATGTAACTAATCTGTTCTTTTAGCAATGCTAAATATATAATTTAGTTGTTTTTTCCACATGGGAATCTCCTCCCTCCCGCCCCCCCCCCCTAAAATCAGCTGCTCCCTTTTCTTTTGCTCTGCACTTGCCACTGTTCCCACACTGCACAGCTGCAGCTAACGAATAGCAGAGATTTGCTGTGGGCATTAAGGAAACAAATCGGAAACAAGTTCATGGATAGACCTGGCCCACCGCCATAGGAACAACTGAGCTGTGGTCCTTAAATTTAGGCCCTGTCAAAGAGGGAGATGATCGTCATTACATTGTCAGTGTTCCTGGCAAAAAGTCTGTCTACAGTTTGTGCTGCCAACTATTCATATGTCAGTGAGACACACATTAAACAGTGGGAATGAGTCTAAACCTATAGGAGTGTGTATAATTTAAATCAATTTTGTGTCAAAGAATTATCTAGTTGAATGTTTTGTGGATTCACAAAAAAAACTATTCCCTCAATATTTTATTTTTGAGGAAAATTATATACAAAAATCAAAAAGGCAGCAGCTATGGTTATATTGGGTTGCAGTTTGGGGTTGCCGTTTCCCTTGTTCAGAGAAGAATTGTCTGGTATTTCGGGCTGGACTGACCTTGTTAGGCGGGATCAGACTGAGATACTTCAGGAAAGTTTTCCTCTGTGAAAAGCACAATTGAGTTTAAAGGGACACTGAACCCAAAATGTTTATTTCGTGATTCAGATAGAGCATGCAATTTTAAACAACTTTCTAATTTACTCCTATTATCACATTTTCTTCATTCTCTTGGTATGTTTATTTGAAAAGCAAGAATGTAAGATGCGGGCCCATTTTTGGTGAACAAACTGGGTTGTCCTTGCTGATTGGACAGCACCAATATACAAGTGCTGTCCATGGTTCTGAACAAACAATTTGCTGGCTCCTTAGCTTAGATGCCTTCTTTTTCAAATAAATATAGCAAGAGAGCAAAGAAAAATTGATAATAGGAGTAAATTAGAAAATTGCTTAAAATTGCATGCTCTATCCGAATCATGAAAGAAAATGTTTTGGGTTCAGTGTCCCTTTAAAGAAGCCACTCCCAGGTGGTAACCAGGTGGTAACAAGCTATTGAGCTGTTGTTCATTCCTGGCAGAGAACAAGCTATTGAGACTGCTTCTCTTTCTGATTGTAGTTTTAGGATTTTGTCTGGTTCCAAAGGGGAGACATATTTATTTTTGTGACTGTGCTGTGTAAATGTTAGTGTCTTAAAGTCATAGGTTATTCTTATTTATCAGAATATGAGGCGTTGGTTTGGCAATGTAGTGCTAACACACAACTGCAGCCAATGGATGACATCCATACACTATATGAAACCAGTCATAGAGGCTGTAACAATAACAACACATCAAAGACCAAGAAAATAATTTTGTTTTGATGTGCAAATTTCCCAATTCTTTAAAAAGTTAACCCCCTTTTTGCTTTAAAATTCATGCAGCCCTTCTTGGCAATACTGTATTACCTAGAATGATAATGTTACCAAAATGACAGTTTAATGTTCTAAATGCAACTTTTTCAAATGTGCTCAAATTTTGCTCTGCAAAAGACTGCCCAGTGCAAAAAAATGTTTTGGGCCATCATGAAAAAAATAACTCACAGTGTTATGAGCTCTTGTACCATTACCAACATGGCACAGATTCAATACACACAGCGGCAGCCTGTTTATGCTAATCTTGTGGCATGTTATTTTTATTATTTGCTATAATTCTGAATAAAAATCAGAATTTCAAACCCTTCTACATTTTGTAGTATCATCCAAATTTTAAATTCTGTTCAACCCCTTTTAAAGTCAAAAAGAGGAAAACTTAAGGTTCACTTAAAAATTCCCCCAGGCCAAGTTACTCCATTACTGGACCAAATATTAAATCAGTCAGGCCAATGAATTCATATAAAAGGATCTTTATTTGTTCCATCAGGGTCCCTAAAAAATACACCACGTTGCAAACCAATGCCTGGCCCTTAAATCATGAGACATGATTAAGGGTCAGACATCGGCTTGAAATGTTGTCTATTTTTTAGAGACTCTTATGGATAAATAAAGGTCCTTTTATATGAATTCCTTGGCTGGACTGATTTAATTTGTAATTGCATTGGACAATTTGGCATTCCTTGGCCATGCCTGAAGAAGTGAGAGTGGTGCTGTTTTTTTTCGTTTTTTTTTGCTAATCCCACTACTGGAGCACCCTTACTCCGCCTCTTGACTACAGAGACACTCCCCCCAGCTTAGTGAAAAAATAAGTACTGATGTATGCAATATGAATAATGCACCATATTATTTGAGAACTGTAGTAATGATATTCAATTTCCCTATCCTGTTTAATAGTAATTTTATATAGTAACGTTAATGCAGCAAATACAAAACTGTTATAGAAACAAGATAACTATCTCTTTTAATGAATCAGGTTATGTGCTGTCATCAAACTGTTGCTCTGAAAATATAGAAAAGTCTTGATCAAAGATAAAAGTATAGATGCAGAAAACTGAACAGGATCATTTAGCGGATATGTAGTTCATTTATTAACATTAACTAATTTAATTTTCAAAAAGATATAATTGCTAAATGTCCTGATTTTCTTAAGTGGAGTTTAATTGCATTTAAAACCCCACTCCCACCCTATATTCTGGCTTCAAACTAAAAAGGCGTGTTTCCTGTATTCAGTACCAAGTTTTATAATTCCCTGATGAACTGAAGTATTTAGGAAAAAGGGATAGGGATTGAGTTAAAGAAATATAGCAATATATAAACAAATTAATTTAGAGGCATAAATGATTAGCAGCCAAAGGAATTTTATTTCCATATGTTCAGTGCTGCACAGGGTTATGGTTAGAGAGCTGCACTTTTATCCACAGGCTTATGAAAAGAAAAGCATATGTAAGAATTGATTCTGTTATAGTTTTAAAGGGGCATGAAATCCCCAAAAATTCTTTCATTATTCAAATTATTCAGCATGGTTTTATGAGAAATAGATCATGTCAAACTAATCTAACTAGATTCTATGAGGAAGTAAGTAAAAATATAGATACAGGGGAATCAGTTGATGTGACATACTTAGATTTTGCAAAGGCATTTGATTACAGTGCCACATGAGAGGTTAATGCACAAAATTAAGGGACTGGGAATAGCTGAAAATGTTAGCTCATGGATAACTGGATAAATAACTAGATAAAAGAGATAAAAGGGAGCAACGAGTAGTAGTAAATGGATCATACTCAGATTGGACAAAGGTAATCAGTGGAGTCCCCCAGGGATCAGTCCTGGGCCCTATTCTTTTTAATATTTTTATAAATGACTTGGAGCAAGGGTCTCTATTTTTGCAGATAATACTAAGTTAAGTAAGGTCATTAGGTCAGAGCAGGATGAACTTTCATTGCAAAGGGACCTGCAAAAATTAGAAGTATGGGCAGGTAAATGGAAAATGAGATTTAATATGGGAAAATGCAAGGTTCTACACTTTGAAAGTAAAAATAAAAAGGCAACATATTATTTAAATGGGACAAGATTTAGCCAAACAGAGGAGGAAAGGGATTTGGGAGTAGAAATAGATAACAAGCTAAAGACGGGTGCACAATGCAGGGCAGCAGCTTCAAAGGCTAATAAGATACTAGCATGTATTAAAAGAGACATTGATTCAAGGGAGAAAAGCATAATTCTGTCACTATATAAAGCACTGGTAAGACCTCACCTTGAGTTTGGAGTGCAGTTCTGGGGACCGATTGCTAAAAAAGATATTGCAGAACTAGAAAAAGTTCAGAGAAGGGCCACAAAGCTAAAAGGGGATTGGAGAATTTAAGCTATGAGGAGAGGCTAGCCAAACTGGGTCTGTTTTCTTTAGAAAAGAGGCGCTTGAGAGGTGACATGATTACTTTATATAAATATATTCAAGGCCCATATACGGAGATGGCAGAAGCTCTGTTTATTCCAAGAAAATTGTTTGTGACAAGCAGTCACAATTTAAGGTTGGAGGAAAGGAGATTTAATCTCCTGCAACGGAAACGTTTTTTCACTGTTGAGCAATAAAATTGTGGAACTCATTACCAAAGGAGGTAGTGACTTCCAATACCCTAGATACATTTAAAAATTTTTGGATACATTTCTATCTATAAACAAAATTCATATGATTCATATGATATGATTGCTAGTATTAAATGGGTCACCTTTTAGTGGGATTATTTAATCTTAACTGGAGTTTGTAAGTATTTTATATTTGTATAGGTTGAACTTGATGGACTTCGGTCTTTTTTCAACCTCATCTTCTATGTTACTATGTTACTATGTAAATAGAGAATTCAGTTTTAAAAACGTTTCCAATTTACTTCTATTATCAAATTTGCTTTGTTCTCATGTTATTCTTTGTTGAAGAGATACCTAGGTAGGTAGTGTCTACATGCTTTAAGCACTACATAACAGGAAATAGTGCTGCCCTCTAGTGCTCTTGCTAATGTATAATATTGTTGCCAAACTGCCGTTATATAGTGCTGCAGACATGTGCACACTCCGGGGCTTAAATACCTGCTTTTCAACAAAAGATAGCAAGAAAACTAAGAAAATTTGATAATAGAAGTAAATTGGTAAGTTGTTTAAATGTGCAATCTGAATCATGAAATATTTTTTTTTTTAGTTTTTATGTCCCTTTAAAGGGCCATTATACACTCATTTTTTCTTTGCATAAATGTTTTGTAGATGATCTATTTATAAAGCCCATAAAGTTTTTTGTTTTTTTTAAATGTATAATTTTGCTTATTTTTAAATAACATTGCTCTGATTTTCAGACTCCTAACCAAGCCCCAAAGTTTTATTTGAATACCGTCAGCTACCTTCTCCAGCTTGCTCCTGTTTGTGTAAAGGGTCTTTTCATATGCAAAAGAAGGGGGAGGGGGGAGTGTCTTATTTCCCACTTGCAGTGGGCTTTACTACTACCTTTTCAACAGAGCTAAACTGAAAGCTTCTAAGTACGTTTTTAAACCATTTTATACTGGATTTTTATATCAGTATCTGTGCATCTTATTCTTTATAGTAGTGTCTATTACATGCAGTTATATGAAAATGAGTGTATACTGTCCCTTTAAGGATAGTCAGCATATAGAGACTTATGGGGCATTAAAGGGATATTACAGCCAAAATTGGAAATCACATGGGTGCATTTCGGTATTGAACAGAAGCAATTTTGTAATATACATGCATTAGCAAAAAGGCTTCTAATAAAAGCTATAGCTGTTTTAAAAGTGTATTTAAGTATGCACCGTGCACCAGCATTTTAAACACAACACATGCTCCTAAGGTGTTTGTACCATCTGGTACTGACTCAATTTGTTAATTGCTGACATGATTACAAGCCTCACTGATGATCTGAGCAGCTGCATTATTTAAAAGGTGGGTGCAGTAAAAATATCTAGTTATACTTCACATGCACATGCAGAGAAAAATGTTAACACTAAAACAGTGATAACTCTTAATAGAAGCATTTTTGCCAATACATGTATATTGAAAATATGTTTCTATTCAAAAATGCAATAAATCTATGTGCATTTATATTTTGATTGGAATGTCCCATTAAAGTATTTTTTTTTTTATTCCTGCATAATAAATTAATAACTTCATTGCAAAATCTTTTTTATATTAAAAAAACTTTTTAAATGCATTTTAAACTGTGATTTTTATAGCAATAATTGCATATATTTTTTTTAAATCATAGAGATACACCCCTTAAACATATTCTTGAATGTTGTTTATCTTGTTGACTTTGTGATGGGCAGTTTGGGACCAATATAAATGAGCTCCTGCACATATCAAGCAATTATTGTGCAATATGTAGGAGGGTCAGGGTTCTTTATTCTACCTAATCATCTCACGGGTCAGTGGAAAAACTAGGATTTTCATTTTTAAAGACAGGAAAAGCAGGTAAAATAAATAATGAAAATAAATAGCATATATTCTTCACTACTCATACTTGAATAAAACAAATGAGTAACATAAAGGCAATTTAGAAAATAAATATTTAGAAAATAGGAGAGGAAGAATGTCCATCTGAGGTGCCATAAAATACATTTTTGATCATTTTTAGAGTTGATGGAAAGATGTTTAGAAATTATATTAACTGAAAACAACCATAATTATATGGAAAAAGACTAGAAATAATTTAAATTATAAAGGTGAATATCAAATTTCACGTTTCTAACTGAGCATGAAGGTGCCACAAAAGGCACAAGAGTTACAATTAAACTGCCAGTGGGGCTTTGTGACTATAGTCAGCCTTGCTACCCTTAATCACCCTTCAGTTTCAAGCAGTTCGATTTTGACCACAACCACAAAGTTTCAGCAGTATTCATCCTTGATTGTAATGAGATCTTACAGCAATCCTACAATGTTGCTAGTAAGGTCATTGTGACTGAGGTTAGAGATAAGGTTAACCCTGTAGATGACCTCCCTGGCATACATGGGGTTAATACTAGTTTTCTTCTTCTCATCCTTCTTCAGATACAAAGTGGCTTATGACTGGGCATATTCTGTGACCCTGACCCTGTGGTGCTTGTAGCCTAATACTGCAATGTCAGCATTATTTACAAGCACCCTGTCCATGATGCTGTCAGGTTGACCTTTCAGTGAAAACATTATAACAAGATACAATAGAATCCAGATGTCATCATCACATCTGGAGTCAATATATAACTTCTTCATAGGAATTCTAGTTATAGGCTAAGGTTAAACAGATTAGCAAAGAGGAGATACAAGGGGTGGGTCATACAATCTCACCTGTTTACAAATTCTCTTTATATACCTGCTAGATAGGCTGGAATACTGTTTGCATTAATTATACTTAATAGCTAATGATCTATAAGCTATTGCTGGATTACATGAATTTAATACAGACTTTCCTCAAAGTGAAATTGATACTCACACTTAATGCTAATGAGTAGGGAAATATTTAAATATGTTGGCCTAGGCTGTCTGTTAGGGCAGCAGGATTTTGGGAGGCTATAGCACAATGCCTTCCTACTCCTATGCTCTCCAAATGGTTTATTTATTATTTTTATTACAAATCAGTGATTCCCGGTTGTTCAGTGGGAGGTGCTTGAACCCATACTAATATTATTGAGAGTGGGGGTTCATGAGCAGTAGGTTTCCCAGTCTCATAGTGGCACAATAATGAAATATTCCACTGCTTATAAGCAAATGTGGCATGACATACTAGGGGTCATTGTATTATAATATTAGATATATGATAGTTTTAAAGTTGAGCATAGTCCATTAACAAAAACTACCATATAATACAAAACTGAAGCAATCAGCACTACAGACTATTCTTATATCATTTTGAGTGCTTTACAAATATGAAAAAGTGTTACTAGCTAGAAGTAATCATTAGTTGCATGACTATAGGACTAGTGCCACAATTAAAATGTTTAAATATGTATTGCAATTTACAAGAAATACAAGTTGCATATATATGTATCATAGCTCATTGGCTGTTTGGGACAACTCCCTCAGCTGTATTGGTGGAGAGAGAAAAGCCTAGCAAAAATAATTTTATTCCAAATGGAAACATCTCTTTTTTAATGTAATATAATTGTGTTCCCCTTTTAGATATTACAAAGAAATATAGTTACAATATCCCTTTATATTGATATTTATTTTATCACTCTTTATTTGGCGTTTTAATATGACTTTATATTTACAGACAAAAAAAATAATACTAAGCATTTATGGATCATTTTTATTTACAGATTACATAACATTTCAGTCAGATTAAAGGGACAGTCTACTTCAGAATATTTATTGTTTTAAAAGATAGATAATCCCTTTATTACCCAGTACTCAGTTTTGCATAACCAACACAGTTATATTAATATGCTTTTTACTTCTGTGATTCCCTTGTATCTAAGCCTCTGCAGGCTGCCCTCTTATTTCATTTTTTTTGACAGACATGCATTTTAGCCAGTCAGTGCTGACTCCTAGGTAAATACACAGGAGTGAGGACAATGTTATCTATATGGCACACATGTACTAGCACTGTCTAGCTGTTAAAAACTGTCCAAATGCACTGAGATAAGAGGTGACCTTGAAGGGTTTAGAAATTAGCATATGAGCGTACCCAGGTTTAGCTTTCAACAAAGAATACTAAGAGAACAAAGCAAATTTGATGATAAAAGTAAATTGGAAAGTTGTTTAAAATGACATCCTTAAGAATGAATGCTAAATTTTGACTAGTCTATAAGAGATAAACTGCAGTCAACTGAATTGTGTTTTTTTTTCATTTGCTAATTCTAATTCTAATGTAGTGAATATTGAAATTAATAAATAGGTAAGACTTTTTGAAGTTTAAAGGGATACTAAGGGATACGAAACCCAAATGTTTGCTTTCATGATTCAGATAGAACATGCATTTTTAAGCAACTTTCTAAGTTACTCCTATTATCAATTTTCTTTGTTCTCTTGCTATCTTTTTTTTTTTAAAGCAGAAATGTAAAGCTTAGGAGCTGGACCATTTTTGGTTCAGAACCTGAGTTATGCTTGTTTATTGGTGGCTAAATGTATTAACCAATAAGCAAGCGCTATCCAGGGTGCTGAACCTAAAATGAGCCGGCTCCTGCTTTTTAAATAAAGATAGCATTTTTTCCAGGTATGGAGACTTGAAGGTTTTCCTTTTCCTGTTTGCTGATGATTTAGTTTTATAATTCTGTTTTTTTTAAAGAAGTTATATAAATTGCCTGATTATAAAAATAACAAAATATAAGGTGTAGGTCAGAAGTGACCAAACTTATTTTGGAGGGCCAGGTTAGCTAAGGGTGAAATTGGCAGGGGTCTTACCTGTATGCAAAAGATAATGATGCAAAATAAAATTGTGAATTTCACATAACTGCATATACTACTGATATTTACAAAGTTTGATTCAAATATATATAAATAAAGGTCCATTAAACACATCCTGCTTTTGTGTAAGTGTTGTGCTTTGTCCCTAGAGAAGCCCAAAAGCAAAATCTATAAAAACTGCTGCAAATTCGCTAAACCAGCTATTTGATTTGTAGTATTTGAGGGTTACAGATTTTGCTTTTTGGCCACTCTAGGGAGTGGGAGACAAGCAAACACAAGATTATTATATTGTATCCAATAAATAGTTTTTAATTTAACTATATATTCAGGGCTCAACATTTCCACTAGCCCACTAGCTTTTGGCAAGTGGAAATTTATTTTTGGAAATTTTGGTGGCGAGTAAAAGTTATAAAGAATATGGAATCTGATGTCTGGTAACATGTTGTAAGTAGCAAAGTTGGCACATTGTATTTGCAGAATGTACATTCCTATTGCAGTACTTACAAACACACATTGTGGCTATGTGCTAAAACTATTATCTTAAGGGATATTAAATAGCCATGAAAGTGCAAGAAAATGTTATTCCTCTAGGACTGTAGGGACCCCATTAGTACTTAAACTATTACTTTTGAGTGGGTAAATGGGGCAGAGAGAGAGAGAGATCGCAGATGAAAAGTAAAAGTAGAGACAAAGGTAGAGTTAAGAGAGAATGGAGAAAAAAGTGAAGAGATATGAGAGAGGGGAAAGAAAGAGTGTAAAGATTTAGGAGCCAATTTACTTTGCCCCGAATTGGGCCAACTCGCCCTGTTTCCGCGCGAGCCTTCAGGCTCGCGGGAAACAGCAGTTATGAAGCAGCGGTCTTAAGACCGCTGCTCCTTAACTGGTCCGCCTGCTGTGGGCGGCGGACAGCAATCAACCCGATCGAATACGATCGGGTTAATTGACACCCCCTGCTAGCGGCCGAACTGCTTGTGCAATGATAAACGTATGCTGTCAGCATTCATCGATGTGTGTCGGACATGATCCGCTGAGCGGATCATGTCAGACAGACCGTTGATAAATCGGCCCCATGGCCTGAGACAGAAGGGAGAGGAAAAAAGAGAGATTGAAGAGAGGAGGGAGTGGGGAAAGATAGTTGGGAGTGAGAAGGGAGAGATGAAAAAACAAAAATCTCCAGGTCTGCTATGACCTTCCATAACTGTAAGCACTCTGTATTCTCTCAGTTCAACAACTTCCTTTTTCTATCCAGCTGTTGTCTTCCCCAGAAACTCTCGTTAATGTTTCTAACTGCTACAAACTTATTTTTGTTAATTTATTACTGTATGTAGCATTACTTAATTTGTTATGGTATAAAATAAAAAAAATAGTACAAAATGTTTTTCAATGGCTAAATATATGCAAAGAGAGTATGAAGTAGTGGGTGTGGTGTGGGTGGGATTAGAAGTGGTGAGTAACATTATCTTCTGGCTAGTAGCTTAGGACTTTTGAGCCCTGATGTATTAACCATTTCTAACATCAAAACATGCACTTGGGGGGGGGGGGGGGCAGAGCCAGGAGCCGAGCAGAACAGTCGCATCTACTCTGAGCTCCAGCACTGGGTGAGACATAAAGTGCAAAAAAACAGCCGCAATCTTCTATATAAAGGTCATCCTCCTCTCACACAGACATCGAAGGTGCCGGGGAGCGCTTCTATTTACTATTTGTGGGACAAATACCGCCCGTTATTGCTACATGGCAACGCACGTGGTTGAGGCATATGCAGTGTCCCTAGACCCATTTCTACAGACACCCACGCGGGCAGGGACTGAATGCTCTACGCGTACCTGTATCAGCCCAGTATCTTGGCACTTCACGGCGGAGACCAGGCCTACAGCAGAGGCCTGCAGCTGGGGGAGATTTGGCGGCCTAAATCTCACACGGCTGATACTATCATCCATCGCCAGGAACAAACTAGTGAGGTACAGGGGGGGCTAACATATCTGGCACTGAGTCTGTGGCTGAAGCAGACATTGCCGCATTTATACATATGAAGCTCCTAAGGGACATTTGTATACCACATATAGTGGTCCTTTCTCCTATACCACTTAAGAACTATAAGAACACTTGCAACATTGCCACAACCAACTGTTTCAGTTGCCCATTTGAACATCAAGGGCCCTGCAACAGCTCTCTATCCTTAGAATTAGGCAATAAGCCCTTGTGGTGTACCTACCCTACACTGCTGCTGCTTCTAAGAGAAAAGGCTGAATAGTCTTACTTGGGACTGATTTTAATTTTCCAACTATAAATGGCCATGCTGCCTTAAGCACCTAATCTTACACCCCTGAGGGTTTTGTGCATTTTCTTATACTCTACCGCACTTGATGCTCAATGTTATGCTATTGGGATCATATCCATTGTGACCTATATTACTCTTCACTCTATCATTATGTCACAATCCAATAAAAAAAAAACTAAGGCTGCCTTATCCTCAAAAAAGACGGTCGTGCACCACTTCAGGGAGTTCTCATCCTGAGAGGCATCTTCACCTGCCTAAGACCAACAACCTCCAGACCCTAACGGCTGCATGGAACCTGTTAAAACTTCAACATCTTCAAATTAAGAAATGGCTCCCAACATAGTGGATGTTTTAAGTCAACAAATTAATCTCATGCAGGATTCACTCACCAAAAAGATTAAAGGCTCTGCAGCTGAGCTACGCAGAGAAATTGCAGCCATAGGAGAACGGACAGAGGCCTTAGAGAGAAAACATGAGGACTTAGCCCACGCAAACCTCCTTTCTTATTCCCAGAACCTAGCCCTCCAGATCTCAGACATTGAACTTAGATTGGCTGATATCAAGGATAGATCCAGGTGCAAGAACCTGAGATTTAGAGGTGTTCCTGAGGTAGGCCCTTCAGACCTAGACAGTTAAATATCTGAATTATGGCTCCTCCTGCTCCCAACATTATCCCCTCCTGGACAGATTTCATAGAGTACCACGGCCGAAGAACATATCGCAAGAGAAACCTAGAGATGTTCTGGTCAGGATCCATTTCTTTACTCATAAGGAGAGGATTCTCCGCGAGATGGCCAACAACCCCACTCTACCGGATAAATTCTAGTCACCATATACAGATGTTTCCTTTTATATTCTTCAGAAAAGGAGAACATTATGAGCCATTACTCAATCGCTGAGAAAACTGAATATTAGGTACAGATGGGAATACCCAACCAGAATATCACCAAAAGATGGTACCACTCACACCGTTTCAACTCCTATAGAGGGCTTGGCCCTTCTGAAGGAATGGGAAATCAATCCTTTGCCTGTACCCTCTCACCAATTGTCTCCTTTAAGGCCCCTTCAGCCATCGGCCCTGAGTTGGAAACCAATGCAACACAGATCACCACCAAGGGCGGAGACCCACAGTCCTGGTCAGAACCTAACAAGTCACAGTCCTCCAGATAGGACCATAGCATCCTGAGAACACCTGAGAACCTACAGCTCGGCTCAGGCTGGCTCAGTAGAGGACACTCCACCATACATAGTTAACTCTTTTGTAATCTTTACCTTATCTAGCATAACTTGTTCTACTCATGTGTTTAGGGGTTGTATATTATTCAGATGTGCCTTTACCCAGTTTTCTAGGCCTATATTTAATAGATGTTTGATCTAAATTAGACCATTTATATGTTTTCTATACTCAATGTTCTGATTGAAAAAGTATGGAGTTTCGTTCTCTTAAGTTGTGCTTTTACTCAGAATAACATGTACATGTTTAATTGATGTCTGATTGGCAGTAGGCCATCTAATGTTTTTACATATAGTGATCTGATGAAAAGTTCCTTCCCCCTTTTTTCGCCCCTTAAATACTAACTCTACAATCCCCCTTTCTCTATTTCCGTCTTCCCCCCCCTTTTTTGTTTGTTCCTCCCCCCTAATGTCTTCCATTCGAGAAACCGAAACTTTTGCTACCTTAAACACTTAAGGCCTCACTTCACCCACAAAGAGAAGCCTAATGACTAAATTTATGAAATATATACAGGCACAGGTTATTTTCATTCAGGAGACACTTTGGCCCAGCTCTTTATCACAACCCTATAAATCCCCCGACTATCCTGAACTGTTCCTATCCTCAAATTCCGAGAAATCGAGGGGAGTGGCTATCTTGATCCATAAAACAGTAGGATTTGAAAGAATACATTTAGAAATAAACAAGGAAGGTAGATTTCTCATACCAATTTGTACATTGAATGGCGCTCTCTATACTCTGGTTAATCTTTATGCACCTAACCAATCATATCGCAGCTTTCTACGCCAGCTGCTATCCAGATTATAACCTCTCAGGATGGGAATACTTGTCTTGGGAGGAGACTTCAATATGATTTGGGAACCCTCTATCGGTAAGAAGGTCCAAAAGGAAAAGGAGGTGGACACCTACTCCGTTAATTCAGCTGCTAAATTTAGATCTATAATCTCTCAATTCAGTCTTTTTGATATTTGGCTAGCCCTACGCCCAAGTGACAAAGATTTCACCTTTTTCTCCACTCCTCATAGTACCTATTCCCGGTTAGACTATCTCTTTACAGACTCTTGGGCCTTGAACAAGGTCAACAAAGTCCAAATCTGCTCTTGCTCATGGTCAGATCATGATGCAGTGGTGTTCACGCTATTCACAGATATTGAAAACTCCTCCCACCCATCTTGGCGATTACCCAGATCCCTATGGTCAGATCCTGAATTCAAACCCCTTATGCAGACCTCTATATCTGCATTTCTGCTTTATAACACATTTCCAGAGACCTCATTTCAGGTTATATGGGCTGCCCTAAAGGATTATCTCCAGGGGATCTGCATCCAGAGACAGGCACAACGAAAGTCTCTAAGGGGTGCTCCCTTAGGACTCTTTGTCTCCACCCTTAGAGCTAAAGAATCTCTAAATAAAAACAATCCATCTCCCCAATTGGCAGAGGAAATTGGGAGACTAAAATCCTCCATTAAAGACAAAGAAGTGGAAAGGAAAGCCAAGGCCCGTTTCAAAATGCTCCTCTACTACCAAAGAAATAAGGCCTTGACAATCCTAGCTAACAAACTAAGAGGTCGCACTTCAGCCTCCAGAAAATTGGTTTAAAATCTGAGGGGAAGACCCTCTCTTCCCCAAAAGATGTAGGTGAAGCCTTTGCCAATTATTATTTCAAACTCTACAACTTGATCTCCTACAAAAACACTCAGCTTTCCTCAATCTAATCCATCTCCACATTCTTAGAGAAACTTAACCTCCCCTCGCTTGATAACTCATCTAAGGAGAAACTCTTAGATCCATTCACTAGAGATTAGTTATTGGTGGTGCTTAAGCACATGCAAAATAACAAGGCCCCCGGCCCAGATGGGTTCACAGTACCCTTCTATAAAAACGTCACTTCTCTCCTGAGTCCAGTACTATTGGACCTTTTTCCTGAAACAAGAGACCTGGAAACATTCTGAAATTAATTTCTTCAGGCTACTATCCTCACGATCCCCAAACCTGAGAAGTATCCAACGCTCTGTGGTAGCTACCACCCCATTTCCTTAATTAACTTAGATGTTAAAATATATTTCAAGCTCTGGGACATTTGACTACGATTGATAATCCCCTTACTGGTTCATCCAGACTAATTGGGATTCACTCCTGGAAGGGAAGGGCCCGACAATACTAGGAGAGTCCTGAACATCTTGGCGGAGGCACCCAAACTCAGACTCCCCACCTTGGCCCTGTTGCTTGATGCCAAAAAAGCATTTGACAGGGTCATTTGGACATATATCTGGGAGGTCCTCTGACAATTTGGCTTCCCTCCTGAACTGGTGGTTGCTAGTCAGGCCATTTACTCTACGCCAACTGCAAAGGTTAAAGGCTTGGGATTTTTATTGTCGGAATTTCAAAAAACCAATGGCATAAGACAAGGATGTACTCTCTTTCCCCTGATTTTCACTCTAGCCATTGAACCACTAGCGCAAGCCATTAGGGTATCAAAGCTTATTAACAAGATCCCGGTGAGCAAAAATGGGCAAAAATTGCCCTCTTTGCAGATGATATAACCCTGTTCCTATCTCACCCATTAGGTTCTCTTCCACCTGTCTTTGAATTAATAGAGTCATTTAGTCAGTTAAGCCACTATAAGATCAACCTCACCAAAATGGAGGCACTTCCTATTTTTATTCCCAAGTTTGAACTTGAAATTCTAAAATCCACATATGAATTCCACTGTTCTCCAGACACCATAAAATATTTGGGGATCCTGGTCGGCACAGATCTCAAACTTGTTAGAGATCAGAATTATAATCTCCTACTTCAGGAGATTAGCTCCCTATTGAGCTCTTGGTCCTTTCTGGAAGTTTCCTGGTTAGGCCGAAAATGACTATCCTCCCTAAAATCTTATACTACTTTCGCTGTCTCCCCCTTAATCTTCCAACAGCCACACTTAAAATTCTACAAGCAATGCTCCTAAAATATGTGTGGCAGGAAGACAAGCCAAGAATCTCCAGCAAAATTCTTCAAAGATGGTTTGATCGAGGGGGATTCTCTTTGCCTAACATGCAAGCCTATTACAAAGCCTCACGTTTGACCCATGTTCTTGCATGGCGAAGACGGGGGAGTCTCAGAGGTGGAAGGAAGTGGAACAGGCCTCTTTACCAGTTGGATTAGAGGTAAGTGATCTGGTATGGATACCCCCATACTGGTTGCAAGGACTGGGCATCCAAAATGAGACTGCTCTTGGAAATCTTGAAGCCTGGAAGGCTTACAGACATTATTCGGCGATAGACCCTCACCTTTCTCCAATCAGTGTCAGGCCTTCTATTGGGTCTCTCTGATTCGCACAGCTCCTACTGGAGATCTTGGGATATCTCCACAGTTTCCCAACTATACTCCCGAGACTCATTGCTCCCCCCGGGCCAATTTCTCCCAGAAACTTCTCCCATTCCACCCTGATTTACATGTGAGTAATCTAGACTATATAACCTCCTCCTGCCCTGGGGCTTCCCCAGATCTGGACTGAGGGCTTCAACCTCTTGGGAGAAACTCTGGAGTTCTGAGACCAGACTGCCCAGAGCTTTCTCCTGGCACTACAACGCGATCATGACTTCTACAGGACTGGATAAAGTATGGCAAATTAGAGCTTGGGAATGTGACCTTGCTATGTCAATCCCAGATAAAACACTTAATAAGGCCATAACTATCACTAAAAAACACTGCACTGGGCATACTCCCTAGAGCTATACATGAAGGTCCTACTGCAATGACATTAGACCCCTCTCAGACTCTTCCGCTTCTTTCCTACACAGTCTTCTCTTTGCTGGCGTGGATGTGGAGAAAATTGATCTGATCTACACATTTGGTGGGCATGCCCCAATCTAAACCCCCTGTGGAAACAGGTGTTCCAACTTTGTAAGACTTGGGTGTCCACCTCCAATTTAAACCAGAAATTGCCTTATTTAGCATTCCTCCTATTAAAATACCAAAGTCAGTGAAACGCTTGACGATCTTTATATTTGCAGCAACAAAAATTTGTATAGCCATTAGTTGGAAGCAGGCTGCTACCCCTGATTTCTCCCTAATCATAGACTTAATTTCTTTGCCAAGATGGAGAGAGGTTTCTACCAAAGTTTGCAACAAAGAGGACAGTTATTGAGTCATTTGGGAAACCTAGCTTAATTACCAAGACTCTAGAGAGGACTAGACCCCAACCAACAGAAGAACCAATTCTCACGTCGGAACAATGTTTGAACCACCCCCCTTTTTTTTCTCTCCGC
The DNA here is from genome assembly GCF_027579735.1 of Bombina bombina. Taxonomy (NCBI): domain Eukaryota; kingdom Metazoa; phylum Chordata; class Amphibia; order Anura; family Bombinatoridae; genus Bombina; species Bombina bombina. Next base: position 754,815,116 of record NC_069504.1, read on the forward strand.
TCCCCTCCTCCTCTTTTTTTCACTCTTCCCCTAACTTTCCCCTCACCCCCTAACCTGAGCAAAATCCTTACCTTGAACTATTAGATTGGCCTACCTGACGAACCGAATGGCCTAAAACAACCAAGGAAGGTTTGACCCCTGCCTGTAAATGTATCCCCCTTATTACCTCCTTAAAAAGTAGTATACTAAGGGAAAGCAACATGTCCGAGAAATTCAGTCACATCATTAAAATTAATTTGTCTTGTGTTCTGTTTGTTTTGGAATATTTTATTACATTTGATGTTAACTATTCTCAACCGGTTAAACTTTCTGGACTCTAGAAGCGTTAGCTGCCCACTGTACTATGATAATTAACCCAGAGTCACATCTCATCAAACAAGGCTCACTGAAGCAAGGAGCCCGGATCAAACCTAAGACTCTGAAAGACTCTCTTGACTCCAGAACTTATTCTTTTATGTTCTATGTTTATGTAAATGCACAAGATTCAAAAAAATATTTTAAAAAAAACCCAACAACATGCACTTATACTAATATACTGTGTTTCACTCTTCTAGGTCATACGTCCTGCAATGAATCAGGCTTGTACATTGTGAATTCCATTAAGGGAAAAGTCCCTGTTTGCAGCTGGAGCTTTGACCTCTAACTCATCAAGGTTTTTAGGTTTCCTGCCAAGAACTATTCACATGTTTCTGCCAAAATGAATAGTGGTTGGAAAAAACTAAAATAAATTTGATACAGCAGGAAAATCTGTTTTAATATGAAAAAAATTGAATAGTTTAGTAATTATATTGGAATGATTATACAGATCAATATAAATTATATGACACTCCTGTACAGCAATAGGATGTTATATGATACATAGAATAATATGATAAATTATAGGTTGACATTATATGGAGCAATAATAGGATTTATAGGAGATGTTATACTGAATGAGATGTTTTACTAAACAACTTATTGTTATAGGCGTATGCTTTACTAAACAATCAGATATGATGGAGACGCCTGTACTTTGAGAAGTGTTTTATAGCTGCCATCTATTCCGATATTGTTCTCTTTGGTGATGGCCGTTTTCTAACGTTAATCTCTATATCTGACGAGCTTCCAAGCTTTTAAAGCTTATTACATAAAGAACTCCATAGTATTTACATTCCATGCCTTTCCCAATAATAGAAACCAATCCTTTTCCAAAAAAACTATTATCTACATAACAGCAAAATATATGGCTTATGGGAAAATATTCTGTTACAACAACTGTTGAATTCACTTGGGATTTGTTAATACAAAAGAATGCTAAATAATAGCTTAGTGAAACTTCTCTGGAATATTTCAATAAAATAAATAGCATACGCTTTAATGCAGCCTCTGGCCTCTATTTATCAAGGTCTGTCGGACCTGATCCGACAGTGTGGATCAGGTCCGACAGACCTCGCTGAATACGGCGAGCAATACACTCGCCGTATTCAGCATTACAAGAGCTGCTGGTGCAACGCCGCCCCCTGCAGACTCGCGCCCAATAGACTGCTAGCAGGGGGTTGACAATCAACCCGATCGTACTCTATCGGGTTGATTTCCGGCGATGTCTGTCCACCTGCTCAGAGCAGGCGGACAGGTTATGGAGCAGAAGTCTTTGTGACCGCTGCTTCATAACTGCTGTTTCTGGCGAGCCTGAGATATGACAAATGTAACCCCTGCACTGCCATAAATCTGGTAAATGTAACTGCTGCGGCACTGCCATTACATCTTATAAATGTAACCCCTATACTCCTTGAGATATGACACATGTAACCGCTGCACTTCCAGAAATATAAACATATCTAACTCCTGCACAGCCAGAGATCTGATAAATGTAACCCCTGGACTGCCACAGTAGGTCTGCTCTTATTTTGACTCTCATACATGCTTTTTAAATGCGTGCCCCCTCGTGAAAAAAAAATGCCCCCCCATTTCATTCATTCTGGAGCCGACCCTGCAGACACCAGTGGCCGGGTACAGACACCTTGCCTATCCCTGCAAATAATAAGGTGTATATGTATTGAGACCTTTAAGGTTCTCAAAAGTGGTAAGGCTCAACTCACAGTTCTAAAATGTTAGCTAAGGTTTTTGATAATTTTGTTTGTTTGCAAGAAAGATCCTAGGCCTTTGCTGTTTAAGAAGGGCAAGTTCAGATACTCTGAGAATCTACAGAAATATTGCATTTAAGTATAAACATGGAAATAAAAACAGTAAAGTAATGAGTGAAAAGCTTACTTCAAATACTTCTTCATCCAATAATCTTGTTCCAAATAAGGTGACGCCATTTGTGCTGATGATGGGATCATCACCACGGTCTAGTGTGTGAGTCATCTGTTTTTCACAATCAAGGATCATGGTCACATTTTTACTTTCCACGCTGAGAGCTATCCGGTGCCACCTAGAGTAGAAAAAACAGACCAGGACAATATTAGAGGCATCACACATGAATGTCATAGAGTAGAAAAACAGACCAGGACAGTATTAGAGACATCACACATGAATGTCATACATTATTATCATCTAAAAATTAATATGTCTTTGTGTCATAAAATGTAGATCTGATTACAAGCGGAGCTCACAATCTGGTATTACAAGTGAATGGTAGAAAAGGTTTACCATAGAATTTTAACGCAATCGTCAATTCTTAGCACGCCCTATCATTTGAATGGATAGTGCATGATTATTATTATTATCGGTTATTTATAGAGCGCCAACAGATTCCGCAGCGCTATAAACAAAGGGGGAGTACAACAAAACAATTATAGGGTAGAGGGCCCTGCCAAGAGTTGCACTGTTGTAGTCAGCTCTAAGAAGGTGATCTACGGACAGCTGGACTTTTAGGCTTGCATGCTAAGAGGGTTCAGGGGATTGCAGTGGAGGAGAGGAACTGGTATTAGGAAAGGTTAGTGTAGGTTGTATGCGTCCCTGAACAGTAGAGTCTTTAGGGAGCACTTGAAGCTTTTAAAACTAGAAGAGAGTCTTGTGGAGCGAGGCAGAGAGTTCCATAAGATGGGAGCCAGTCTGGAGAAGTCCTGTAAACGGGAGTGTGATGAGGTGACAAGAGAGGAGGAGAGTAGGAGGTCATGAGCAGAGCGAAGGGGACGGGAGGGAGAGTATCTGGACACAAGGTCTGAGATGTAGCGGGGAGCAGTGCAGTTGAGGGCTTTGTATGTAAGAGTGAGAGTTTTGTGTTTGATCCTAGAGGCAAGAGGAAGCCAGTGAAGGGATTGGCAGAGAGGTGCAGCAGATGAAGAGCGACGTGTAAGGAAGATGAGTCTGGCAGAGGCATTCATTATGGATTGTAAAGGAGCTAGGCGGTAGGAGGGGAGACCAGAGAGGACAGAGTTGCAGTAATCAAGGCGGGAAAGAATGAGAGAGTGGATTAAAATCTTAGTTGTGTCTTGTGTAAGGAAGTGTCTAATTTTAGAGATGTTTTTAAGGTGGAAGCGGCAGGCTGTAGCCAAGGACTGAATGTGAGGAGTGAAGGAAAGATTTGAGTCAAATGTGACCCCGAGACATCGGGCATGCGGGGTAGGGGTAATGATGGAGTTGTCGACAGTTATAGAGATATTGGGGGTGGAGATTTTGGAAGAAGGGGGGAAAATGAGGAGCTCAGTTTTGGAGAGATTTAGCTTGAGGTAGTGAGAGGACATCCAGGAAGAGATGTGAGAAAGACAGTTAGTGACACGGGTTAGCAAGGAAGGAGATAGTTCTGGTGCAGAGAAGTAGATTTGGGTGTCATCGGCATACAGATGATATTGGAAACTGTGGGACTTAATAAGGGAACCTAGTGATGACGTATAGATTGAGAAGAGAAGGGGACCGAGGACAGAGCCTTGCGGTACTCCGACAGAAAGGGGTGACGGGGCAGAGGAGGCCCCAGAGAAGGCTACACTGAAGGTACGGTTTGACAGGTAGGAAGAGAGCCACGAAAGGGCTGTGTCACAGATGCCGAAGGATTGGAGGGTTTGGAGCAAAAGAGGGTGGTCGACAGTGTCAAAGGCTGCGGACAGATCAAGGAGGATAAGCAGAGAGAAGTGGCCTTTTGATTTAGCTGTAAGTAGGTCGTTGGTGACCTTAACAATAGCTGTCTCTGTGGAGTGATAGGGACGAAATCCAGATTGCAGCGGGTCAAGAAGGGAGTTTAACGTAAGGAAATGGGATAGGCGTGCATATACTAGTTTTTCGAGAAGCTTTGAAGCAAGAGGGAGGAGGGAAATTGGGCGGTAGTTGGATGGGGAGGTAGGATCAAGGGAAGGTTTTTTGAGGATAGGTGTGACCAGTGCATGTTTCAATGATGAGGGAAATGTACCAGTGCTGAGGGAGAGGTTGAAAATGTGTGTTAGTATAGGGGTAAGGGTAGCAGAGAGAGAGGGGAGCAGCTGTGAGGGGATAGGGTGCACTATTAGCACTATATTACAAGTGTAAGTTATGTGCTGAGTTCAAGTGCAACACAAAATAGCACTGGAAAATGCAGTGCTTTTGGAGACCTGAAGTAAAGTGTTAATGATTGAATATATGCATTACAAAACATGTATAATATATTGAAGCATTTCACTCAAATGTATACATATTAAAGGGATATGAAATCCAACATTTTTCTTTTGTGATGCATACCATTTTTTTTAAAATGTTTCCAATTAACTTATATTATCAAATTTGCTTTGTTCTCATGATATTTTGTGTTGAAGAGGTAGACATCTGGAGCACTACATGGCAGGAAATAGCGCATCCATCTATTGTTCTTGCAAATGGATAACATTCTTGCTAAAGTGCTCCAGAAAAAGTTTGGCTTCAAAGATTACATCAATGATTTTGAAAAAAAGATACCAAGAGAACGAAGAAAATTTGATAATAGAAGTAAATTAAAAAGCTGCTTACAATTATAAAGTGGGGTAATGAAAACAAAAAACTATAATTATCCAATGGAGGATACTTTGGAATAAACTAAAACATGCCAGCCCATACCATTTACTGGGTTATGTCTAGAGGATATCAGGAAAAAACAGGATAATATTAAGGTAAATGAAACTCCAGGCCCAGAGAGAATATACCCAAGGGTGTTACGGGAATTTAGCACTGTTAAAGACAAACCTCTACTCTTAATTTTTCAAGACTTATTATTCTCAGGCATAGTACCCCAGGATTATCTCTTCAAAAAAGGAAGCAGGGATGATCCAGGAAGCTATAGACCAGTTAGTTTGACATCAATAGTGGGGAAAATATTTGAAGGCATTATTAAGGATTATATTGATGAGCATATTCGTGTAAACAAGATTATCGGGCCTATCTATCAAGCTCCGAATGGAGCTTGAAGGCCCATGTTTCTGGCGAGTCTGAAGACTCGCCAGAAACACAAGTTATGTGTGCCTGCTCTGGCAAGGCAGACAGGAATCGCCGAAAATCAACCCGATCTAGTACGATCGGGTTGATTGACACCCCCCTGCTGGCGGCCAATTGGTTGCGAGTCTGCAGGGGGTGGCGTTGCACCAGCAGCTCACAAGAGCTGCTGGTGCAATGCTGAATACGGAGAGCATATTGCTCTCCATTTTCAGCGAGGTCTGTCGGACTGACGTATGATAAATAGGCCCCTATGAGTGCAAATCAGCATGGTTTATGAGAAACAGATAATGTCAAACTAATCTAATTAGTTTCTACGAGGAAGTAACTAAAAATATAGATAAAGGGGAATCAGTTGATGTGATATACTTAGATTTTGCAACAACGTTTGATACAGTGCCACATGAGAGATTAATGCACAAAATTAAGGGACTGAGAATAGCTGAAAATGTTAGCTAATGGATAAATAACTGTATAAAAGATAGGGAGCAACGAGTAGTAGTGAATGGATCATACTCAGATTGGACAAAGGTAATCAGTGGAGTTCCCCAGGGATCAGTACTGGGCTCTGTTCTTTTTAATATTTTTATTAATGACTTGGAGCAAGGATTAAATAGCGACATCTCTATTTTTGCAGATGATACTAAGTTAAGTAAGGTCATTAGGTCAGAACAGGATGAACTTTCATTACAAAGAGACCTGCAAAAATTAGAAGTATGGGCAGGTAAATGGAAAATGAGATTTAATACGGGAAAATGCAAGGTTCTACATTTTGGAAGTAAAAATAAGCAGGCAATGTATTATTTAAATGGGACAAGACTTAGCCAAACAGAGGAGGAAAGGGATTTGGGAGTAGTAATAGAGAACAAGCTGGGTGCACAATGCAGGGCAGCAGCTACAAAAGCTAATTAGATACCAGCATGTATTAACTCTTTGAGGGCTAAGCAATTTCCCACCTGGGTGCTAAGCTGTTTTTAGGGTTTTTTTTTTCTTTTTTAAATTTTTATTTAAACTTTTTTTTTCATTTTCAGATCCCCAAGACTTACACTGTTGGAAAGGTTAGGCAATTACCTTACCAACGGTGGGTCTTGGGGGTCTGTAGCTGCTTAGATGCCTGATACTTAATGCTTCTATACTTAACATTGTGAATTTTAAATAAAGTTGTGCAGTGACGTCATCACGTTATTGCACGTGGTGTCACTGCACATAACGTGAAACCCCCACGATGCCTGTCACTATGCAGGCCCGATTGCCGGGATAGGAGCGGGTGAGAGCCCCCAGATCTCCCTCAAGGTGGGAGAGTGCTAGCGACGGCTCTGAGCCGTGGTTAGCACCAGAGTGGGGAAACTCTGTGATGGCTCAGAACCATAATTAGCACTCAAGGGGTTTAAGAGGCATTGATTCAAGAAAGGAAAGCATAATTCTGTCACTATATAAATCCCTGGTAAGACCTCACCTTGAGTATGGAGTGCAGTTCTGGGGAACAATTTTAAAAAAAAGACATTGCAGAACTAGAAAAAGTTCAGAGAAGGGCCACAAAGCTAATAAGTGGAATGGAGAATTTAACCCTTTGAGTGCTAAGCACTTTCCCACCTGGGTGCTAAGGTAATCACCTTAGCACCCAGGTGGGAAAGTGCTTAATTTTTTTTTTTAATTTTATTTAAAAAAAAATAAAATATTTTTAACTTTTGTATTTTTCCCACAGATCCCCAACACCGTTGGAAAGGTTAGGCGATTACCTTTCTAACGGTGTGTCTTGGGGGTCTGTAGCTGCTTAGATGCCTGAGATACAGGCATCTAAGCAGCATGCCCCCTTTCCCTATACTTTGTATTGTAAATTTTTAATAAAGTTGCGCGATGACGTCATCACGTCATTGTGCGTGATGTCACCACGCAAAACAGGAAGCCCTGGCGATGCATGTCACTATGCAAGCCCGATCGCCGGGGTAGGAGCGGGTGGGAGCCTCCAGATCTCCCTCAAGGTGGGAGAATGCTAGCAACGGCTCTGAGCCATCGTTAGCACCAGAGTGGGAAACTCTGCGACGGCTCAGAGCCGTCGTTAGCACTCAAGGGGTTAAACTATGAGGAGAGGCTAGCCAAACTGGGTCTGTTTTCTCTAGAAAAAAAGGTGCTTCAGAGGTGACATGATTATTTTATTTAAATATATTCTAAGCCCATAAACAGAGATGGCAGATTGTTTGTGACAAGAGGTCACAATTTAAGGTTGCAGGAAAGGGGATTTGATCTCCTGCAACGGAAATTTGTTTTTCACTGTAAGAGCAATAAAATTGTGGAACTCATTACCAAAGGAGGTAGTGAATGCCAATACATTTAAAAATAGTTTGGATACATTTCTGACTAGAAACAGAATTCATGGAAAGGATTGCTTGTATTAAATAGGTCACTTTTTAGTGGGATTAATTTAAGCTCAACTGGAGCTATTTTGTAAGTATATTAGATTTGTATAGGTTGAACTTGATGGACTTCTGTCTTTTTTCAACCTCATCTACTATGTCACTATGTAATTATCGATTAAAATAATGAAATGCAATTCTTTCACATTTGCATTAACATTCAAAGACAGGTTAAAACACATTAAGATAGCCTGTACAATTAAAGTAGTAATAGCTTCTCTGTTCAATATTCACATATTGATAGCATTAAATAATTGCGGATATATTATCAAAGGTTGTTAGCAAGGTTCTATATATTCTCTTATCTAGAAGTATCAAGCATAGAAACAACCCTGATCTTAGACTAAGCTCCTTCAATCCTGGAGCTCAATTACATTTACCACTGTATAATATAGCGAACAGGCTGGTTGCAATTGTAATAATCAGGGTAGGCTCAAGCAGGTTAAAAAAAAAGGGAGATAAGTATTCCAAGTGTGGCACCCCAAGGATTTAATGCTTGTAACATATATATGAATATTGAACAGAGAATCTATTACTACTTTAATTTTACAGGCTATCACAATGTGTTTTTAACTTTTCTTTGAATGTTAATGTGAAAGGATTGCATTTCATTATTTTAATCGATAATAACCTATTAAAAGTTATATTTTAAATTATTCTGTTTATATGTATGACCTGCATAACAATGATTTAGTTTGTGTGTAAACTTACTTTCAGTTGTTATTAAGGATGACATTTCTGACATACGAGAACCTCTGCAAAATGCTGATGCTCTTTATCATACATACAGGGGTCAATTTATTAAAGTGCAGACGGACATGATTACGATGTAACGTATCATTTCCGCCGCACATTGATAAATGTCAACAGCATACGCTATAGGCATTTATCATTGCACGAGCAGTTCTTGTGAACTGCTGGTGCAATACCGCCCCCTGCAGATTCGCAGCCAATCGGCCACTAGCAGGGGGTGTTAATCAACCCTATCGTATTTGATCGGGCTGATTGCTGTCCACCACCTCAGAGGTTGTGGACGAGTTAAAGAGCAGCGGTCTTAGGACCGCTGCTTCTTAACTTCCGCTTCAGGCGGAACTAAAGCGGAGTGGGTCGGAAGCAGCATCTGCTGCTTCATAAATCGACTCCACAGTCTGTACCCCCATAAACCTTGTCCAAGTTTAACGCCAATGAATAGGAAACAAGAAATAGGCCAGTGCAACCTTTCACCCCTACAGCCTTATACTTCTAAAATCCTGGGGGGAAAAAATACACTAATCTGTAGAATGACAAAAACCAAAATATTACTGCTGGCTAATATAAAATCTTATTTTTAAACATAAAGGGCCAGATTTCAAGTGGAGCGCAAAATATCACTTTCGCAAGGGCGATATTTGCGCTCCACTTTGTAATACCAGAACACGCAAATGTGCACTAGTATTACAAGTTAGGTGCAATGAGAACATGAGAGCACGCTTCCATATGCTCCAATGGGAGCCTCGTTCTCATGCAGTCAGACACTGCATCAGAACCTAGTGCAGCGAAGGGGGTAAGTTGCATAACAGATTTAAATATATATATATATATATGTGTGTGTTTATTTGTGTATATACACATATTAACACATAAATATAAGCATATATAATATATATTTACAGGGAACACACAGTTCCCCATAGACCACAATGTAAAGGCACTTTTCAGTGCCATTTTTTTTTTAACACCCCACTCCCTTCAAATTTAAAGTGAATGTAAATTTTGATGCTAAAGTGCCCGGTTTTTAAAACTTTGATTAAAAACAGGGGCACTTTAATTCATCAAAATTTACATTTCACTCCTGTCGTGTAAAAAAAACTTACCTTTTAAACTTCACAGCAGCTCCAGCTTCCTTCAGTCTCACAAGCCATTTCTGGTGTCAGAAATGATTGATAGGTCATCCTCCAATCACAGCTTCCCCCCCGGGGGATTCAGTGTCTGATTCACTGCTGTGATTGGAGGAAGCCGGATGCCTCATTTTAGACCCAGGAAGAGGCTTTGAAACGGGTGGAGGAAGATGGAGCTGCTGTGAAGATTAAAAGGTAAGTTTTTTTCTTTCACAACAGGAGTGAAATTAAAATTTTGATGAATTAAAGTGCCCTTGTTTTTAATCAAAGTTTTAAAAACCGGGCACTTTAGCATAAAAATTTACATTCACTTTAAACCTTAAAAACTGCTTTGTGCAGTTGTTTTTTATTTTAAAAAAATGCTACCATTTTCTTTTGGGGGCAATAAGGGCACATTTAGATCTGATCTCTCGTTCATTTTATAAGCGCTAATTGTAATGGCTGGTTATTTATCATGTGCCTGTAAACGGGCATATTTGCCCCTTTACGGGCGCTCGATAAATTAGCGATCCACTTGTAATCCAGCCCAAAACATGTATATTAAATATGCATGCTAACAGAACCAATGTGTTCAATTTATGAAGAAAAAAATTATATGGATGCAAGTAAAATAATGTTTTTTGAAGTGTTTACAATCTCACGCTATGTTGGTTTTGTATGTATCTCCTTAGAAACGCTGTACTTTTTGCCAAGCAGCTGACTTCTACCCTTTCATGTGTAGAAAACCTTGGTTGTACTTTAGAGACTCCATTCTGTATGTACAAAAAAAAGTTAAAAAAAAGTCCCAATTATACAGTTAAGTTGTACAGCAACTTAAAGGGGCAGTAAACTTACAAACTAATGTTATATAATTCTGCACATAGTGCAGAATTATATAACATTAGCTTGCTGGCAGATTTATACACTAAAGTATTGCAGTATTGCACATTGTGACTAGACAGTGTTGCCGCAATGCGCTGTGGAAAAACCAGTAGAGCAAGGAGCGGCATTCTGGAAAAATGAGCTTTTACATAAAAATTTCATTGCAATACTTTAGTGTATAAATCTGGCGGTATGCTAATGTTATAACATAGTGCAGAATTATATAACATTGGTTTGTAAGTTTACTGCCCCTTTAACAATCATTTAGCACATTAAATTAAAGGGCAGTAAAGGAAAAATTAAACATTCATGATTGAGACAGATTTATTAAGCAGCGGGTGCTGCTTATTACGCGCAATAAATTTTGATAAATTGGCCCCAGAGCATTCAGTTTTAAACAACTTTATCATTTACTTCTATTATCAAATTTTCTTTGTTTTCTTTTTGTTTGTTGAAAAGTAAAGCTAGGTAGGCTGATAGGACTTTAGGAGTGTGCAGCATCTGTCTTCATTCTATGGCTGCAGTGTTTGCAACTCTACATTGCTATAAACATTGTTGCAAACACTGCTGCCAGATTCCTAAAGACACGGTGCTGAGCTCATCTAGGATTGCTCTTTAACCCCTTCACCCAAAAGGACGTATATACGCTGTGCGGTACTTTGCCTATCATACTGTAAGAGGTATATATATACGTCTTCGCTTAAGGAAGCTCCAGTACTCTCAGCTGTTAAGTTACAGCCGAGAGCTGGAGCTCCTGAAGCTTCAGGCATCTGCCGCATAAGGAGCCGGAGCGCAATCGATGCTCCGCCTCCATATGAGGGCAGATGCCTGATCATTACAGACAGTGACACTGTGTGTGTCACAGTCTGTAACGATCTTCTGTTGGTGCCGGCGACAGCTGTGGGCGGGAAGCAGGTGATGGATGGACGGCCCAGCAGGGGAGAAGGGAGGGAAAGGGACGGAGTGGGAGGTCCCTACGCTACAGGTAAAAAAATAAATACAGGGACAAGGAGGGATGGGGTAGCTACACTACAGAAAAGGGGATCTGGGGGTGTGGGGGACCCTAACTAAAGATCACAGGTGGGGGGGACACAACACTACAGAAAATATGTACAAAAATAATAATTAAAAAAAGGCAGTTTATAGGTACTGGCAGACAGCTGCCAGTACCTAAGATGGCGGGTAATAGTTAAAGGGGGGAGGTTTAGGGAGCTGTTTGGGGGGTATCAGGGAGGTTGGGGGTAAGGGGGGATCCTACACTGCATAAACAATACAAATTAAAAAAATTGGGGTTACCAGTGAGGGGTGGGGGAGGGAAGAGAACTGTTTGGTACAGTTTAGGTAGGGATTAGGGGGTGGGAAGTGTCAGGTGGGAGGCTAATCTCTGCAATAAAGCTAAAATTAACCTTTTAAGATACCTAATTAACCCCTTCACTGCCGGGAATAATAGAGTGTGGTGGGTAGCTGCAATTAGCGGCCTTCTAATTAACAAAAAGCAATGGCAAAGCCATACATGTCTGTTATTTCTGAGCAAAGGGGATCCCAGAGAAACTTTTACAAACATTGCACAAATGATTGCACAAGCAGTATGTTAATAATTTCTGTGAGAAACCCAAAGTTTGTGAAAAAAGTACCAATTTTTTTTATTTGATTGCATTTGGCGGTGAAATGGTGGCATGAAATAATGGGCCCAGATCAATAACTTTGATTGTCTACGTAAAAAATATATATAGTTTTGATAGGTAAATAAAAAACAAGGCTCTATGGGGCTCAATTATCATATGGCGGACCGACATGATTCGCTGTAATGCTGACAGTACACAATGTCGTCATTTAACATTGCACAAGCAGTTCTGGTGAACTGCTTGTGCAATGCCGCCCCCTGCAGATTCGCTGCTAGCAGGGGGTGTCAGTCAACTCGATTGTCTTAAGACCGCTGCTTCTTAACTCCTGTTTCAGGCCCTATTTCTATTTAAAAGGAGTGATAGCAAAAATACTAAACATTCTCTGGTATTTTGGGCAAGTTTTTGTCTGAAAGTCCCAGTAGTGAAAGGGTTAATAAGGGATACCAAGAGAACTAAGCAAAATTGATAACAAAAGTAAATTGGAGTTTTAGGCTCTATCCAATCCATTTACCTTTAATATTGACTTTACTGTACCTTTAAGTGTTAATATGCTATATCTTACTGGCCTCTTTCAACAAGGAGCTCTTTATTGGCTATAATAAAAGAGAACTTGACTATCTTGGTTAGCAACTGCAACTACCAGTGAAAAATATTAAATCCTTAGAAATAAATGCATTAAACAAGTGTAAAACAAAAACATAATTAACGCTATGATACTCACTTGCCATCAGCCAAATTGATCTTTTTGAAGAATGGGTAGTTTTCTGGAGCAGGTAGGCCATCCTGGTCTTCATATACAAAAATTGGTGAACGCCCAATCTCCACTCCCAGTTGTTGAATACCTTGCTCATTATAGATAGAGAAGAGGAAGAACTGTGCCCCCTTCTTGGCTTTCATAGTGATGAGAATTGAGAAGTCTTTAGGAAATTGTTCATCTGCAGAGAGCAAGAGATCAGGTCCAGAGGAAGATCACTAGATCAAAGTTCAAATATCAATGACAATACAGACATTTGCTACCATAAACCATATCCCAATCAATTTTTTATATTTATATTTATTACAATATAAGGTCAATCACAATCCTTTAGAAAAAATATCAAATAATTTATCTACAAAAAACAGATTTTAATGGGGAATTTTGTAGAATAATTAGATAAACTTTTCTAAATTATAGTGATCAACCCTACATCTCTATCAATGTCTTTACCACACTCCATGGGGTAGATTTATCATACCCCGGGCAGACATGATTTGCTATAGCGAATCATGTCTGCCCTGCATCGCTAAATGCGGTCAGCATACACTGTCGGCATTTAACATTGCAGAAGCAGTTCTTGGTGAACTGCTTGTGCAATGACACCCCCTGCAGATTCGCAGCCAATCGGCTGCTAGCATGGGTTGTCAATCAACACGATCGTAAACGATCAGATGGATTGATGTCCGTAGCCTCAGAGGCAGTGGACGAGTAAAGGAGCAGCGGTCTTAAGAACACTGCTTCTTAACTCCTGTTTCCGGAGAGCTTAAAGGCATGTGCAGAGAAACAGGAGCATTCAGGGCCTTTCAGCCCTTAATAAATCATCCCCCATATCTTATCCATCATCTATTCCTTCACAAATATATGGCCTTTCCTACAATTCTTTATTTATTTAGTCTATTATTTGCCCTCTACCATGGTAGGACTTCTGTGTGGTGGTTATTTTATTCTTGTTTTAACAATTTTGGGCCAGATTACCAGTGGAACAGTATTTTACGCTCCCGTTTATGCTCTAAAACCGCTAAAAGTAAGCTTTTTGCACGAGTAAGGTAGCGCTCATATTACAAGTTGAAAGTAAAAAATGTTTGCTTGCGTGCTAACCCATTGCGCGCAAAAAGACAGATCGAATATCACAATCGCATTAACATATTCCTACTTAGGAGTCAATGGAGCAAAAAAAAATAAAAAACCAAACACTCTACTCGCACGCAATCCCAATTGCATATCAAGTGCGCTTACCCATCATTTAAAAATTTATATTTCTCATTCCGATGTTCTTCGCATAGCAGAATATTTTCTATTTATTCTTAAATACATATTTTTACAAAAATCTGATGGTATTTTGGTACAATATATATCTATACATATATATATATACTGTATATGAAACAATGATGTGGTTGCACTCGCACTCTCACCAAAAGGTACAAAAAAGTACAATTCTAATAAACACAAATAAAGCACTCTCTGGACTTTAGTCAACTTTGAATCCAAGTGAAAATTATTCCAGTGATGTTTCGGGGTAAAAGAAAACCTTTCTCTGGCAAACAAACAGTGTACAAAACAAACTTTCAAAGGCCTGTTGGCCCCTCCCACTACAGTCTTCCAATAAGAAAGCAGCGTGTGCAAAAGGTTACAATAGAGCATGTGCAAGATATAATAAACAAAAAGCATGTGTGATAAAACTTATTATAGTGTACATGTAGAAAACATCAATATAAACCCATTTAATCATGGACTATGTCCCACGAGCTGCACACTAAGACTGACATTAAACCCCAAGTATATCAACCAGAGACAACACAAAGTGTCAAAATCTATAGCCGTAAATACCACAATCCCATTGGTCACTTGAATCACTCCTCCTAGTGCCACAACAGCTCCTGATTTGCAGACACAAAACACCCCTCTAGAGTACCCAATACGGAATGCAAGCAGTAAGGGATACTGCAACATTCTCCTGAGAGACTGAGAGGAATTATTTCTAAAAGGAAAATCAAAGTTTGAAAGGTACTGCTTAGATCTCGGACCTTATACTGGGACTCTGTTTCTCTTGGGAACCTTATTTGGAGAACGGAAGAATCCTGGAAACAGTCTGAGTTTTACATTATATCTTATGGGCTTTTATCATACCTCATATGTTTGAGGGTTTTAGATGTGAGTAGGAATTTTCATTAAAACTGTATTACTCTATGTTTCTTTCTTGTGCTTTTTGAATTACATAACCACTGGGCTTACAGAGTGACAATCAAGAACTCTGATCTCACATCGGCTCACCATACTCCAAAGGGAGAAGACTCTAAACCACTTCTACCACAGATACAGTCCGAGACCCAAAACCGGAGGCTTTGCTCTGACAGATGCGGCAACTTACCTCATATGATTGAGGTATTTTCTTGTAAGTGCAAGACCTACTGGCGATATTCATTATCATTTTTATACCTATATTACTGCTTTTAGTGCATTAGGGGACTTTAAAAATCTGTTGTATTCTATTGGTGTTCACCTAATACTCCTATTTGTATATATATATTTCATTTATTAGCTGTTTTTCTGTGATAATTCTATAGCGCTTTCTCAACACCCCGTTTTTCCTTGTACCTTGTAGGCAATTCTATATATATATATATATATATATATATATATATATATATATATATATATATATATATATATATACATACATATATACATATACATAGTTAGCCATGTATATGTATGTATCTCTATGTTACACCCCTTTGTCTGCCTTTTTTTCTAACACCTGAGACCTCAGAAAGTGTTATTATGTGTGTAGCTATACTTTGTAATGTATTTTTTATTTGTTTTGTGGCATTTGTTTTGTTCCTTGAAACAGTTAAACAGAGCTCTGAGGACGCAGTAATCATTTTAGCCTGCAGTCGCAATAAACCCGATATCGCTACCGTGTAACTGCAGTGTAACCACTCTTAATCTGGCCTTTTCTTGTTATTAAATTACTTTTTATCGCATTTGCAACGGCATGAGCTAATGTTGGTTGGAATAAGCTTCTCTTTAAAGATTATCGCAACCCACACTACAAGTCTACACTATTAGTGTTGGGGGTTTCCATTCTCTGATTCACAACAGACTAAGGGGCCTATTTATTATAGTGCGAGCGGACATGATCCGATATTGTGTATTATGTCCGCTGCACATCGATAAATGCCAACAGCATATGCTCTCTGTATTTATTATTGCACCAGCAGCTCTGGTGAACTGCTGGTGCAATACCACCCCCTGCAGATTAGCGACCAATTCGCTAGCAGGGGCTGTCAATTAGCCCGATCGTATGCGATCGGATTGATTTCTGTTTGTCGCCTCAGAGCAGGTGGATAGGTTATGGAGCAGCGGTCTTTACGGGGCATTAAGCTCCATACGGAGTATGATGAATATGCCCCTATTTGTGGAAGAAAGGAGGATCTATCACCTCAGTGAATGAGCTAACTGGACAGCTCCTAAAGGTCCTGATTGCTTAGGTAGCACATGTTTGTGCTCATCACTTTGTGAGGATCACTTTGCATCACATCTAATTTTTGATGTATTGACATTCAGCACCATTGGGCACCTTCTTATCTGCTTGTATTGCTATAGATTGAAGTTAAAGGGACACTAAAGTCAAAATTATATTTTCAGGATTCAGATACAGCATGTAGTTTTAAGAGACTTTCCAATTTACTTCCATTTTGCACATTCTTTTTATATTCACACTTTCTGGGGCACTAGCCCCTACGGAGCATGTGCACAAGTTCACAAGTATACATATACTAGTCTGTGATTGGCTGTCACATGATAAAGGGGGCCGGCAAATGGGGAATAAACACATTTGTCAGAAAAAAATCTACTGCCTATTTGAAATTCAGTGTGTTGTTGCATTGTCTTTGTATTATGCATTTGTTCATTTTGCAGTTCTGTATTTAGTGGTCCTTTAACACGTACATCGAAATGTGTTCTCTCAGAAGAGGAAGTGGTCTAATGCTCCACCCTATTGGACAGTAAGAATATGAATTGAGAAGGACTTTTTTTCACACATATTCAAAAAATGTATGCGGTGGGATTTAGCAGTTAATATAATTTTTATCACTCCATCTGTGTTTGTTTTGTTTTTTGCCGCATCCAGTAAGAGTTCCATATAGTTCTAATTTATTTGTTTTTGTCAAGATTTATCATGAGGCGAATGCCCCGATTGGTTGCAGGTTTGCTCATTTGATTCTGCAACTGATATTTATGAAGCAGCGGTTTAAATTGCTGCTACATAAATTATCTCGCTAATTTGGAGTTGGTGTAAGAAAATCACCCCGGATTCATTCAACCGGGGTGATTGACAAGCTCATTTGGTTGCGTGAGGGTAGGGGGTCGGACTTGCACAAGCATTCACCCATGCAATTTTTAATATGGGGAGCAAATGCGTCCCACAATCTACGATCAAATGTGGACAGTTTCACATGTGAATTCTGTCCACTCGCAGATTGATAAATCTTGCCCTAAATATGTTTTCATTTTTTTTCTAACTTATCCCAATATTCATTGCTTCCTCTATTTAAATAGTACAGTTTTTTTTTAAAAGGTTAATAAATCAGCATTTTCTTTTAACACCAGATTTCCACACCTAAATGACTTACCTGGGAATAATTGTTTGGTGGGAGCACTAAAGTGAGTTCGGTTCTCTAATCGGTAAGCAATATCTGTCTCCTCAACCCCTTGCCTCTGTGTACAAAGTCCAGATGCAATTGTAACTCCTTCAATACCTTCTTTTAGTTCTAAAGCTTGTAGGACATCAACTGGAGATGCTACAAAAAAAAAAGAAAATGAGTGAGAAATACATTATAATAATTTGCATATACTCAATTTAATTAAATATGAGTGAGTAGTATGTAGAACAGAGAAAATGATTTGAGAAAATATCAAGCAATGCTGTAGTCGTAGAGTAGAATATACTTATGCAAAATACATTATACATTTTTAATTGCATGTCATTCTATGATTATTGAATACATCTCAAACATTTCTAGAAGCTTTCTAAAACTGGGAGGCCTTCTGACTGGTGGTTGTGGCTGTTTTGTGTACAGAGCCGCAAATGGAGGTGGGCCATTAGTGTTCAGTAGGAGGGGTCAGACTTGATGTGTCCAGGTTAGGCAGAGTCAGGAGAGGAGCTGGGTTGAAGCCAGGGCAGTCCCTCATTTTGTTATTGAAACCGGGTTGTTTACACTGAATGGAAGAAATTGCAGGACAGAGCTCAAGACCTGTGACATACTTGCAATGTGCAGTACGGCTGGGAGCTCTGTTACTGGTTATGGAGAATAGTAAAGATCTATAGGTATCTACCTATGTAATGTGGTATGATCTCATAGCACATTACATAGCTCATTACTATCTATACGTAGATCAGATTCTATGTTTGAAGCAGAGATGGTCTGTAGCAGGTCAGCAAAAACTTTACTAAATTGGGAACATGATTTAGAGGGAGATAACATTCAAATTTTAAATGTAATCCCATAAAAAATGTTTAATTATAAATAGTGAAAAAGCTTTACAATGTACTTTCATTATGTGTTTTCTATGCTTTTTCAGTAATCTAAATAAAAATTGTAGTGTGTTTAATGCCTCTAGGGTGGCTGAGTGAATTATGTGGAATTCAGAACCCTCTACATGATGCACAGTGAATGAAACATATATACATGAGATTATTTCTTTCTATCTATAATTGGCTACAGAAGGGGGTATAAGATAGATAAACATTAGTTTAAGTGATTATAATATTTGCCAAATATTTTGAATACACACACATATATTTACAAAAAACTGTGATATCCCTTTTTTATGTTTTCAAATATTGTGAGGAGCCATTTTGAACAGGGACACTTACTCATGCAAAACATCCACTCTGCTCTGAGGCAGCGGACAGAAATCAACTCGATCAAATACGATCGGGTTTATTGACTCCCCCTGCTAGCAGCCGGTTGGCCGCGAATCTGCAGTGGGCAGCATTGCACAAGCAGTTCTGGTGTATGCTGTCGGCATTTATCGATGTTCAGCGGACATGATACGCTACATTGTATCATGTCCACTTGCACTTTGATAAATATGTCCCTATACCTGTGCAAAGCCCATTTACACATAGTTTTTCAACTTGAGGACATTTTACTATGGCCTGTGGAAACAGTAAGCTGAGAGACTTACTTGATCACAAAATCTTAGCCGCTAGCTTTGTTTACTCCAGTAGCAAGCCTGGATTAACTTCTTCAAATAAGTCAAGTGATGGGTGAAGTTTGATCATTAAAAAAAATTGCGAAGAGCACAGCACATCAAAATAATTTTCGCAGTGTACACACTATGGGGCAGATTTATCAAGGGCAGAATGGCCCCTGATGCCCCTGTTTCCATGCAAGCCTTAAGGCTCACCGGAAACAGCAGTTAAGAAGCAGCGGTCTTAAGACCGCTGCTTCTTAACTGGTCCACCTGCTCTGAGGCTGCGGACATCAATCCGCCTGATCCTATATGATCGGGCTGATTGACATCCCCTGCTAGCGGCCGATTGGCTGCAAATCTGCAGGGGGCGGCTTTACACAAGCAGTTCACTATAACTGCTTGTGCAATGCTTGTCGGGATTCAGCGATGTCTGGCAGACATGATACGCTACAGCGTATCATGTCCGCCAGACATAGACAATTTAGCCCCTATATATAATAGCATATTAACACAAATGTGCACATAGATATTCACACTCACACACTCTCTATCTCTCACACATGTTCACATTCTTACATATGCTCACACTCTCATACACACTCACACTCTCTCTTTCTCTCTCTCACACACACAAAGACAATAACAATATCACACACTCTAACACACTAACACACACTCTCTTTCTCTCTCACACACACAAAGACACTAAGGGGCAGATTTACTAAGCAGCGGATGCTTCTTATTCCGCGCGAGCCTTCTGGCTCGCCGGAAACATAACTTAAGAAGCAGCGGTCTTAAGATCGCTGCTCCTTAACTCATGCGCCACCTTTTAGGTGGCGGACTGCAATACTCCCAATCAGATACGATCGGGATGATTGACCCCTGGATTGGCCTTGAATGAGCAGGAGGCGGAATTGCACAAGCATTTCACCAGAAATGCTTGTGCAATGTTAAATGCCAACAGTGTATGCTGTCGGCATTTAGCAATGAAGGGTGGACATATTCGCTATAGCTCTTACAAACACTCTCTCTCTAAAATACACACATTCTCTCTCGCACATAAATACACTCATACACACAGAAAGACACTGACAAACAGAAAGAAACACACACTTTCACACACAAAGACATTTACACACAGACAGACTCCCACACTCAAACACACTCCCACACAAAGACACACATTCAAGAGAATAATAACTGTAGTCTTGTGCAGTTTGTTGCAAATGCACGTTTCCTTTCTGGCTGTGGCTGTTTCCCACCAAACCCGGACATTTGCATGTCCAGGCCTGACTCTGCTTCAAGCCCGGACACACAAAAAGAAACCCGAATTGTCCCGGTTAATCTGTTCCTACAATGTTCTCACTGATATTCCAAGCCAACAAAAAGTATTCAAATTACAAGGTGCTATATGTACCTTTAAGCTAAACAAAATAATATATTGTGCATAAAATAAAGAGCTGCAGTTAAACATGTGAAAATTATTTTGATTGAAATGATTTTGTTAAAACTTCTGTGCTTACAAAAAGACTGAAACCTTGATATACTTTACATCCATTGACTCTTCAAGTCAAAAACTCCTTTAACATAAACAATATGTAATTCTTGCTCTGTCTGTAACAAACTCACTTCTATCTCAGACAATAGAAAAACTTGGAGTAAGAACTTAAAAATCAGCTAATAGAAATTCAAGGGCACCCCATATAAGGGGGAACCTCACATTCAAGCTTCAGTGTGCTGCTGAGACAGATCTGCATCAGATGGTAGATCAGAAGAAAAGAACACAGATGAAGATGGAAGAAGAGGACAGCTCCAGAGGAGTTCCAACATGGACCTGTAGCTGCCCCCCTAAGGAGGCAGATTTAAGTAGGTATGGTGACTACCAACTTCTGTGGTTTAGTGGAAGGGTTTTTTTTTTGGGGTGTTTTTTTTACTTTCAGGATAGGTTTTGTTTTCCCCATAAAACAGCTTAATCACTGTTTACTTTTTCAGGGCATCTTTTTTTAGTATAGGGTTTTTTCCCCCCCAAAGAAAGCTTAATTGCTGATACCCTCTTCAGGGCATCTTTTTTAAGATAGGTTTTTTTAAAGATAGGTTTTTTTTTTTGGGGGGGGGGATTAATTTGGTTTTAGGATATTTTTTTTTATGCAAAAGAGATAATCTCTTCAACTGCTCGTCAAATTTTTGGAGTAGATTTTAGATTTAGTTTAGTTTTTTTTAGGGTACTTTAGGTTTAGTATAGGTCTTACTGGTTATTTATTTATTTATTTTTGTAGTTTTTATTTTGTGTAATGCTAGTGTTTTTTATTTTTTGTAATTGTAGTGTTTTTTATTTTTCGTAACTTAGGGGGTCTTGGGGGGGGGGTAGTTGTTAGGCGGCTTTGGGGGTATTTTGTAATTGGGTTGTGGCGTTTAAGTGGATTAATAGATTAATAGGTTAGGGGGTAATTTTTAATGGGGGTTATGGGGGTTAATGGGTTAATAGGTTAGGGGGAATTTTGTGATGAGGGTTTGTGGCAGTTAGGTGGTTAATAGGTTAGGGGGGGTTTGCAATGGGGTGTTGTGGTGGTTAGGGGGTTCATAGGTTAGGGGGTAGTTTACGATGGGGGTATAGTGGTTTAGGGGTTACCTGAGTAGGAAGTTTATAGTGGTGGGCTATATGGTAGTTTAGGGTTTAATAGTGTAGCAGGGTAATTTGCATGGGCTATGTGGTGGTTTAGTGGTGTTTAGCACATATTTTTTTTTTTCTGCCTAAACTCTTTATGTGAGCTTTAGTTTCAGCGAAAAATGAGATTGCTTTTGAGCAATTACAACTTGTAATACGATCGCTGCCCATAGAAAATATGAGGCGTGTAAATTACTGCGAGTTCGCAGAAACTAATTTGGGGTAATTTAAACACTGCACCTTTTATAATGTAGATTCCAGCACAAAAATACCACAATCTTGAGTTAACTTTTTCACTCCTCACACTAATGATAGTGCACCACTTGTGATTTAGCCCATAGTTAGCTAAGCTGCATAGCAGTAATGCCCTACAATTAGCTAGCTGAACACATCACAGAACAACGTCTTAAATTTATATGTTCTATCTGAACCATGAAAGTTTATTTTTGACTTTCAAATCCTTTTAAATATGTCATACATCATATGACAACTGACTGACAGAGCCCTCTAACCCTTATTATTATTAGGCATTTGTAGAGCGCCAACAGATTCCGCAGCGCTGTAAACATAGTCGGTATACAGGATAGCTTTTGTAGGGGTCAGGTGGGTAGAGGGCCACGCCGAGAGTTTCACTGTTGTAGTCGGCTCTTAGGAAGCGATCTGTAAACAGCTGGGCCCATAGGCTTACATTTTAAGGGGTTCAAGGGGAAAGCAATGGAGTTAGGAAAGGTTAGTGTTGGTTGTATGCATCCCTGAATAGTAGAGTTTTTAGGGAGGGCTTGAAGCTGTTAAAACTAGGGGAGAGTCTTATGGAGCGAGGCAGGGAATTCCACAAGATGGGGGCCAGTCTGGAGAAGTCCTGTAAATGGTAATGTGAGGAAGTAACAAGAGAGGAGGAGAGGAGGAGATCCTGAGCTGATCGAAGGGGACGGGAGGGAGAATATCTAGAGACAAGTTCTGAGATGTAGGGGGGAGCAGTGCAGTTCAGAGCTTTATATGTCAGGGTGAGGATTTTATGTTTAATCCTAGAGGCAAGAGGAAGCCAGTGAAGGGATCGGCAGAGAGGTGCAGCAGATGAAGAGCGACGAGTAAGGAAGATGAGCCTGGCAGAGGCATTCATAATGGATTGTAAAGGAGCTATGCGGCAGCTAGGTAGACCAGAGAGGACGGAGTTGCAGTAGTCGAGGCGGGAAAGGATGAGAGAGTGGATTAAAATCTTGGTTGTGTCTTGTGTAAGGAAATGTCTAATTTTAGCAATGTTCTTAAGGTGGAAGCGGCAGGCTTTAGCCAAGGAGTGAATGTGAGGAGTGAAGGAAAGATCTGAGTCAAGTGTGACCCCAAGACATCGGGCGTGCGGGGTAGGGGTAATGATGGAATTATCAACAGTTATTGAAATTTTGGGGGTGGAGACATTGGAAGAAGGGGGAAAAGTAAATTTATGCTTACCTGATAAATTATTTTCTTCTATGGTACAAAGAGTCCACGGATTCATCCTTTACTTGTGGGATATTATCCTCCTGCTAACAGGAAGTGGCAAAGAGCACCACAGCAGAGCTGTCTATATAGCTCCTCCCTTAGCTCCACCCCCCAGTCATTCGACCGAAGGTACAGGAAGAAAGAGGAGAATCTAAAAGGTGCAGAGGTGACTGAAGTTTAAAATAAAAAAATATAATCTGTCTTAAAATGACAGGGCGGGCCGTGGACTCGTCGTACCATAGAAGAAATTAATTTATCAGGTAAGCATAAATTTACTTTTCTTCTATAAGGTACGACGAGTCCACGGATTCATCCTTTACTTGTGGGATACAATACCAAAGCTACAGGACACGGATGAACGGGAGGGACAAGACAGATGGCTAAACAGAAGGCACCACTGCTTGAAGAACTTTTCTCCCAAAAATAGCCTCTGAATAAGCAAAAGTATCAAATTTGTAAAATTTGGAAAAGGTATAAAGCGAGGACCAAGTCGCAGCCTTACAAATCTGTTCAACAGAAGCATCATTTTTAAAAGCCCATGTGGAAGCCACCGCTCTAGTAGAGTGAGCTGTAATCCTTTCTGGAGGCTGCTGTCCAGCAGTCTCGTATGCCAAACGGATGATGCTTTTCAGCCAAAAAGAAAGAGAGGTAGCCGTAGCTTTTTGACCTCTACGTCTTCCAGAATAGAGAACAAACAAAGAAGATGTTTAACAGAAATATTTGGTCGCTTGCAAGTAAAACTTCAAAGCACGAACCACGTCCAAGTTGTGCAACAGACACTCCTTCTTAGAGGAAGGATTAGGACACAGAGAAGGATTAAACAATTTCCTGATTAATATTCTTATTAGTAACAACCTTAGGAAGGAATCCATGTTTGGTACGTAAAACCACCTTATCAGAATGGAAAACAAGATAAGGCGGGTCGCATTGCAATGCAGATAGTTCAGAAACTCTTCGAGCCGAAGAGATAGCAACTAAAACCAGAACTTTCCAAGATAGAAGCTTAATATCTATAGAATGCATAGGTTCAAACGGAACCCCTTGAAGAACTTTAAGAACTAAATTCAAACTCCATGGCGGAGCAACAGGTTTAAACACAGGCTTGATTCTAACTAAAGCCTGACAGAACGACTGAACGTCTGGAACATCTGTCAGATGCTTTAGGGAACTAGCTGATAGCCCCTTCTCCAATCCTTCTTGGAGAAAGGACAAAATCCTAGGAATCCTGATCTTACTCCATGAGTAGCCTTTGGATTCGCACCAATAAAGATATTTACGCCATATCTTATGATAAATTTTCCTAGTGACAGGCTTTCGAGCCTGAATCAAGGTATCTATGACTGACTCAGAGAATCCCCGCTTGGATAAACTCGAGCGTTCAATCTCCAGGCAGTCAGCCGCAGAGAAAATAGATTTGGATGCTGGAACGGACCTTGAATCAGAAGGTCCTGTCTCAGTAGCAGAGTCCATGGTGGAAGAGATGACATGTCCACCAGGACTGCATACCAAGTCCTGCGTGGCCACGCAGGTGCTATCAAAATCACTGAAGCTCTCTCCTGTTTGATTCTGGCAATTAAACGAGGAAGGAGAGGATATGGTGGAAACACATAAGCCAGGTTGAACGACCAGGGTACTGCTAGAGCATCTATAAGTACTG
Source organism: Bombina bombina (assembly GCF_027579735.1). NCBI lineage: Eukaryota > Metazoa > Chordata > Amphibia > Anura > Bombinatoridae > Bombina > Bombina bombina. The sequence continues at coordinate 754,840,007 of NC_069504.1, forward strand.
CTTGAGGATCCCTTGATCTGGACCCGGAACAAGGAATTTTGGCGTTCAGATGAGACGCCATCAGATCCAATTCTGGTGTGCCCCATTGATGAATCAATTGTGCAAACACCTCCGGATGGAGTTCCCACTCCCCCAGATGAAAAGTCTGACGACTTAGAAAATCCGCTTCCCAGTTCTCCACTCCAGAGATATAGATTGCTGATAGATGGCAAGAGTGAGTCTCTGCCCATCAAATTATTTTGGTAACCTCTATCATCGCTAGAGAACTCTTTGTTCCCCCCTGATAATTGATATATGCTACAGTCTTGATATTGTCAGACTGGAATGAAGCCAGCTGAGGCCACACCTGAAGTGCGTTGAATATCGCTCTCAGTTCTAGAATATCTCAGTCTCCTGAGTCCACACACCCTGTGCTTTCAGGGAATTACAGACTGCACCCCAGCCCAATAGACTGGCGTCTGTCGTCACTATGACCCATGCCCTGGGACAGATGATCCTGTGACAACCACCAAAGAAAAGAGTCTCTGGTCTCTTGATCCAGATTTATCTGAGGAGATAAATCCGTATAATCCCCATACTACTGTTTGAGCATGCATAGTTGCAGTGGTCTGAGATGCAAGAGCGCAAACGGAACTATGTCCATTGCCGCTACCATTAGTCCGATTACCTCCATACACTGAGCCACTGACGGCCGAGGACTGGAATGAAGAGCTCGGCAGGTGGCTAAAATCTTTGATTTCCTGACCTCCGTCAGAAATTTTTTTATGTCCACTGAATCTATCAGAGTTCCCAGGAATGGAACTCTTGTAAGAGGGATAAGTTCACATTCCACCCGTGAGATCTTAGAAAAGCCAACACGATGTCCGTGTGAGATTTGGCTAGATGGTAAGTTGGCGCCTGAATTAAGATATCGTCCAGATAAGGCGCCACTGCTATGCCCCGCAGCCTTAGAACCGCCAGAAGGGACCCTAGCACCTTTGTGAAAATTCTGGGAGCTGTGGCCAACCCGAAGGCAAGAGCCACAAACTGGTAATGCTTGTCCAGAAAGGCGAACCTGAGGTCAGTTAGTGACATGGGTTAGTAAGGAAGGAGGTAGGTCTGGTGCAGAGAGGTAGATTTGGGTGTCATCGGCATACAAATGGTATTGAAACCCATGGGACTTTATTAAGGAACCTAGTGATGACGTGTAGATTGAAAAGAGAAGGGGACCAAGGACAGAGCCTTGAGGTACCCCAACAGAAAGTGGTAACGGGGAAGAGGATGCTTACCCGTTGAACATTCTTGCAATTATCTTTACTGCTTAATTTACGAGTAACTAAGGATCAAATTGTCTTAATTGGCACTTTATAAATAATAATAATAATACTTATAGATATAACAAGAAAACACTTATCTCTGTACTTGTTTTGATTCTGTAAAAAGCATCACATTGCAGATATTAAAGGGATTATACCCGAAAATGTTCTACTATGTGAAGAGCATTGTTATGTAAAATATTTACAGTAAATACACAGTAAACACATAAATTAAATATTAAAATTTAATGAAAATAATTTTTAATGTCTTGAGGTATTTGAGTGGAAAGGGCTCCAAAGTATGTGTGTGTATACCATATAACTTTGAACCCTTATAAAACATTTTATTAATATTTATATGAATAATTTGTATTAAAGTGAATGTCAATCCTAGCGTTGTACAAACGCTAGGATTGACTATTGAAACGATTAAAGGGGACTTTGATTCATGAAGTATAAGATACTTCATGTAGAAAGCTCCTTTATTTGTTTCAATTGATCACCATTTTTACCTGGTACAGCATCCCACGGCTAAAAAAATTTTTGGCTAAGAGGTGACGTTTTCATTTTAATAGGTTTCACCAACCAGACAGCATTATAAGGACAGAATAGTAAACACTGCAATGCTCATGATTGTATTTACATTTTAAATAAAAGTATTACTTGTATTAGTCTTGTAACAGTTATTAATTATGCAATTGAGGCAACTTGCATCAATACTGAGACAAAATAGGCCCCAACAGCTCTCTGAGAAAGTGCTGCATTGGAACATGGGCGCACAAGGAATGCACAGCATAAATAAAACATTAATATTTGTTAATAGAAACAGTTTAGCTAATACAACTTTATTGCAAAAATGCTTCTATCCAATACTAAAATGCACTCAAACAGAATTCAGTTTTGTTACGGTACCAACAGTGTACCAAGGGTTAATACCAGGGAACAACGTCCTGCATAGGGAATCAGCAATTCACAAACCAGCCAGTTTTCAGGTTTAAACAGAATATATGCTTTATTTGAAGGCAGCACACAGATTTATACACCCTGGCTTCAGGTTACAAAGGGCATTGGTTTAACAGTAAAGCAAACATATGAACAATGCATCAAACAATTGTCTATTCACAGGTAAAACAGATTAACATATTAAGTTAATTAACTAGGGAAGAACGTTTACTCAGACAATCTGATGTTGGGCAATCTAGTTAACATAATCACACAAGGACACAATCAGTTTACCCAGACAGACTCCTGAGACACAATCAGATCTTAAACATACATAGAATACATCTTATTACAGAATATAGGAACAGTTCTTATTAGCTATAAAGTCTTTTATGCCCACTTTGCTTATAGAGTCACAATTGCTCCCACAAGGGGCACTCACACCCTGTACCCATCCTGTATTTATGGATACAGGGTGACATAGACATAAGACAGAGGTATGAAAGTACATGGGGTGTCCAGCATATAAAATTCCATATTTCCATGCAGTCTCTGGGTATCCTTAAGCCCATGTACCTCCAGCCCAAAGAATGTTCCATAACAGGCCCTCCAATGTACAGTGGCGAGATTGGTTTTGTCACATCTCTCCCCTTTTCCAAACAGACTAACAGGGTATCTGACCTCCTGCCGGTCAGTGCCCTGGTTAGTCCAGCAACCCACCCATAAAACACAATTAGTAGTACAGCCCACCCACAATAAATGGTTACTACACCTGAGTACGGGGAAAACTTGTCCATGTCCAGGTGCCTCACCACAGCTGTGTGGGGGACTGGTACGCTGAATTGGTGGGTTGCGAGGTGGGCAGAGACCAGCTGTACTCTGCCCGGGTGCCAGCACTACCATGGAAGTAGCCTGGTGGGAGCCTGGTTGCTGGAGGGGAAGACCGACTGTCTCCCCTTCGGATACATAGCTGTGCTGCTGGAGGGGGAGACCAATCGTCTCCCCTTTGGCTAAACAGCCGTGTTGCTGGGGGACAGGACCATCAAACTCCTCTCCCTCTGGTTTGTCATGCTCGGCTGTCCAGGGTATATACTGTGGCATATACCACCAGAGCGCCTGGTAGGCATGTCAGTTTGCTGGGACAATCCATCTGTATTCCCGTTATGAGAGAGAATTCCTGTCCATACAAACAAGGGTTCAAATTCCTCAGTGCCCAGACCAGGGCCAAACAGTCCTTCAAAATCCCATCAGCTTCTTTACGAGTTTTCTGTACCTGCTCTTTATAGGTATCCACAATCCCTTCATACTGACATAGGGTGCCCTTGAGTTGCTGCACCTCACTATGAGCCAGCGTCAGCTTCTCCTCCAGTGTCACTAAGTTTGTCTTTAATGTTTCATGTTCCACTCTCAAGCTGGTGTTTTCTGCAGTTTGTCGGTGCAGCTTGTCTAGCAGAGATTCCTGTTCTAAACGTGCTTTTTCCTCTGCGCTCCTCTTCTCCTTCATCAGCGCATTGTAACGGGACCTCCACATATCAATAGCGGATAGAGATTTACTGAGCTCAGCGTCCTGGGGCTTAGCAGCAGGTGGGTCAGTCTCTGCTGCACGGATCTGGGCACGGGTAGTCACAGAGTTAACATCAGCGGGACCCATAGGAGCGTAGGCAGAAACAAGGGGGGCCAAGTCATTTCCAAGAAGAACATCAGCAGGTAAGTCCTTCTTGACCCCCACATTCACAGGTCTAGCGCCCACTCCCCAATCCAAATGTACCCTGGCAACAGGTAGGCTGAACACATCGCCCCCTGCTACCCTCACAGCCACAGTGTCTCCAGTGTACTGTTTCTCAGACACCAAGTTCTTTTGAAGCAAGGTCATGGTAGCACCAGTATCCCGTAGACCACTGACCTTCTTCCCATTCACTTTAACCAGTTGCCGGTTATTCCGGTGGGCAGCTTGCACAAGGTCTGCCTCATGTAGGATGCTCCAGCATTCTTGCGCCTCTACGTAGCGGGCCGCAGGCTGAGGATTACGTGGGATTCCGCCGGCGGGTCTTCTCCAGGACTGCGCTTGGTTCGCTGCGTTTAGGGGACACTCTGGTCTTTTGTGCCCTAGTTGCTTACATCTAAAGCACCGAATAGGTTGTGAGTAGCCCCGCGAATTGAACAGGGCTCTCTGAGGGTAGTTCGTGGCCGGAGGCCGTGTGGTATAGCGGTGCGCCGGGGTTTGGTAACTGGCAGCTGCTGGGGTGACTGGGGGTCTGTACTCCACTCTAGCAGGGGGCTTAGTGGTAGCAATGTCCAGTTTGCGGGCATCTGTATACTCATCTGCCAAGCGAGCCGCTTCCTGCAGGGTGGAGGGTTTACGGTCCCGAACCCACTCTCGAACTCCTGCGGGTAATTTGTCGAAGCAATGTTCCAACAGGAATAGCTGCAGCACCTCTTCCCCAGATATGGCTTGGCACCCCGCTATCCAGTGAGCTGCTGTGCGGTGCACCTTACATGCCCACTCAAGGTAGGAATCTCCAGCTAATTTAACAGTGTCTCTGAACCGTCTCCGGTATGCCTCCGGTGTAACCGCATACCTGGAGAGCAGAGCCTCTTTTACAGTATTATAATCCCTGACTTCCTCATCTGGAATGGCCCGAAAAGCCTCTCTGGCCCGGCCGGATAATTTTCCAGATAATATCGTGACCCAGTCCTCTGCGGGTACCTTGTGTAGTGCACATTGCCTCTCAAAATCCGCAAGGTACCCATCAATCTCTCCTTCTGTTTCCAGGAAGTTTTTAAAAGCTGCAAAATTTACTTTTCTCTTTTCCATCTTAGTCAGTATTGTAATAATCCCCCTCTTCCTGAGGTTACTGGCTTGTGTAGTTGCTCTTCTGGGCGATAAGGTTCATTCCGTCGCTGCCACCAATGTTACGGTACCAACAGTGTACCAAGGGTTAATACCAGGGAACAACGTCCTGCATAGGGAATCAGCAATTCACAAACCAGCCAGTTTTCAGGTTTAAACAGAATATATGCTTTATTTGAAGGCAGCACACAGATTTATACACCCTGGCTTCAGGTTACAAAGGGCATTGGTTTAACAGTAAAGCAAACATATGAACAATGCATCAAACAATTGTCTATTCACAGGTAAAACAGATTAACATATTAAGTTAATTAACTAGGGAAGAACGTTTACTCAGACAATCTGATGTTGGGCAATCTAGTTAACATAATCACACAAGGACACAATCAGTTTACCCAGACAGACTCCTGAGACACAATCAGATCTTAAACATACATAGAATACATCTTATTACAGAATATAGGAACAGTTCTTATTAGCTATAAAGTCTTTTATGCCCACTTTGCTTATAGAGTCACAATTGCTCCCACAAGGGGCACTCACACCCTGTACCCATCCTGTATTTATGGATACAGGGTGACATAGACATAAGACAGAGGTATGAAAGTACATGGGGTGTCCAGCATATAAAATTCCATATTTCCATGCAGTCTCTGGGTATCCTTAAGCCCATGTACCTCCAGCCCAAAGAATGTTCCATAACAGGCCCTCCAATGTACAGTGGCGAGATTGGTTTTGTCACAAGTTTTGACCGAATTGTTGAGTTGTAGAGATATTGCATTTATGGCTAACACCATGGGGTCGATTTATTATATGGCGGGCGGACGTGATTCGCTGTAGCGAATCATGTATGCCCAACATCAATAAATGCATACGCTGTCCGCATTTATCATTGCACAAGCATTTCTTGTGAAATGCTTGTGCAATGCCACCCCCTGCACATTCGCAGCCAATCAGCTGCTAGGGGGTATCAATCATTCCGATCGTATATGACCGCTGCTTCTTAAATCCTGATTCCGGCGAGCCGGAAGGCTTGCGCGGAATGAGCAGCATACGTTTCTTAATAAATTGGCCCCTAAGCCTACATTCCTGCTTTTTCAAATAAAGATACCAAGAGAACAAAGAAAAATTGACAATAGGAGTAAATTAGAAATACGCCCTTTATCCTGAACAACATTTGGAAGCACCATCTGACAATGTAAATCCCCCTAGCCTGTCACAGATTTTCTAGATTCAAACACTGGTATTTCCTTAATCTGAGCACCAGAATGTAGCCAGGGCTAAACTTCATCATTTGACTAAAATGCATACTATTAACGAGGATGTTAATGAAATATTGCAATTAAAAATTATGAAATTAAAATTGTTGTAGTGCAGTAAAGGTACATTTTTGGCTACCATTGAGAATTACAATGCATTTTGATTTAAAGCGTTTTAAGAGCATAAATGTATATTAACCGTTGGTTGTCAGAGAAGGATGCAAAGCATTGTAAAGCATTGCCTTGTAGTCCTATCTCTGGAAGCCAATAGGCAAAAAACTTTTTTGCTTATTGTAGTTTCAACGTTTTCTGTCACTAACTAGACAAGCAGGAAAATGCCAAACACATGACACTGTGAACATCATATTATTTAAACCTACACAATTTGGTTCCAAATATTTGAATAGTTAAAGGGACAGTGTACTAAAAAAAAGTATCCCCTTTAATTTGTTCCCAATGATCCAATTTACCTGCTGGAGTGTATTAAATTGTTTACAAGTATTTCCATTACCCTTATATTGGCATTTGAAATAGTTTATTTAGCCTGTGGTATCCCCACCCATCCTGAAAGTTTTTGGCCTCAAGGCCAAGCTGTGTTAACACAGCCAGTAGAAGAAATTACACTCCCAGTGGGTTATAGAAGAGAAAAGGTAATACAATTTTAATTTTCCATCTCTCTCCACGTATTGGTGATTGGTTTATGGACAGATATAAGATAAAGAAGGAGGTATATGTACACAATGTGATAAAGTAATGAGACCTGATTTTACCTACAAGCTCAACCCATTTTATTAGGTTGTGGCTTCAAAACACAAAATCAACTAATTCATATACACACATAAACCTTTAAAAAGCAAATCTCATACATATTACACTCTGCAGCTGGTAAGAAAAAGTATTTGTAAACACATTAAGGGAAAAACAATTTTATGGTATACTGTCCCTTTAATGTTGAGCTAGTTTGCTAAATTACTAAAGATTAACTTAAATAGTGGTGGGCTCTTGGGATTGTAAAAAGTAAAGAAGATTCCATGTTAACTGCCAGAATATTGTCCTGAAAACGCCTGTTGACCTACAATAAAGCAAATGAGGGAGATATTCACTATAGGAAGAACGGAATTGTTCCATTACACATGTAGCAAGGCGTAACATTCATTCTAAACGTGCCACAGACAGTTCACATTGCTTTGACTGCTTAGTCCATAAAAAAAGAATGTAGCCACCAATGTTTTTCAAATAAAGATACCAAGAGAATGAAGAAGAAATTATACTAGGGGTAGATTTAACTAATGTCTGATGGACATGATTTTCTGTAGCTGTCCGCCCGACATCGCTAAGTGCCGACAGCAATGCCGCCCCGTGCACATTCTCGGCCAATCAGCTGCTAGCAGGGGGTGTCAATCATCCCGATCGTATCCAATTGGGATGATTGCTGTCCGCCTCAGTGGTGGCGGACGAGTTAAGGAGCAGCGGTCATAAGACCGCTGCTTCTTAACTTACATTTCTGTAGAGCCTGAAGGATCCCCTGCTTCATAAATATACCCCTAGGAGTAAATTAGAAAGTTTCTGAAAATGGCATGCTATCTGAATCAGGAAAGAAAAAAATGTGTTTAGTATCCCTTTAAGAGTCTGAATAAAGAGTAAAAAACATGATAGCTTGAAATCTACATAACCTTTTGTTTGCTTTAGAATTGTGTTATGGAAGCCATATAGAACAATAGAACATCTTGCATCTGCTTAATTTGAATGATTTAGATGATGATGCCATTCCAACACAAAAAAAAGAGAGATTGGCTATTTGACAACAGTGAAGAGGATAACAAATACAACTATGCAGAGTAAGCACAATGCAAAATAGCATAAGCGATTTCCTCAATGCTCCTGACGTGCTTCTATTTTTCAGAACATGCTGTCACTTCTCTGAATCTTGACCCAAAACAACATCCTTTTGTGTCTTAGAGGAATGCAAAAAAATCATATTCATTTCTCTAAATCATTTCTAAGTTATTACACAGAAACTATTGTAAGAGATTTCCTGCTAACGCCCCCTGCATTTATTCACAGCCTCTTTATGATAGAGCGCGAACAATGTTAAAAAAAATAAAAATCTTTCATATTTCAGACAGAACATTTTAAACAAACTTTCAATTTGCTTCTATTATGCAAATTGTTTCATTCTCTTGGTATCCTTAGTTGAAAAGCATATCTAGGTAGGCTCAGGAGCATCGATGCATTACTGGGAGCTAGCTGCTGATAGGTGGCTGCACAAAAACCATTTTATTGGTTCACCGGATGTCTTCAGATAGCTACCAGTAATACATAGCTGCTCCTTCAAAAAAGAATACCAAGAGAATGAAGCAAATTGGATGAATAAGTAACTTGGAAAGTTGTTTAAAATCACATGCTCTATTTGAATCATGAAAAATAAGAAAAAGAAAAATGTTGGGTTTCATGTTCCTTTAGGAAAGCTGAACAGTCTAGGGACTTATTGTAACAAAATATGTACAGAACCAAATCTGACATTGGCCAAGCATATATTTTTCTATGCAAAGATTGAATCATTTCAATGAGAATTGAAAAGGCAAAAGACCTAAGAAAAGACTTTAAAGGAACGTGAAAATTATGGATAATGTTTTGAATGAAAATATGCATGCTCCATTTTCCCCTGCCATGAGTTATCTTAGCAATTTAGAACAATAAAAATATCTCTGCATGAAAATAAGTTAGATGGAGCCATCAGGAAACATTTATTATGTGCAGTATGGTTATCAATATCAAGATAAATATTGCAGGCAATGATGAATCCTTGTGCCGTTGCCTAAAAGATAAGCATTAGTTATAAAGAAATTTGAGAAAAACACAGCCATTTGAGGTCTGATTCAAAAGAAAGACTCACAAAGACCTATGTATACAATGGGGCCTATTTAACAAATGTCTTGCGGACCTGATCCGACAGTGCGGATGAGGTCCACAAGACATCGCTGAATGCGGAGAGCAATACGCTCTCCGTATTCAGCATTGCATCAGCAGCTCACAAGAGCTGCTGATGCAACGCCACCCCTGCAGACTCACGGCAGCATGGGGGTGTCAATCAACCCGATCGTGTTGAATTTCGGTGATTCCTGGCCGTCGGCTCAGAGCTGGCGGACAGGGTTATAGAGCAGCGGTCTTTGTGACCACTGCTCCATAACTTGTGGTTCTGGAGAGTCTGAAGACTCGCCAGAAACACAGCCCTTCAAACTCCACTCGGAGCTTGATAAATGGGCCTCATAGTATACAATGGCACATTTATGAGCCTTGATAGTATTTAAACGCAAAATAAAAAAGCAATCGGCTAGATTACGATTTTTTGTCAGTAAAGCTTGCTGTGCTAACGCTCCTTTTTTTCTCACCGCTCACTTAAAACAACGCAGGTATTACAGTTCTTTTTCAACCCGGCGTTAGCCTCTAAAAAGTGAGCGGAGAGCAAAATTTAGCTCCACATCTCACTGTAATACCAGCGCTGCTTACGGTAGCAGTGAGCTGGCTAAACGTGCTCATGCACAATTTCCCCATAGGAAACAATGGGGCTGAGCTGGCTGAAAAAAAAACTAACACCTGCAAAAAAGCAGCGTTCAGCGTCTAACGCAGCCCCATTGTTTCCTATGGGGAAAGAACATTTATGTCTACACCCTAACATGAACCCCAAGTCTAAACACCCCTAATATTACACTTATTAACCCCTAATCTGCCACCCCCAACATCGCCGACACCTGCATTTTATTATTAACCCCTAATCTGCCACTCTGGACACAACCGAAACCTACATTATCCCTATGAACCCCTAATCTGCCACCCCCAACATCGCCGACACCTACTTTTTATTTATTAACCCCTAATCTCCCGCCCCCAATGTCGCCGCAACCTACCTACAATTATTAACCCCTAATCTGCCGCCCCCATTGTCGCCGCTACTAAACTTTTTGCGGGGCATTGCCCCAAAGTAATCAGCTCTTTTACCTGTAAAAAAAAAAATACAATACCCCCCCAACATTAAAACCCACCACCCACACACCCAACCCTACTCTAAAATCCACCCAATCCCCCCTTAATAAAACCTAACACTAACCCCTTGAAGATCACCCTACCTTGAGCCGTCTTCACCCAGCCGGGCACAAGTGGTCCTCCAGATGGTCCGAAGTCTTCATCCGATCTGGCCAGAAGAGTATCTCTAGAGGGGCAGAAGTCTTCATCCAGGCGGCATCTTCTATCTTCATCCATCCTGAGCGGAGTGGGTCCATCTTGAAGCCAGACGGCGCGGAGCATCCTCTTCTTCCGACGACTCCCGACGAATGAAGGTTCCTTTAAATGACGTCATCCAAGATGGCGTCCCTTGAATTCCGATTGGCTGATAGGATTCTATCAGCCAATCGGAATTAAGATAGGAAAAATTCTATTGGCTGATCCAATCAGCCAATAGGATTGAGCTTGCATTCTATTGGCTGATTGGAACAGCCAATATCAGCCAATAGGATTGAACTTCAATCCTATAGGCTGATTGCATCAGCCAATAGGATTTTTCCTACCTTAATTCCGATTGGCTGATAGAATCCTATCAGCCAATCGGAATTCAAGGGATGCCATCATGGATGACGTCATTTAAAGGACCCCCTCTGGAGGTCCTCTTCTGGCCGGATTGGATGAAGTCTTCAGACTGTCTGGAGGATCACTTGTGCCCGGCTGGGTGAAGACGGCTCAAGGTAGGGTGATCTTCAAGGGGTTAGGGTTAGGTTTTATTAAGGGCGATTGGGTGGGTTTTAGAGTAGGGTTGGGTGTGTGGGTGGTGGGTTTTAATGTTGGGGGGGGTATTGTATTTTTTTTTTACAGGTAAAAGAGCTGATTACTTTGGGGCAATGCCCCGCAAAAAGCCCTTTTAAGGGCTATTTGTAATTTAGTATAGGGTAGGGATTTTTATTATTTTGGGGGGCGTTTTTATTTTATTAGGGGGATTAGATTAGGTGTAATTAGTTTAAAATTCTTGTAATAATTTTTTTATTTATGTAAATTAGTGGGGTTTTCTTTGTACTTTCGTTTATTTAATTTAATGGTATTTAATTGTAGTTAGTTTAGGTAATTAATTTAATGATAGTGTAGTGTTAGATGTAATTGTAACTTCGGTTAGGATTTATTTTACAGGTATATTTGTATTTCTTTTAACTAGGTAGCTATTATATAGTTAATAACTATTTAATAACTATTGTACCTAGTTAAAATAAATACAAAGTTGCCTGTAAAATAAATATAAACCCTAAGATAGATACAAATGTAACTATTAGTTATATTGTAGCTATCTTAGGGTTTATTTTACAGGTAAGTATTTAGTTTTAAATAGGATTAATTTATTTAATGATAGTAATTTTATTTCGTTTTATTTAAATTATATTTAAGTTAGGGGGGTGTTGATTTAGGTTTAGACTTAGGTTTAGGGGTTAATAAATTTAATATAGTAGCGGCGATGTTGGGGTTGGCAGATTAGGGGTTAATAAATGTAGGTAGGTGTCGGCGATGTTAGTGACGGCAGATTAGGGGTTAATAAAATGTAACTATTTAACTTTGCGAGGCGGGAGTGCGGCGGATTAGGGGTTAATATATTTATTAAAGTGGCGGCGATGTCCGGTCGGCAGATTAGGGGTTAAAAAATTTATTTTAGTGTTTGCGATGTGGGGGGGGGCTCGGTTTAGGGGTTAATAGGTAGTTTATGGGTGTTAGTGAACTTTTTAGCACTTTAGTTAAGAGTTTTATGCTATGGCGTTAGCCCATAAAACTCTTAACTACTGACTTTTAAATGCGGTAGGAGTCTTGACAGGAGAGGGTCTACCGCTCACTTCTTTCAAGACTCGTAATACCGGCGTTAGGCAAATCCCATTAAAAAGATAGGATACGCAATTGATGTAAGGGGGTTTGCGGTAAGCTTGAGTTTTTAAAAAAAAAGTACATTTTAGGAACTCTCCTTTATGATACAGTCAGCAAAGAATTTTGGTGACATTTCATGAGAGACTGTGAAAGTGATGCAGAAATATGCATGAAAAAAAGAATGTGTAAACAGGGTGAGGATTGGCCATAAGATGAACGGGGGGTGAACACTCTTGAAACAGAGGGACATAGAGGGAGCAGAGCAAGTTGTGTCATATGCCCAGTAAAGTTGGAGCTGTCAACACCAGCCCCTGTGTGCACACGTCTCATATAACATAGAATTCTGAGTGATTGGACATTTTTAAGTTATATAATTTAGTCTAAAAGATGAATTAGAATTAGTGAACATGGACATGATAAAAAAGAAGAGAATAATATTTTAAATTGCTATTCCTTTTGAGGGGACACTGTCATAATTGCCAACATTTAAAAAAATAATAATTCAGGGACAATGCAGCAGAGCAAGCAAGCGGTTTACTGGAGGACCTACTGTTCAACTGCTCCGCCCCCTCACTGCAATCAAAACACACCCATTTTATAGTAAAAGTATAATTCAGACTTATCCATAGTTTATTATACAGATTACAGCACTAAACTCTACACCTACCCAATCTCTGGAACACATTTGGGCATATGGTTATTGTTACAACACAACATCAAAATTAGGCAGACAAATAATATGTGAACCCATTCAATAATAATAACAATATTCCATTAGGAATGAATTATATTTAAATAATACACTACATCTATCTATCTATCTGTCTGTATTTATATATTATGTATATGTGTTTGTGTGTGTGTGTGTATATATATATATACACACACACCAAATGTTGGGCAAAAGAGGTAGCATTTCCAGGGACAAAAAAAAATCCAAGGACATACTACAAAATCCAGGGACTGTCCTTGGAAATCATGTACTGTTGGCAACTATGCACTGTCTAAATAGCAGTTTTATATTTAAAAGGACATAAACCCCTAAGAGCTAGATTACAAGTGGAGCGCTAATTTAACGTGTGTCCGTAAATGCACAGGCGCACTTTAAATAACCAGCCATTACAAGTGGCTGGTTAATGCCACCATGAGCTCACGGTAGCACTATGCGCTCAAGTTCATTAACCAGAAATCAGATATCTGGTTAATGAAAAAAATGTCCCCCAATTGCCCCCAAAATAAAGTGTAAGGTTCCTTTCTAATAAAAAAAAATTATATATATATATATATATATATTATATATACATGTAGATACACACACACACTACATATACATGCAGATACACACACAAACACTACATATCATACACTTATATATGCAGGAACACACACACTACATAGCATACACTTATACAGACAGATACACACACATATACAGCATACACTTATACATGCAGATACACAGACACTACATAGTATAAACGTATACATGCAGATACACACATTACATAGCATACACTTATACAGGCAGATAGACACAAACTACACAGCATATACTTATACATCAGATACACAGACACTACATAGTATACACTTATACATGTAGATACACACACACACTACATAGCATACACTTATACATGCAGATACACACACAAACACTACATATCATACACTTATACATGCAACACACACACACTACACAGCATACACTTATACAGGCAGATACACACACACTACACAGCATACACTTATACATGCAGATAAACACACACTACATAGCTTACACTTATACATACAGATACACACACTATATAGCATTCACTTATACATGCAGATACACACACATACTACATAGCATACACTTTTACATGCAGATACACACACACTTATACATGCAGATAAACACACACTACATAGCTTACACTTATACATACAGATACACACACTATATAGCATTCACTTATACATGCAGATACACACACATACTACATAGCATACACTTTTACATGCAGATACACACACACTTATACATGCAGATACACACACAAACTAGATAGCTTACACTTATACATGCAGATACACACACACTACACAGCATAGCATAGCTTACATTTATACATACAGATACACACACTACATAGCGTACACTTATACATGCAGATACACACACACTACACAGCATACACTTATGCATACAGAAATACACGCACACTACATAGCTTACACTTATACATAAAGATACACACACTACACAGCATACACTTATACATACAGATACATACGCACACTAAATAGCTTACACTTATACATACAGATACACACACACACACACTACATAGCTTACACTTATACATGTAGATACACGCACTACATAGCATACAGTTATACATGCAGATACACACACACTTATGCATACAGATACACACACAAACTACATAGTTTACACTTATACATACAGATACACATACACACACACACACATACTACATAGCTTACACTTATACATGTAGATACACGCACTACATAACATACAGTTATACATGCAGATACACACACAAACTACATTATATATGGGTCTCTGTAATTTATTGTTTGGGGTCTTGGGGTTGGCAAGCACATTAGCTGGCAGTCTGAGGCTGCCACTGTTCATTACCCTGGTGTTAGCACTGCTCATCGTATAAAACTGAAGGCATGCTAGCATTATCACCAGGGGTTAGACCTCTTCACTACCAGAGGTTAGAGGTCACCATTACCTGAGGTCAGAGGGTATACAGCCTTCTTCCTCCTGCTTAACCCACACACCATTCGTTTTCCACAGGGAATCTAACAGGTATCTAATCCTGGGCCATGGGGCAATGCAGGACAGATTGCAAGCTTCCCGGGACAGCGGGACAGACCCCTAAAATTGGGACAGTCCTGCAAATATCGGGACAGTTGGAGGGTATGATACATATATATTTTATATATGCAACTTACCCCCTTCACTGTGCGACTTACCCCTTTCACAGTGCTAGGTTCTGTATCGTGTCTATAGGTATCAAAACAAGCCTCTCATGAGAGCAAAGCTTCCATGCAATGCGAACGCGACCTCGCTTATAGTCCATTGGTGGGGATTATGCAGCATGGGGGCATAGTTTTGGCAGCCCACAGGCATAGGGTTGGGGTGTCTAGGCACAGCTCTCACACAGAGCAAATAGACAGCAAGGAGTATGAATTGCTGCTAGAGTCTATACATTTACAAGCTGTCCTCCACAAAAATACTAGACAACCACTGGGTGGCTGAAATATGATAGTAGGTGGAGTTACATAATGAACCCTCTCCAAAACTCTACTTTAGGCTCTGCCTTTACTCTGCCATATATATTTTTGATAAATAAGAAATGATTCTATATTCTATGGTTTCCAGTAACAAGCAAAAAACAGACTTTCACCCGAATAACACAAAGGGCAGTGATATAACCTTTCTTGATTTCCAGTAACACACAAATCAGTGCCATTGACAAGGGACACTTTTGGAGCATAGACACCACTATTTATGGATTGCATAGCCCCGCCCACTCCAATCCACCATAAAACAAGTATGTAAAATACTAGTAATATAATTTAGCCATACTGATTGCTTAACTCCTTAATGGCCAGCACGCCGCTGGTCATTTAGCCCTTAAGCGGATATGAAACCTGTACGGCGCTGGTCATTTAGCCCTTAAGCGGATATGAAACCCAACATTTTTCTTTCATAATTCAGAAACATCATATGATTTTAAACAACTTTGTAATTTACTTCTATTATTAATTTTCCTTCATTCTCTTGCTATCCTTTGTTGAAATGCAGTGATGTGTGCTTAGGAGCTGCCCATTCCTGGAGCACAATATGGCAGCAGTTTTTCAAGTATGTAATCCATTTGCAAGAGCACTAGATGGCAGCACTATTTCCAGCCATGTAGTGCTCCAGATGCCTACTTAGGTATCTCTTCAACACAGGAACTAAGCACATTTGATAATAGAAGTAAATTGGAAACTTTTTTAAATTGTATGCTCTGTCGGAATCACAAAATAAAATTTTTGGGTTGAATTCCGACGATGTCTGTCCGCTTGCTCAGAGCAGGCGGACAGGGTTATGGAGCAGCGGTCTTTGTGACCGCTGCTTCATAACTGCTGTTTCTGGTTAGCCTGCAGGCTCGCCAGAAACACAGGGCATCAAGCTCCATTCGGAGCTTGATAGATAGGCCCCCTGGGCTCTTTCTGTGGCGATCTTGTTGTCATTCGTGGGGCAGTGCAGAAATAGCAGGGCAGATGATCACTAATGCAGAGAGGGAACCCTTTGCTGTGCTATGTTCTCATGCTGTGCCTGACGGCATGAGAACGAGGCTCCCATTGGAGCTTATGGAAGAGCTCTTGTAAGTGCAAAGCTTCCGTGCAATGCTAGCGCATGTCACATTTGCATTGCACCTAACTTGTAATACGAGCGCACATTTGCGTGCGCTGGTATTACTATGTGGAGTGCAAATTTCACATTTGTGGAAGCAAAATTTTGCACTCCACTTATAATCTAGCCCTATAATATTAAACTAAATATACAGAACATTTTTATGCCTGTAGGATTAGATAAGTAATCTTCTACTACTGCAACACTTACTCACCAAGAGAACAAAAAAAAATTGATAATAAAAGTAAATGAGAAAGTTGCTTTATCTGAATCATGAAAATTTAATTTTGACTATACTATCCCATTAAGTATAGAAACTGTCAGTATAGGTAGCGATACCACTGGCAAAATGCTTTTAAAGGCAAAAGGAGTTTTTTGTCAACACTTTAATAAATTTCAGCAGGTAAAATGGATCATTGGTAACGGATTAAAGGGAAGATAAATTTAGGGTAAACTATCAGCTTTTAGGCAAAGTATTGAAATATATCTCCATAAAATATAGATGTTTTATAAGCATTTAAAACATTTAGTTGCACTGATTTACAGTACGGCAAAAGCACTGAGTATGTTCAATTTATCTCCATTACTGTAGTCAGCTATGGACAGATATAAGTGAGCTCCTATACTAATCAAGCAGTTACTGTGTATAATGTTGCAGGCTCCAAGAGAGGGTATCCTACATAATTCACTCAATCAAATTTTAAAGAGTTAAAGAGGCATAAACGCCATTAGTACGAAGCTACTACATAACAGTGTACTTCTTTCTGAGGTGTTTTGTTGGAAACATAAGAAGAACTCGAGGAGAAATCTAAGACGGTGTATCCATTTACATATAAATATTTTCACAAAATTCACAAAGTTAACTTTTTATTTTATTTTATCACATGTTTTAATTAAAACATTATACGATAGTGCTGTAAGAAGTGTCAACATGTGATGATATGTTTTAATCTTTTGAACTTTGTGCAGTACACACTATGGAGAAGTGTTAGCCTTGTTACTTAGTGAAGTTGATGGTTACACTTGATTTCTATCAAGTGCACAGCAGAGAACTGTGACAATGATACTATACACAATTAGGTAAGGAAAACTGAAAACGGTTGTAAGAGACTTGTAGCTGCAGTACAGGCTTCGTTTATCTAATATATTAGTTTGCTCTTAACTGAGAGTTCATTACTGAATACACATTGTGCTTTGCTTCCACGATTGCTGCTACCTGCTTTAGGGCCTGGAACTCTGGAGGTGTTGCTGAGGTCTGAGAGCCGATCCTGTATTCACTCTGTTACCGGAGGATGCGTGACGTCACAGGGGGCTGGTCTCCATTGCACGGAGTGAAAGGTAATTCCACAAACAGATCTTTTTCCTTTGAAATCACTAGCAGTCCCACTGTATCCTTACAGGAAGAGGTCTGTCTCTTTGCTTTGAATCAGTTTCCTCGGTAATGCTGAAGTCTGTGGCAACAAAGTTGCGAGTCAATGGTGAGACCGTTTTAGCTTGGTATAGCTGGATATTCTCAGTATGAGCTTAAAAGGTATTCAGGAGTAGGTTATATTATCTCTTTGAAGACTCAGGAGTTGGGGGGTTAGTTTAGTTTTCCAAGAGAGTTATCCTCTGATAAGAGACTCTATGGAAGCAGTTGCAATGTCTTACTACTACAAAATACTAAGCACCAGGTTGAGGGTGTGGCTGAGATTTATAAAAAAGGTTGGCAGGACTTCTGAATTAAAGGAACAGTAACCAGGTGGAAAACAGGTAATGCTGCAGAATCCTGACACAATATGACAGCTTGAGGCCTAAGCCGGTCTGGGTACCAGCGGTGGAAAACCACAGCGAGTCTGGGAGTGTTGATATTAGTTCCCAGGAGTCTTCCTCCGGAGAGTAATTCTTCCATCTAACCAGATATTGGAGAACGCCACAACTAAACCTGGAATCCAGCAGAGAATGAACCTCATACTCATCTGGTTTCATGAGATGAGCTGGAGGTGGCAACACTTGTTTTGAGCTCTGTGAAGGTATGTAAGGCTTCAGTACCATCTTTGTGAATAGATCTACGACCACTAGAATAGTATTTTGGTTCTGTGAAGTAGGAAGATCTACGATGAAGTCCATTCCAACATGCTGCCATGGTCTGTCCAGAACTGGTAAGGACAATAACTGAGCATAAGGGGGTTGTTTCTCAGACTTAGATGTGGTACAAATCAAATAAGACTTGACATAGGACTGTACAGTGTTCTTTATGTTTGGCCACCAATAATTCCTGGATAGCAACTCCAAGGTACGACGAACCCCAGGATGACCAGCTAGGGGTGAGTCATGGCAAGTTTCTAAATCCCAAGATCTTAACTGATTTGGCAGGTATACTTTTCCTTTATGGTAGTAGGTTCTATCCTTCATAGTTACAACTGAAAGCGGGACTTCAGAATCTTCTCTGGACATACGTTTTATATCAGCTATTAGACTAGTTGAAATCCCTACGAATGGTTCTTCTGGTATCATTGGTGTGGTTATTGAAGTGTTTTCGGGTCTTTTGAGCTGTCGTGAGAGAGCATCTGCTTTGCCATTTTTTGAGGCAGGCCTATAAACAATGTTGAAGTTGAATCTGGCGAAGTACAAACTCCAACGGACTTGCCTTGACAACAAGGTTTTGTTAGTTTGCAAGTATTGAAGATTTTTGTGATCTGTGTAAATAAGAATTGGCAGCTTGGTTCCTTCTAGCAAATGTCTCCAATGTTCTAATGATCGTATGATGGCCAGAAGTTCTTTTTCCCCAATGGGGTAGTTCATCTCTGCTGAAGACATTACCTTGGAAAAGTAAGAGATGGGGTGAATGGGTTCTGAAACAGAGGTTTTCTGGGAAAGGACAGCTCTGATGGCAAAATCTGATGAGTCAACCTCAAGGATATATTGCAGGTTTGGGTTTGGGAACTTGAGTATAGGTGCTGAAGTGAAATAAGTTTTTAACAAGTTGAATGCATTTGTGGCTTCTGCCGACCAATGGAAAGGAATGGAAGAACTTGTGAGAGCAGTTAATGGTTTAGTGATTTTGGAGAAGCTATATATAAATTTCCTGTAGTAATTAGTGAACCCCAAAAACCTTTGTAAATCCTTTTTATTTGAAGGAAGTGGGCAGTCTCTGACTGCTTCAACTTTCTCATTTTGCATCTGTATACCAGTGGGAGAGATGGTGTATCTAAGGAATGAGAATTGATTGGTATGGAACACACATTTCTCTGGTTTTGCATACAATTTATGTACTCTCAGCCTGGAGAGAACCCAACGAACGAACATATTTGATATGGTTGGATTTGTTTGATGAGTATATGAGAATGTCATCGAGGTAAATGACAACGCAGACGTCAAGAAGAGCTCTAAAAACATAATTTATGAAATGCTGGGAAGTGGCCATGGCATTACATAAGCCGAAGGGCATTACTAGATATTCAAATAAGCCGTAACGTGACCTGAATGCTGTGAGCCACTCGTCCCCCTCTCTGATCTGTATGAGATTGTAGGCGCCTCTAAGGTCTAGTTTTGTGAATATGGTGGCATGTGAGAGGCGTTCAATAAGTTCGGGAATCAACGGAAGGGGATACCTGTTCTAGATGGTACGCTTGTTGAGTTTGCGGTAATCTATTATGGGTCGTAGAGTAGCATCTTTATTCCCGCCGAAAAACATTACTGCACCTGCAGGGGAAGTGGAGGGCCTGATGAATCCTTTGTGCAAGTTATCCTCAAGGTATTCTTTTAAGTGATCCAACATGTGAAAACATGTATTGCAGCAGTATGAGGAACTTAAGGAAACCTCAAGGGTTGACCAATTAATAGTTGGTTTGTGGAGTTGAAGCCAACGAATGCCTAAAACTATTGGGAAATGAGGTGACGGTAGAACATCGAATGATATGTACTCAGTGTGTCCAGTCTTGGTGGTAACTAAAAGAGGAACAGTGTGATGAATAATAGGACCAGTACTGATGTTTGAACCATCAATAACTCGAATAGACACAGGAGTTTGCTCTAATTCAAGTGGGATTTTATTTTTCCTTACAACATCAATATCAATAAAATTCCCAAATGCTCCAGAATCGACTATGGCTTCAGTCTTCAGTTGGTCTTGATCCCACTGTAAACAAAAAAGTAGAATGCAATAAGAAGATTTTTTTTTTTATTTAAATAATTTTTATTGAGGTAAAGTCATAAAACAACAACACTGTGATACATTACAAAAAATCACAAAAATAAGCAAAAAGGACATATTGCTCGTAAAAGCCACATCAATAGAACAGTCCTGTTACATCACAGAACAAACAGACCTCACATTTTTTTGATGTTTTCAGAGCCTTTGTACAACATAGAATGTAAAAGCACAGGTATATAATAATGAACAAATGTGCAATCTATAGTGAAAATCATACTCTCTAATAAGGGGGGAAAGTGTAGTGTAGTATATTACTAGGGAAACCACAGAAGTAACTACTGGAGAATACCAGAGTACTTTAGGATGGGGGGGGGGGGAGAAGGAGGGGATATAGGGAAAGAAAGGGAGGGGGGGCGGAGGTTGACCTTATATCTCATCAAACTAAGGATGTGCCTGAATTCTCTGGTAGTCTGAAGAACTTATTTTAGCCCATAATAGCATACTTAGAGATAATGTGGGAATGACGATTATATAAACTTTCAATAAAGTAACAGACCTCAACTAATTAACTGCTGCTAATGCTACAGAAGGCTGACAGCATACCCCAATGCCATTAAAAATTAAAGGGTGAAACTATGCGGTTAGTAAGGGATGCACAATATGGAATGTATGTCAGGGAAAGAAAAACAATGACCAAATCAGGTTAGCACTGTTAAAGAGGCGCACCAGTTTCCAAAACAATAAAATATACTGCTTAAGCAGAAATATACCGGTTTAAGAGATCAAAAATCTTATTAGTTGGGTGTGGGTCCTACACCCAACAACAAGCAAACCATGAGGGGAAACAAGTGCCATTGATCAAAGAGATAATACTAAAATAAGCCGTCTGGGGAATAATTCTCAATCAAAAGTACTAATAAATGACGTATACCTAATATTCACAATTAACATAGACATGCAAAACTGCTGTAAAACCCTATGCAGTAAGTATATGAGCATTGTGTATTAACCCAAATAAGAAGATTTTTTATCAGTTTGTTGTGATAAATATATAACAGTAAACTTACTTCTTTTATTCTTTACTTACAAAGGGCAGTCCTTGACCAAGTGCATGGGGTTTGCACAATACATGCAAAGGGATTTCATTCTTCTCCGATTCCGTTCTTCGGCTGTTATGGGACCTCTTATTACCCCTAGCTCCATAGGTTCACTCTGAACTTTTGTAGTAGATGGTGATAGTAGAGCCACTCGGGTTGGAAATTTTAGTGTGGGTGTCTGTGCCTAAACGTTCAGAACGTCTCTCGCGGAGTCTTCTGTCATTTTGTGTTGCCAGCCTCATCAATGCTTCTAAAGTCTTCGTAAATCCCTTCTTGCTAGTTCATCCTTGATGTTTTCTGCAAGCCCCAGGCGAAACTGATTACGTAATGCTATAGGATTCCATTGTGAGTCGGAGGCACATTGCTTAAATTCGGTAATGTACTCTTCTACCGGTCTTTTTCCTTGTTTCAGACTCCTCATCGTTGCTTCAGCAGTTAATTGTACATCTATATCCATGTACAATTCATCCATGCTGGAAAATAAATCTTCAAGTGATCCTAAAACGGGATCATCTGTCTCACAGAAGTTATCTGCCCACACCCTAGGCTCACCCCTAAGGAAGGATATAGTTGTAAGAACTAATCCTTTTGGTAGGGTAACTTCTTGGTTTTAAGTTGAACAGCAATAGACATGCATTTTTGAACTGTCTATAATGCTTCCTATTCCCTGCAAAGGTGTCTTGCAGGGAAACAATAGGTTCAGGTGAGAGCTCTTGTGGGCTATGTTTTGCTGCCATTGAGTCCCTGATAATATTTCTCAATGACTGATTTTCCACTTGTAAGTCATGCAGACCTTGTGCCATTTGATCCAACTTTTGAGAAAGGTTGTAGACGATTTGTGGTAAATCTGCTGGCTCCATATCCAAGGGCTTAGTATTATGTGATGAATGATATGTTTTAATCTTTTGAACTTTGTGCAGTGGAACTCAGCTGTAGATTCACTCTGATTATTTATGTTGTGATTGTATCACAGAAGTAAAGGTACACACTATGGAGAAGTGTTAGCCTTGTTACTTAGTGAAGTTGATGGTTACACTTGATTTCTATCAAGTGCACAGCAGAGAACTTTGACAATGATACTATACACAATTAGGTAAGGAAAGCTGAAAACGGTTGTAAGAGACTTGTATTTCTCCAGCTGCAGTACAGGCTTCGTTTATCTAATGTATTAGTTTGCACTTAACTGAGAGTTCATTACTGAATACACATCGGGCTTTGCTTCCATGATTGCTGCTACCTGCTTTAGGGCCTGGAGCTCTGGAGGTGTTGCTGAGGTTTGAGAGTGGATCCTGTATTCACTCTGGGTATGGTCTCCATTGCACGGAGTGAAAGGTAATTCCAAAAACAGATCTTTTTCCTTTGAAATCACTAGAAGTCCCACTGTATCCTTACAGGAAGAGGTCTGTCTCTTTGCTTTGAATCAGTTTCCTCGGTAATGCTGAAGTCTGTGGCAACAAAGTTGTGAGTCAATAATGAGTCTGTTTTAGCTTGGTATAGCTGGATATTCTCAATATGAGCTTAAAAGGTATTCAGGAGTAGGTTATATCATCTCTTTGAAGACTCAGGAGTTGGGGGGTTAGTTTAGTTTCCCAAGAGAGTTATCCTCTGATAAGAGACTCTGTGCAAGCAGTTGCAATGTCTTACTACTACAAAATACTAAGCACCAGGTTGAGGGTGAGCCTGAGAGCTATAGAAAAGGTAGGCAGGACTTCTGAATCAAAGGAACAGTAACCAGGTGGAAAACAGGTAATGCTGCCGAATCCTGACACAATATGACCAGCTGATGCGTTTCGGCTTTGTGCCTTAGCTCAGTGTCATGCTATTCCAACACTCCATTAAAAATATCAACTATGATACTATTGGCTACAAGCAATATGACAAACACCTGCAGCTGATGTTTTTAGAGAGGAAAAAAACTTAATTAGTCCATTTGACAAACTTTACTTATCTAGTCCATATTGATTATTGCTTCTACTCACTAAACAATATTATTAAATCCACACTACAATTTTAATGTTAACCTAACACTATTATGTACATTCATTAGTGATAATTAATCATCAACAAATCCCATACATTTAATATCTATATATCTAATATTGTGTACATCCTTGTAATGAAATGTACTTGATCATTGATACATTTGGAATACCCTTCATAAAATATTATTACATAACTTAGGTGACATATTAAATATTTATTTATTCTTTTCTTTCTCTTCATATTGCCCAGGCTAAACCTCAAAGGCCCATCCAAAAAGCTTTGTGATACCTTACTAATATATATGTAGGGTTAAATATTAGGCATCACAGATAGCATTGATATCTATCTATTAATCATTCACTGTATATGGCTATTTCAATAGCCTACTCTATATTAGCTAACATTAATATCAATATTTTATTAATAAGAACCATCCTAGCATATGCCAAAGGTCTCCGAAAAAATCCCCCTAGGTACATAGGGTGTAATACTTCTGATAGGATATAAACACCCTTACATCCCTGCAAGAGTTCGACACTTAGGGGCCGATTAAGCGGATCATGTCCGACAGGCATTGATCATGTCGACAGCATACACTGTCTGCATTTAGCATTGCACAAGCAGTTCTTGTAAACTGCTTGTGCAATGCCGCCCCCCTGTAGATTCACAGCCAATCGGCCGCTAGCAGGGGGTGTCAATCAGTCTTATCATATAGGATAAGGCGGATTGATGTCCGCAGCCTCAGAGCAGGCGAACTAGTTATGGAGCAGCGTTCTTAAGACCGCTGCTTCATAACTGCTGTTTCCAGCAAGTATGAAGGCTTGCACGGAAACAGGGGCATCAAGCTAAATTTGGAGCTTGATAATTTGACCCCCATGTCCCAAATCAGATGTATCTTGCATGCTGTCCCTATTTGTTTGATATTTACTCATGGTATTCCTTCTATTGTTATTTTCAAGGATAGGTTGGGTGAGGAGGGATCTATCTTTGGGTCTTACTATTTGTGTTCTCCCACCTTGTGTCCCGAAAAAGGTCCTATTAGACATAGTATGTGATTACTTTGGCTATTTTTAACATTTTGTATAGTATGGGTGTTTTGGGCAAAATCCTCTCCATTTCTTCTCCTATCCCATGTGTCCTCCTCCCCTCCTGAACCTAAAAATTCCTCTACTGACTCTGCTTCAGTGTCTGAAAACCTAACCCTTTCTTCTCTACCTGGACCTATTACTTCTGCCTTGCCTTTTCATTGTTCTGGTTCCTTTGAAATGACTAATGTATTCTCTAACTAACCTAGTGCAACCTAAGAGGTCCAAAACACAAATAAAAAAACAGCCCTACACTGTCCTTATGGTGTTTAATTATTATATTTGAAGATCCTAGAGTGACCATTTGTGTTTTAATAGCTTTTTTATCATTGTCACTGATATGACTTATTACAGGGGACTAATATGTTTACAAAATCCTGTTTTGGCTTCATAAGTAGCCCATATATTATCTCACCCTCAACTCCCCATATATACTCTATTATGGTTTCAGTGGTCCAAGAGTGGCCGCCATAGTTTAAGTGGGGGAAACAGTGTTATAGTATTTGCAACTATAAGGGGAACCTATTTGTATTGAAAAGGAGGTTATGTTACTTAGCATTTGCTTTAAGTATTATAGTCATACATCGAGGCCAACTAGTAATGTCATGTTTGTGATGTACTTACTAATGTATACATGGCAGTCAAACCATTAATTGTTATTATTATTAGTGACTTTGTTTGTGACTTTGTTTTTAAGCCTCAATAAAAATAAAAAAATTAAAAAATTCTGGAGTAGACTGTCCCTTTAAAGGGCAAGTCCCACTGAGGTTCTACAAATCTTTCTCAGTGATAGTATTCCCACTCTTTCACCCAACCAGAAGAGAAATATATATATATATATATATATATATATATATATATATATAAAAAAAGTATGCTTTAATAAACTAAATGCTTTGTTATCTGTGTTTGCCTCAAGGGCATCTTAAAACTAAACCTTTTTTCTGTCAAAAGGCTTTAACAAGCATTGGCTTGTAGACAATTTGCAGCTGAATATAGGATTCTTCCACAACCTTAAATTTACATTCCCGTTTATATATGCCGGCTTTTCCTTTTTACAAATCCTCTTTTTATTTTAGCTTTTATCCCTTGTCACAGCATAATCATCTTTCAAATTCCAAAGAAATACTAACTTCAATCAACAATGCACCCACCATAATATCAAAGCTATAAATGCACTCAAGTCAAATACCATAGCATAAGGTGTGCAGTGCACAACTATTAACAGGACAATAAACTAAACAAATAAAGCTCTATCACATGTTATAAACATGTTAAAACATTTGCATGAAAAAGGTTAATGTTAAAGTTTATTTTCATTTTCAGGTTAACACCAAGTAAATGTCTGAGTACAACTGGACAATAGGAACTGATTGCTGATTGGCTAATAAGTGGCCACTTCTGATTGGTTTAGTGCCTATATCCCTTCTGGATCAGCAGTTTTCTGCAGCTGCCAAGTGGTAGATTAAAGGGACACTGAACCCAATTTTTTTTCTTTTGTGATTCAGATAGAGCATGTCATTTTAAGCAACTTTCTAATTTACTCCTATTATCAATTTTTCTTTGTTCTCTTGCTATCTTTATTTGAAAAAGAAGGCATCTAAGCTTTTTTTTTTATTCAGAACTCTGGACAGCACGTTTTTATTGGTGGATGAATTTATCCACCAAACAGCAAGGAAAACCCAGGTTGTTCACCAAAAATGGGCCAGGATCTAAACTTACATTCTTGCATTTCAAATAAAGATACCAAGAGAATAAAGAAAATTTGATAATAGAAGTAAATTGAAAAGTTGCTTAAAATTTCATGCTCTATCTGAATCACGAAAGAAAAAAAATTGGGTTCAGTGTTCCTTTAACTATGGGCTAGATTACAAGTTGAGTAGTATTTAGTGCTCCCGCTCGAGTGTAAACGCCACTAGAAGTAAGTTTTTTGCTCAAACAGTTAGCACTCATATTACAACTTACAAGTTGAAAGTAAATGGTTTGCATGCCTGCAAACTTCAGGACTTTGGATACCGCAACCTCGTTAACTTCTTCCTATAGACTTCAAGTGAGCTGATTTTGTGAAAAAAAAACTAAAATGGATTGCTCTCACTAACCCGACCACGTTTAACCAACATTCCAATGTTCTATTTATTTATATATATATATATATATATATATATATATATATACCGTATATAAAAAAAAAATTTTTTTGTACACTGTATATATATATATATATATATATATATATATATATATATATATACCTATATATGAATATATATAGGCAGGGGGTAAAAAATTTGCCCACAAACTAGCGGTACCATGAAATTTCTTAGTTGTCCACTTTTTCAACTACACATTTTCACTGTTTCATACATAAATTTGTAATACGCAGTTATACACTTTTATTACACATTCCATTAAGAATAAAATACTTTGTATATAACTTAGATTAAGCTGCAAATGGCCTCCGGCATCCCTTTCTATATCAAGCAGCAGTAACAGTAAAAAAGTTATTTAAAAAAAAATATTGTTTATGGCCACTTTGAAATGGCTACCAAGCTCCGCCCACTGATTACATCACAATCCATTGCTATCACAGTCAACGGATATTAACCCTATTAACCCTATTAAGCTGTTATTCGGCATCTATCTCGTGCAAGAATGATGCTGTCCAAAATGTATTACATCCCTTTGTTTAAGCTTATTTTCAAGCTGCAGAGCTTGGCTTCTTCTTCTTGGACTTGTCTATATCTGATATACTACTCCCCACTGTAATTTGTTGAATCACAACACGTCAAAGCCAAGTAATGCAACGGGACAGTGTTCCTTTGACTCTACATTTTAGAGACCTAGAACAACTTTATGATGTGATTATCATGGCTCACTCGTCTCACTGTCTGATGCTTTATCTCACTAACAAAGTAATGCTACAGTCGTTCGCTGATTCTGTATGTCATTCTTACATCTCTTTTGATGTTTATATTTATATGTATTTTTAGTCTTTTTCTGCTTACACATTTTCACACCCTTTTACTAGAGTTTTTTTTTAATAAGGTACCTATACAAATAATAACTTTTTTCAGCAGAAAACCAGGTCTTAAACCAGCTTTTGTGTAAGACCTCTTGAGAAAGTTCGCTAGGTCATGAACCAAACGCATAGAGCCAATGGTGTAGCTTGTAGACACGATGAGGAAAAAGGAGGCTGAGTCCTGGAGTCAATTTAGTAAGAGTTTATTATGGAGCAGGCTTCAGCATGTCAGGTGAGCTCCTATCTTACGCGTTTCGCGCATGGGCACATGCGCTTCATCAGAGATAGCTTGTAGAGCCAATTTATATTGAGGGAGGTTTGACTGGTTACTAGTACGGCTTGGTTACCTATAATATCTGTCATCCACAGAAGGATCAAGATCGCCAAGGTCCTTATAGCTGTGGGTGGCTAGTGGGGTGAAACCCTAGGAAGTTACATGTTCCTTGTTGTATTGTGAACACTGCACAACTAGAGATAAGCTTGTTGTGTTTTTATCTTGTGTAAGTGCGTTATGTTCATGTGCATATATATATGAACTGTGAGTCGCGGAAGTGCTCTGCTTTTTTTCTTTCCTTTTTTATTTGAAAGTTTGACAGATTTCCCCTTTAAATGAGTCACCACTTTTCTCTCTAGCAGAAACACAGACAGGGACTTCGATAGAGTACTATAGCAAAATAAGTATGTACTCACCCTATGGATCTTTTTGGATTTTGTTGTTAATCTCATACCATTTTTTTCTCATATAATTTCATAGTTTGTTTATATTTAACTAGAAATTTATAATCCTCCCTGTGTGATAATTTTTTAGGAGTAAATTCTTATCTGAACGGCTGACATCTTATACAGTGTTTGTAAAGATTCTGTAGCTTGCACTGAGCATCACAAAGTAAACATATATTTTTGTGTACCTGAAAATATTGCAAACTTTCCAAGACTAGTTGTGCACAGGGGGTGAGTTAGTTGTGCCTTTTAAATACAAAAGGAATAAAAATGAGCAATATCAAAACATTTAAATGCATTAGAAAATTATATCATTACACTATTGCTTTCCTATGCAATTTTCAAACAATAGTGAAATAATAAAATGGTCTAGTCTAGCACGTTAGAGAATTTTGTTATTGCTCCTTTATGTCTCTTTAAATTTTGTTTATAGGTAATAAAGTGTGTAATGATAAGATATAGTCATGTGACTGTAGTTTTACTTATTCATAAAAATGATACACAGTAGATACAAGAGCACCTTTACGTTCAAACACTTATTTATACAAGGAACCAACAACTGCACTCTTTTGTTGTAGCCAGAGTGCTGATTGGATGACAATTCAAACCATTATCTCAAAGAAAAAAATGACTTTTAAAGGGGGGAGGGGGGGGGGGGGGGAGCGCAGGGTATTTGAATTTTATATTAAAAAGTAAGTTATAGAGCAACTTCATTACAACTGATGAATTAAACTCCATCTAAAATATCATTAACATTCTGGATCTGTTTTTTAAAAAGGGCAGACTTTACCATAGCTTTAAAGGGACATGAAAAACAACATTTATACAATTTTACACATTTCCCAGCTCCTGAGCCTACCTAGGTGTGCTCTTCAGAAAAGTATACCAAGAGAACAAAGCAAATTAGATAAAATAAGTAAATAGTAAAAGAAGTAAGTAAGAGAGTTGTGTAAAAATGAAATTTCTACTATAAACAAAAATGTTACCAGTTTCGAGGCATTTTTTTTAATAAATGTCTTGTTATAACAATTCTTGCATTAAAAGTCCACGCGGATCACACAGCCACGTTTATTTGATATATGCTTCAAGTCCCTTGGGTGTTTAGTTTACTTCTATTATCTAATTTGCTTAGTTCTTTTGATATCCTTTGTTGAAAAGTATACATAGGTGAGCTCAGCAATGAACTACTGGGAGCTAGCTGCTGATTGGTGGCTACACAGATATGCCTCTTGTGATTGGTTTTCCTGATGTGTTCAACTAGCTCCAAGTAGTGCATTGCTGCTCCTTCAACATAGGATACCAAAAGAATGAAGCACATTTTATAATAGAAGTAAAATGGAAAGTGGTTTGAAATTGAATGCTCTATCTGAATCACAAAATGTTGGGTTTTATTTCTAGTTTAGTTTTTATAGTCTCTTAAAATACTGTAGTGGCTAGTTAGAAGCAGGATACCTGTCAAACCAAAATGCACGTGAACTGCTTGCGTATCTACAAAGGATGAGAAGCACTTTAAAAGTCATAACTGAAGTGTTGTGAACTTAAAGGGACAGTAAAATCAAAATTAAAGTTATCTGGATTGGATAGAACATGACACTTAAACAGCTTTCCAATTTACTTCTATTATCAATTTTGCTTAGTTCTTTTGGTATCCTTTGTTAAAGAGTAATCATAGGTGATCTTAGGAGTGTGCACATGATATCTGGCAGCGTATGCGCAACAATGTTTATAGCAATGTAATACATCATAGTTGCAAACACAGCTGCCATATAATGCTACAGACACTCTGACAGCAGAGTTTGCAACTATGTATAACATGGTTTTAGGCATTTTTGCTAACACTTGCCAGATGGCTTAAAGGGCCACTAAACCCAAAATCTTTCTTTCATGATTCAGATAGAGAATAGAAATTTAAACATTACAATTTACTTCCATTATTTATTTTGCTTCATTTTTTAAATATCCTTATTTGAAGAAAAAGCAATGCACATGGTGAGCCAATCACATGAGGCTTCTATGTGCAGCAACCAATCAGCAGCTAGTGAGCATATCTAGATATGCTTTTCATCAAAGAATATCAAGAGAATAAAACAAATTAGATAATATAAGTAAATTAGAAAGATGTTTAAAATTGCATTCTCTTTCTAAATCATAAAAGAAAAAATGTGGGTGGCATGTCACTTTAAGACACATGCATGCTCCTGAGCTCGCCTAGGATTACTCTTTAACAAAGCATACCAGGAGAACTAAGCAAAGATTTACCAATGAATCATAACGCGGTTAAAAAAAATTAGCGCACCCTATTCTTTCAATGAATATTGACGAGTTATGTGTTGCACTCAAGTGCAACACATAATAGCACTGGAAAATGTAGCACTCTTGGAGACCTGAAGTAAAATGTGTGCATCATGAAACACACGTATAATATACTAAAATAAAATATTTCAAAGAAACGATTAGTTTTAAAATAACAAGTAGATGCATTTTTTTTAAAGTTTCATTAGCTGTTTAAATAGTGACAAAATAAGTGTAAAGTTTTAGGGGTAGATTTAACAATGTGCGGGCAGACATGATCCGCTATAGCGGATCAGGACCGCCCACATCGATAAATGCCATTAGACCAACAAAAATGTTTGTTTTATTTTAAACTATATAATTTTTATATATATATATATATATATATATATATATATATATATATATATATATATATTCCATTATAGAAGAGGACTGCACTCACTGGATTTGGTATATAAAATAAAAAATTTTATTAAGGTGACGTTTCGGGGTACGCAGACCCCTTCCTCAGACCAGGCAACAGTGCAAATGAACAGTGTGCAATATAAAGCAACATAGCCCCTCCCATCAAACAATTAGTGAAATTGCGCCAAAACCTATGTAACTATGACAACAGGTGAATCACCTAATTAACATTATTCCTACCTTTACTAATGTGATAGTTAAAAACAGTATAATTGTGCAAACCATATAAGTGTATCTTAAAACTATTCTCAAACAATAAATGACATGACATATGAGTAGCACCTAAAACACTCAAGGTGCACACAAAGAAATAAAATGTCCCCCTACAATGTGATGTGTGACCTACTGAAATAGCTACCACAAAGAAACAACTTAACATCGATAAAGGCAGTCTATAGGAAACAGCGCTCAATAAAAGATAGTTGCAGGACCTAGGCAGTATATCAGCATTTAAACATTAGTGTATCAGTATCTCTCAGTAAAACATACTTCTCAATAAACAAAGGACAAGTAGAGAACAAGGACAAGTAGAGAAAAAGGGCTCAATAAAAGATAGTTGCAGGACCTAGGCAGTATACCAGCATTTAAACATTAGTGCATCAGTATCTCTCAGTAAAACATACTTCTCAGTAAACAAAGGACAAGTAGAGAACAAGGACAAGTAGTGAAAAAGGGCTCAATAAAAGATAGTTGCAGGACCTAGGCAGTATACCAGCATTTAAACATTAGTGCATCAGTATCTCTCAGTAAAACATACTTCTCAGTAAACAAAGGAAAAGTAGAGAAAAAGGGCTCATAGCCAGAAAAACACGTATGTCAAGATTTAGGCAAGCATGTAGATGTATGTGTCAATTGTTGAACATCAGTAGGTATATCGTATAGCATCCATAGACTAATCTTAGAGAGAAAGAGGGTGTCATCACACCATCACCGACTACTGAGCCTAAGGGGTAATATAGATAATTTCAAAGCAGTGTGATTGCAATACATACAAAGAGTCAGCAACGTAAGATCGCTATTTATATCTCAAAGGGGAAAAAATATATATATATCTCTACCAGCCAGCACTGTCTCTAGTTCAGGTAACTTACTTGGCATGAGATGTGATAGATACTGTCAAAGTGGTTGCAGCGTGTTGCAGAGAGGGAGCTGGAGACAAGATATGTCAGTTAGAAGTTTCAAAAACAGGCGCGGATCAACACAGTCCCGCGTCTGTGTCAACGGTGTCAGCAAGCATGGCTAATTTGCATAGCCGTCTGACATCATCAGGGGGGTGTGTATCAAGCAGTCAGAAAACATGCGTCTATATTGCTTGCATACTTCTATCATATCCCAAAAAGGCTAAGAGAAGCCGTCAGACTTGCAGATAGTTGTATGGATCTGAGAGCCTTAGTCTGCCCAAAATGTTCTAATGTATGTTATGAGTACCATATCTATCCAGAGAGCCATATGTGTACGAAACAGTATAGGTATAGGGTTAGTAAATGTACTTAAAGAGAGCATAGTCTACCAGAATGTTGGTGCTAGAGCTAATACAACTATCTGCAAGTCTGACGGCTTCTCTTAGCCGTTTTGGGATATGATAGAAGTATACAAGCAATATAGACGCATGTTATGCTGTTGTTTTTGTGATATATACTCAGATGTTTAGACAATTCGCCCCTTTCCTACAAGTGTAGGTATGTACAATCATTTGTTGGCTTGCCCCAGCAGTTGCGGCTAACATCGGTTAGCTGTCATCTATGTTTTCTGACTGCTTGATACACACCCCCCTGATGATGTCAGACGGCTATGCAAATTAGCCATGCTCGCTGACACCGTTGACACAGACGCGGGACTGTGTTGATCCGCGCATGTTTTTGAAACTTCTAACTGACATATCTTGTCTCCAGCTCCCTCTCTGCAACACGCTGCAACCACTTTGACAGTATCTATCACATCTCATGCCAAGTAAGTTACCTGAACTAGAGACAGTGCTGGCTGGTAGAGATATATATATATTTTTTCCCCTTTGAGATATAAATAGCGATCTTACGTTGCTGACTCTTTGTATGTATTGCAATCACACTGCTTTGAAATTATCTATATTACCCCTTAGGCTCAGTAGTCGGTGATGGTGTGATGACACCCTCTTTCTCTCTAAGATTAGTCTATGGATGCTATACGATATACCTACTGATGTTCAACAATTGACACATACATCTACATGCTTGCCTAAATCTTGACATACGTGTTTTTCTGGCTATGAGCCCTTTTTCTCTACTTGTCCTTGTTCTCTACTTGTCCTTTGTTTACTGAGAAGTATGTTTTACTGAGAGATACTGATGCACTAATGTTTAAATGCTGATATACTGCCTAGGTCCTGCAACTATCTTTTATTGAGCCCTTTTTCACTACTTGTCCTTGTTCTCTACTTGTCCTTTGTTTACTGAGAAGTATGTTTTACTGAGAGATACTGATGCACTAATGTTTAAATGCTGGTATACTGCCTAGGTCCTGCAACTATCTTTTATTGAGCCCTTTTTCTCTACTTGTCCTTGTTCTCTACTTGTCCTTTGTTTACTGAGAAGTATGTTTTACTGAGAGATACTGATGCACTAATGTTTAAATGCTGATATACTGCCTAGGTCCTGCAACTATCTTTTATTGAGCCCTTTTTCTCTACTTGTCCTTGTTCTCTACTTGTCCTTTGTTTATTGAGAAGTATGTTTTACTGAGAGATACTGATACACTAATGTTTAAATGCTGATATACTGCCTAGGTCCTGCAACTATCTTTTATTGAGCACTGTTTCCTATAGACTGCCTTTATCGACGTTAAGTTGTTTCTTTGTGGTAGCTATTTCAGTAGGTCACACATCACATTGTAGGGGGACATTTTATTTCTTTGTGTGCACCTTGAGTGTTTTAGGTGCTACTCATATGTCATGTCATTTATTGTTTGAGAATAGTTTTAAGATACACTTATATGGTTTGCACAATTATACTGTGTTTAACTATCACATTAGTAAAGGTAGGAATAATGTTAATTAGGTGATTCACCTGTTGTCATAGTTACATAGGTTTTGGCGCAATTTCACTAATTGTTTGATGGGAGGGGCTATGTTGCTTTATATTGCACACTGTTCATTTGCACTGTTGCCTGGTCTGAGGAAGGGGTCTGCGTACCCCGAAACGTCACCTTAATAAAATTTTTTATTTTATATACCAAATCCAGTGAGTGCAGTCCTCTTCTATAATGGATTATTGATATACCTGACTTGGCACCCTGGTTGATGTCCCTATTGCATTGTGAGTGCAGACACACATGGAAGTTATATATATATATATATATATATATATATATATATATATATATTTATATTTATATCCCCCTTTACAACTGTAAAACAATGCACGTAATACTAGCATAATGAGCCTTGTTGTCCCTGATTGGCTCCTCAAAATAAGGCAAGTGGTGGAGTTTGCTTATTGAAAAAAAAATGTGTAGACTTGGCTGATATGTTATTTTATTGCAAGACAACAGAAACATCTTTCATTTACAAGATGTTACCTAAGGTATGTGGAAAAATAGTGGGGCAGTTTTAGAATATCACCTCAATAAAAATCCAGAGTATACAGTATATAAATAATCTTAGCAATAAATAAAGTATAGAAGTACACTTTTTTAGAAAGAAATCCATTAGCTAAGGGGTAAATCCCTGTAGATAGTATCGGTAGTTTTACAATCGTCCTACAGCCCACTGGGAAGGTTTGTTTTTTTTATGACGATTTAGTGGATCAGTCAATCCGCGTGAGCCATACGGCACTCATTTAGCTCTGCTCTCATTTAGACTGCTCTCTATGTCACAAACAAGCCGATGGAGGGGCCGAGGAACAGTCAATACACAGTAAGAAGAAAAGATTTTTATTATAAAACATACAAGCATTTAAAAAAAAATAAAAAAATAACATTGTGTTTTTGATTGCTAACTAATAAAATTATTATTGTCACAATTTGGTATTGTGTGGTGTTTTACACTGTTTGCCCGGGCAGTGAGCCATTTAAAAGGACAGTCAATTCTAAAATTGTTATTTTTTTAAAAGTTACAGGGAGTGCAGAATTATTAGGCAAGTTGTATTTTTGAGGATTAATTTTATTATTGAACAACAACCATGTTCTCAATGAACCCAAAAAACTCATTAATATCAAAGCTGAATATTTTTGGAAGTAGTTTTTAGTTTGTTTTTAGTTATAGCTATTTTAGGGGGATATCTGTGTGTGCAGGTGACTATTACTGTGCAATTTCACAAAAAGAACAGCACCATCCAAAGATGAGTAAAAGTGTATCTTTATTGGGACATCTCCAAACACAGCACAGAACACAACGTTTCGGTCAGATGACCTTAATCACATGATTAAGGTCATCTGACCGAAACGTCGTGTTCTGTGCTGTGTTTGGAGATGTCCCAATAAAGATACACTTTTACTCATCTTTGGATGGTGCTGTTCTTTTTGTGAAATTGGACATTTTTGGAGGTCATTGGCAGGACCTGGGTACGTGCACCTCCCTGCAGATTGATGCTGTTTTCATTCTTCCATATATTTGACTATTACTGTGCATAATTATTAGGCAACTTAACAAAAAACAAATATATACCCATTTCAATTATTTATTTTTACCAGTGAAACCAATATAACATCTCAACATTCACAAATATACATTTCTGACATTCAAAAACAAAACAAAAACAAATCAGTGACCAATATAGCCACCTTTCTTTGCAAGGACACTCAAAAGCCTGCCATCCATGGATTCTGTCAGTGTTTTGATCTGTTCACCATCAACATTGCGTGCAGCAGCAACCACAGCCTCCCAGACACTGTTCAGAGAGGTGTACTGTTTTCCCTCCTTGTAAATCTCACATTTGATGATGGATCACAGGTTCTCAATGGGGTTCAGATCAGGTGAACAAGGAGGCCATGTCATTAGATTTTCTTCTTTTATACCCTTTCTTGCCAGCCACGCTGTGGAGTACTTGGACGCGTGTGATGGAGCATTGTCCTGCATGAAAATCATGTTTTTCTTGAAGGATGCAGACTTCTTCCTGTACCACTGCTTGAAGAAGGTGTCTTCCAGAAACTGGCAGTAGGACTGGGAGTTGAGCTTGACTCCATCCTCAACCCGAAAAGGCCCCACAAGCTCA
This sequence comes from Bombina bombina, assembly GCF_027579735.1. NCBI lineage: Eukaryota > Metazoa > Chordata > Amphibia > Anura > Bombinatoridae > Bombina > Bombina bombina. Next base: position 754,876,657 of record NC_069504.1, read on the forward strand.
TCTTTGATGATACCAGCCCAAACCAGTACTCCACCTCCACCTTGCTGGCGTCTGAGTCGGACTGGAGCTCTCTGCCCTTTACCAATCCAGCCACAGGCCCATCCATCTGGCCCATCAAGACTCACTCTCATTTCATCAGTCCATAAAACCTTAGAAAAATCAGTCTTGAGATATTTCTTGGCCCAGTCTTGATGTTTCAGCTTGTGTGTCTTGTTCAGTGGTGGTCGTCTTTCAGCCTTTCTTACCTTGGCCATGTCTCTGAGTATTGCACACCTTGTGCTTTTGGGCACTCCAGTGATGTTGCAGCTCTGAAATATGGCCAAACTGGTGGCAAGTGGCATCTTGGCAGCTGCACGCTTGACTTTTCTCAGTTCATGGGCAGTTATTTTGCGCCTTGGTTTTTCCACACGCTTCTTGCGACCCTGTTGACTATTTTGAATGAAACGCTTGATTGTTCGATGATCACGCTTCAGAAGCTTTGCAATTTTAAGAGTGCTGCATCCCTCTGCAAGATATCTCACTATTTTTGACTTTTCTGAGCCTGTCAAGTCCTTCTTTTGACCCATTTTGCCAAAGGAAAGGAAGTTGCCTAATAATTATGCACACCTGATATAGGGTGTTGTTGTCATTAGACCACACCCCTTCTCATTACAGAGATGCACATCACCTAATATGCTTAATTGGTAGTAGGCTTTCGAGCCTATACAGCTTGGAGTAAGACAACATGCATAAAGAGGATAATGTGGTCAAAATACTCATTTGCCTAATAATTCTGCACACAGTGTAGATAACACTCTTACTACCCATTCTCCAGCTTTGCACAACAACCAGGGCCAGCGCCAGTCTGCCGGCATTGGCAAATCAGCTTAAATTTTGTTTAAAAAAATTATAAGTGCAAACACAAGTGCACACGGCACACACTGTTCACTGACAGTGACTGTCACTCAGACTCAGTAGGAGTCAGGACACTGTTGCAGGCAGCACACCAGCCAGCGCAGCATTATGCATGGCTCATGGACAGGGGTCAGGAGGGTGCTGGGCATGTGTGGGCACAGTACTGGTCTGGCAGGACAATGAGTCAGAGACTCAGAGCTCAAGTCACTTGCGGCGTAACAGCATTGTGCTGCGGCTGCTGCGCATAGGCGCTACACTGACTCAGATCTTTCAGCGTGTGTAACGGCCTCCTATCTGACTGAGAGACTTAGACTGCAACTCACTGCGACTGTGTCACATGCACAGACTGTCTGAGTCTGTCAGTCAGTGACGTGAGAGGCTGGAGGCGGCTCAGGCAGTGGAGCTGTGACTCCTGTGAGAGGGAGAGAAACACACGTGAGGATGCTAGCGCCTTGTGACTACTTAAGTTGTGTCACACTCACACACTATGATTTTTAAATTGAGGCTGAGGCATCCACCACGTGAGGGATGCCCACCCTCCCCACTTCCCAGATGGCCAGAGAGACCACTCGGCGCCGCGGTACTGAAAGACAGTGACTAAGAAAGGTATGTTGACGAGTTGGTATAAAAGCAACCTTTTTATTTAAATAATTTTTAATGTTTTAGATTTTTACTATTTTTTCTGCAAACTATTTTCTAAGTGATCATTTTGCTAAAAAAAAAAAAAAAACCTTAATGTGAGGGACTAGCAGAAAAACTTAAATTATTCTTACCTGATAGTTTTCTTTTCTTCAGATTGAAAGAGTCCACAGTTGCATTCATTACTTTTGGGAATTTAGAACCTAGCCACCAGGAGGAGGCAAAGACACCCCAGCCAAAGGCTTAAATACTCCTCCCACTTCCCTCATCCCCCAGTCATTCTGCCAAAGAACAAGGAACAGTAGAAGAAACATCAGGGTGAAAAAGGTGCCAGAAGAACAAAAATAACAGACTCCCCACAAAAAAAATACGGGCGGGGAGCTGTGGACCAATTTCCAACAGGTGGAACAGAGCCCACAGAGCAGCAGATGCTGCACCTTTCAGAAATAAGCCACCTGGTCCAATCTCCTACACACAGGGCAGGACAAGGACCCTCCAGAGAGAGGAAACCCCAACTCATAAGGAAAATAAACTGTCCCCTCCAAAGGGAAGGGCACAGATAAGAACAGCGTAGATGTCCACAAGACATGAAGCCATAGTATGATCAAAACACGGACCGAATGAAAAATCATCCAGACACCACTGTTGACCCAACAGAGAAAAAAATTCCCCATAGAGGAGCAAACTCCATCCGAAGGACAAGTCAGGCCTTAAAGTTTATAACCAGTACCCGAAGGTGGATGAGAACTCTGGCCTACCTGCTTGCAAGCCCAATGAGCTAGCCCCTATGTCACAACATAGGGTCCCTGAAAAAAAATGGGTCCTCCCGAACCAGTCCAACGGATCATAAGTCTCCAGACATCCAAGAAGGATCCAAGACAAGAACTCCAGACCCGGGACCCAGAATCATCCTAGAATGAACAACACCCTCAGGGAACACAAGATACCCCATCTGAAGCAATCAAACTTAACAGGGGATAAGAACCGGGAAACCCAGGGAATGGGTAAAGGACTCACTCGTAATTCCCAGCCCAAAGGGAAGAGAACACCCTTAGCCAGAGGTCAACATTCCCCCAGCAAGGTATTAGGCCGCGACAAAGTCACACAATTTCTCTAGAGCCTAAATGCCCCAAGGGCATCACTAAGGGAAATGAAAATGAGAACAGAGTCACTTGAAAGAGAGTAGAAGAAAGGCTAGTCTCCATAATCCTTTCAGATTAACGTTTCAGAGGGCCACACCCAAGGGAGAAGAATGCAAAGCATCCTGAACCCAGACAGAAAATAATCCCCTAAGCAAAAAGCTTGGAAAGAGACAACACCTCCTATCGCCCCTGATATGGAGACAACTAACTCCCGAAGGAAGACAGAGCCTCACGGCCTTCATTTCCTAATTAAGCGGCCAAAGCCGCCACAAAAAACGGACGAAGTCTAGAAAGTCTTGACCCAAAGGAAGAAAACCTCTAAAAGGACACTTCCAAAAACCATGAAAGGCAAAACCGTAAGAACGGCGGTATTAAGGACCTAAATCCTCCAAGCCTCCAACCCACAATGGGAAGAAACACTCTAGTTCCCGAAAAATTCAGAAACGACTGAGCATGTCGCTGTGGATCTCAACGGAGCCCCGGTCCACTAGATTGAAAGGCGAATGTGGACTGAACCAATCCCCCATGCCCCTAAGTATCCACGGACCCTCTGGTCCTCTCAGGATGCTAGTTGAAGCTTGTAAAACAAGACAATCACACAATCATATTGTGATCACTAGGCACCCTCACCGGACCAGCCAGACATAAAAAGGTGCCACGTGTCTGAACTAGGCCTCAAAGACTGAAGTATTTGTACCCAGTCAGGACCAGCCTGAAACCAAGGGCCCCAGCACTGTCAAGGCCACATAGAGTCTCCTCCGATGATGGAGGGATAAAGAACAGTCAGACAGTCTTTTGTAAACAGAGCAAACAAAATCGGGAATATCAATTCCAGAGATGAAAGTTCCAGAAGGAAACATCACACCACAACATGAGCTTTAAACCAAATAAAAATCATCCTCACCGGATGAAAATAAAAGATAAGGCAACCCGTAGGTTATCACCCAGGAAGAACGGACAGACCCGCAGGACCAGCCCAACAGGGGTCCGAGACTTCCAAGCTCAGAACTGGAAAAGGATGCACAAATAAGAAAAAAGAATATAAGAAGATTATTCATCCCCTTGTCTATGTATGCAAGCCAGTTGAAGAGTAAGACTGAGAATCCCCAGACCCATTAAGAGAGGGATCCTCCAGCAACACCAAAAACGTGCCAGTCTATAACGAAAGGTGCAACATACCTCCGCCGGGACAAAAAGAAACACTGGCCCTGAAGGTTGACCCCCTGAGGCCTCAGGGGCAGTCGTTCCCCCGGAAGGCTGAACTGAACCAGTCGTTCTCATGCCTGATGAGCCCCGGTTAACTAAACACAGACAATATCGTAAGCACACTCCTGGGAGGTGCAGATGCACCAGAGCCAAAGATATGGCCATGCAGAACCATGTCGTAACTTCTGGTGGGAACAGGCCACACTCCCTAGAAAGGATAAGTAGCCTTTGGGTTACCTGCATGCGTAGTAAGAGTTGATGGTAGGAAACTCGTCTTGTGAGAAATAGAATCCCCAGAGACGGATGGCTTAGTGGGCACCTGATTCCCCGATCCCGAGGAACAGAGCACTCTAAAATGGCATTCGGAACATAACTGATGGGCATGTATCACCCGGGCCAATTCATATTCTTCGCAAGAAATAGAGTCTGAATCAGAGACATCTGTCTCCAAGAATCCTCCATAACTGGGACAATACCGCCTCCAGAGAACCAGACAGCAGCAGACCAGGATTTCTCCGTCGCCATGCGGTCAGTAAAACGGAAATAGGGTCTCACGGTAAACCGCGCAGGCCATGCAAAAGCGCGCCCGACCGAAAAGGCCGCAT